>NW_027437194.1:21901500-22384000 GCF_033239565.1 Halichoeres trimaculatus | reverse complement strand
GTTTCATGTAATTTTTTCGTCTCTTTTTCGTCATCTTTGTATTTGGAGTGGATCATTACTTTGTATGGCTCATTTGTTGGTCATGGATACCAAACTTTTTGTGGCTTCAGTGATATTTTTACTACTTTTCTCCTGTGTTTGTCTGGAGATCCTACATGTAACCATGGCTGCATTGTTTACATGTGAAATCAGCTGTTAGCAGCCTGTAGCATGTCAATGCTAACTGGTGCAAGGCCAGATGTTTTCTCACAAGGTGAGGACAACGTGCTGGTTTTCAGGCGTGAGCTAAGAAGTGACGACATCGACCTGTCCTTCCATCCATAGTTATTGGGAACGTAAGATCTATCTCCAATAAGATGGACGAGCTAGCTGTGCTAACCCAGCAACAGAGGGAATACCAGAGGGAACAGTAGCATCATGCTATTCACAGACAAGTCTAACAGAGCTAACATCAGACACCAACACCATGTTGGAAGAGCTTCACCTGCTGTGAGCAGACAGGATCCAGGAGACAGAGACTGAACAGACTGTTGAAGAAGCTCAGTCCTGGACCCTGTGGAGGTGGAGGCTGGCTGAACTTGACAATGATGGACAAGCTGTCATCATCTATTTTCTTATGGACCTTTTTAAACTTTCCTTACACTTTCTTTCTTTTGTTTTCTTGTTTGCCGCTGTGACTTCAATTTCATTGTACTTGTTAGAATGACAATAAAGTTCTGTTCTGTTCTATTCTATTCTATTCTATTCTAATCTTGACAGGAGATTTCTCTTACCCCAATGGCAGACTTTTTATTTACTTGTTTCCAGCAATTAAGACCTAATTTTTATCTTTAACTAACTTGAAATGAGACACATCTCTGGACTACTCAGGTGAAAGAGGCTCGTATCAAGTCTAGAAGGACATTTTTGCTAAACACAGGAGAAAAGCAGTTGATAAGATTTCATTTTTTTGCAGTGCAAAACCTTCTCTTACTCCTAAAACCTGATTGCGTCAAAGCTTAAGTGCTTCGGTGTTTTCTTTCTCGTCATCTTTTTTTTAACTGAGTAAACCTTAGTTCCTTTCTTTCCTGTAACTGACAATAACAGAAAATCACAGACTCTCAGCACATCCTCTAGAGGTAAACAATGTTACAACGGATCCACACAAACAGAAGCCTCACACCCTTCAACCTGTTCGGCTTCATGTAGGATGTCACACTGCGTCACTCGGTCTGTGAAGTGAAAGAAAAAAATACACCTTGTTTTGCATGATTCTCAGGGAAAGAAGTTTAGAGACATCCTCAAAACAATAGGCGCATTAAACAGATCCAAGAACAACTTTTTGTTTTCTGCTACATCAGAAACATCTTAACTGAGATAAAACAGTTGATGTACTCTTAAGTCACTAGCATCACTTTAAAGTGTCCGCACTCAATAAAGTTAAATCTTTACCTTAGAAAGTGATAAATATTCCACAGAGCCGTGGTAACTGTCGGAAGTTAAAATGAGTGAGTTCTCATGCTTTCTTGTTTGGAAACAGTTCCCGCTGAAGAGACATCATGAATCAAGAGTCTTTCATAGATTTTCAGTGAATACAAACAAAGAGAGAGCAACATGTTGTGTATTTAAAAGAAACACCAAGAGGAGGAGCTGAGACTTTAACAGACGTTTGTCAGGATTAAAATGTGAGAGATGCTGAAGTTACTGAGAGACGCTGAGGTGACCTGAGCTCAGTGAACACGACTTTACGTTTAATCATCCTGAATGAGCTCAGCAGTGACGGCAAACATCTGTCTTCCTTTCTGGGGCGAACACAAACCTTTATTCAGAGAGCAAACCTCCAAAAGTCTGAGGAGCAGCAAAAGTTTCCAGAGAGCTATTATAAGCTTCAGGATGAGAATAAATGCACCTGTATGAGGAGGTAAAAAAAAAACCTTTTAAAAGAGCAAAGAGCTTCACAAAAGCTCACACAGCGAGAGCAGAGAGACGGCAAACATTCAAACACAAAAAGTCTGCAGGAGAAAACACTCAGAGAGCAGAAAGAGAGAAAAGCTCCTGCTGCACTTTACTTCAGAGATGTGACTTCATTTGAATCACAAAGAAACAAAAGAGTTTGTGAAAGCTGAGGGCTGAATGCACACACAGACACAGAGAAGGTAAAGCTGCTCAAAACATGAAAAAACAACATTAAGATGCAAAAACGCTCAGACGTTCAGAGCGTGCTGTTCTCCTGATAAGACTCAAACACCAGCAGTGACTTTCTGACCACCGACGTCCCCCCTGAGACGCCTCCCCCTGTCCCTGAGTGATACACTGAGCGCGTGTTTGAGCCTGTTGAGCCAACAGAAAGTGCACGGCGGTGACGGCGGGACAAACGGTGGGAGAAGAAAAGAGGAGCGGGGAGCAGAAAGAGAGAAGTGAGGCAGAAATAAACATCTCCCTCAGAGAGAGTCGCTCACATCGACACTTCATTAAACCTGACCCTGGATCTGAGCTTCACACACACACACACACACACACACACACACACACACACACACACACACACACACACACACACACACACACACACACACGAAGGAATGCTGCTTCTGTTATTGTCTTTAAGTGACAAACTCGAGCCAAGGCCCAGCCAGAGATTGAAAAACAAAATAACAGCCGTGTAGAGCTCACTCCGTCTCTCTTTCACAAACACAAACACACACACACACACACACACACACACACACACACACACACACACACACACACACACACACACACACACACACACACACACACACACACAAACACACACTCACACACACCCAAACAGCACTTCCGTCCATTCTCCTGCACAGAGAGAGGAAGTGGAGTGGAGCTGGCTTGGCCCCAGCTGTCCAGACAGAGGCGGCCTGGTCGGCCCGGTCTGCTGCTGCTTCCTCCACACAGTCTCCCCCTCTTTCTCTGTCTCTTTCTTTCTCCCTCCATCACTCATTTCATTCAACACACACTCTGTTTGGAGATCCAAAGAGCTGCCACAGTCTGAAGTAGCACTTCATGATGTCAGAGACATTTGTGTGTCCGTGTGTGCTCCACTTTCATTTTGATCAGCAAAGAGTTCAGACAACAAACTCACCAAGAAGCGCTGCCATACACTTTCACTCCTCACACATTCAGATAAATTCAACTGTTCCTTCTGCAGTATAAACAAGTCTTAGTTTCACTCTACCTCCTACCTCTCTTTTCTAGCCTCTCCTTAAATCTTTCTTTCACAGCGGGAGTTGCTGCTGAGTTTGATTTTTCCTGGACTTTCTGCCGCTTAGCAGGGGCGAGTATCGATAACTGGTTCCTGTTAGGGATGTCCCGATCTGACACACTGAGCGGTATCTGTGCCTGATACGGCTATTTTTGGAGGATCAGAAAGCATCCAATTCGTTATGTGATCAGAACCGATCCAGTTTTTACCAAGCAGCAACCTCCGGTCTGAGAATATGAGACAATGCTGAAGTGCTAAAATCTGCTGTTTCTCGAGTGTTCACTTGAGGCTGACTCCAGAAGTACCTGAACTCACAAACACACCAAGCCAAAAAAAGATGTTTTCAAAGCAGAAATTAACTTATTTACAGCCTGGTTCAAAAACCATCTCCTGTCTGAGTTACTAATTTTACTAATGGCACACACTGTACTCAGGGTCACGTGACTGACAGGCGCCCTATAGCTGTATGCGAAGCCCTTGCCACTACCAATATGGCCGCTATAGCCTATATATGCTTCATTTTTTGTTTCAGAACTAGACGGGTGACGTCGGCGAGACTACGTCCATGTTTTATACAGTCTATGTTTTTACCAAGGGGCAACATCAAGTTGGTAAAAATGAAGCCTATGAGGAAGTGCTAAAAGTTGCTGTTAATCGAGAATCTGCTTGAGGCTGGCTGCAGAAAGACCAGAAGTCACGTACACACCCAGCCATTAAAACAGACTTTTATGGAATTAAAAAACATATTTAAAGCCTGGTCCAAAAAACGTCTTGGATCTAAAACATTGATTTCACTATCAGCACACACTGTACAGTGAGTGATGTCTTTCTAACGCTGTGGTTTAGAAGTTATTAGGATCATTTTATTTTCCAATCAGAGACACAGCTCAGGTCATGTGACTAACGGGTGCCCTGTAGCTATTGGAAAGGAAGCTCACAGCCGACGTCATGTCCAATGTGGCTGCGTCCACAGACTGGCTTCATCTTACGGTTTCAGGAACAGACAGGTGACGTTGCAGAGACTACGTCCATGTTTTATAGAGTCTTTAGTTTTCATGAGTCTTCAGCACCGTCACGCTTTACAGCTGCTGTAAATCAAACCACGTTGCAAACATGTCCTCTGTTTGGGACTACTTCTCTTTGGAAAGCAATGATAGAAAAACAGGTCTTTCAACATTTGTAAAGAAAGTGTTCCTCGAGGAGATACCAACAGGGCTCACTATGATTTGTCGTTTTCAACAGAATCACCCAACAGAGCACAGGATTTATCAGAGAAAGGAATCTGTACCCACAAAACATATCGTGAAAAAATCGGATTAGAAGTCCAAAAATCTGTATTGGGACATCTATAGTTCCTGTTAAGAATCAGTTAGAAATGGTTCGATCCATCAATATCATTGGCCCTAATGCTTTGCCATTCCCTTGTCTATTCTTTACGTTACAGCAGAGTGCCTGGACCTTACGTCAAAGTCACATGACGTGTCACATATCAGTCACACTCGTCAGTCAGCAGCAGAGTTTCCAAGACAATGATCAAGAGATCGAAGCAATTGAAAGCTTGGCTTCACTTTACAAAAAAGAATTCTAACAACCCAAAGTGTCATTTGTGCTGTGATATCATGCAAGGGTGGCAGCAACACCAACATGCTAAACATTTGTGGACACATGGCGGAAGAACCAGGAGTGTCATGTGCTTGGTAAACTTTGGACAAGTGCAACCTCTGAAACTTCACTGCAGAGCAAAGCTGATGAGGGTAAGCTTTGTTTCATTTCTGTCCTGTTTATATTCAGCACTGTGCTTTCAACAACAGATTCAGTAACTTTATTGGACGAAGATGAAACAAATTCAAATATTGTATCATTTGATCTATTTTAGACAATATAATTTAGCTTTTTTTATTTATTTACATCCGGTTGTATCTACAGCCAGTGACCAATATCATATTTATTTACTTATAAACTCAATGAAATGATGACACAGAAAACCTGTGAGGCCGACTTATAACTCACAGAATAATCACAGGAGGAATTGATAAGGGAATTGACAATGGCATCAGTTTTCCTACTGCCTAGAGAAAATTTTCTTTTTACAAGTGTGAGCTTGAGGCGGATTAATGTCAGGTGACTGTAAACGATACAGTGACAATAACAGCATCTTGACCAACTCTGGGTAAGGGTTCCAGAGACCCCTCTCCACATGATCTGTTTAACCATCAGCCAGTACAGAAAACTTAACGCTCTCTTACCTTCGGCCACTTTGGGTTGATGACTCGAGCCTTGATGGCGTCATCCAGCGCCATGCTGTACTGTCCCAGCCTCAGGTGGGCGGCTGAGCGGTTGCTGTACAGTATGCAGTTCTGCGGGTCGGCGGTCAGGGCCTCGGTGTAAAGTCGCACAGCCAGGGAGAACTCCCCCTGCTGGCAGGCCTGGTTACTGCGGCGCACACGCTCCAGGAACTCTGCTTTACTCAGACCAGGAGGGCCCGGTCTGTCTGAAGGGCTGGGGGCAGGAGGGCGGTCTGGCTTTTTCAGTTTGGAGGCTGAAGGAGGGATGACAGGGGAGGAAGAGGAGGAGGAGGAGGAGGGAGGGTTGGTGGTCTTGGTGGTGGAGCGAGACCCAAACAGAGAGAACTGAAAAGAAGAATTAAGGACATAGAAATCTGTTAATTGTAATAAAACTCCAAACTCTTCAAACTTTAAAAACAATTTCCGACTACAAAATGTCATCTTTGTTTTTTTTTTGTTTTTGTTTTTTTGAATTTTCAGTTTTAAACTTGATTCACATCCTCCTTCATATCCTGGAGCTAGCTCTGCTTGTGCTAGCTACACTATGCTAACCACTTTGGCACTGTTTACCTGTATACTCTGTGATCCAGAGTTAAGCTGCTGAATAGATTATACTCAATTTTGTTTTCTTCTTCTGTTTAAGGAAAATTAATTCAATTTGTATTTTTAAAGCATCTTTCTTTAATTACAGTCAGCTCTGACAAAGAAAATTTAGCTACATTAACCATGTTTGCACATCTAAATGTGAACTGGTGCATCATTTAAAAAATAATCTGTTTTTTATTTTAATAAAATTATTTTTAAAATTAGTTTTCAAAGATATAAAAAGCAGATCCACTGGCCACAGATACATAAATGATGAACACAGCAGATAATGAGGAGCAGGATTCTGCCCAATATGACACCAAAACAACCAAAACAGCAGCAGCAGCAGCCTGGTTTGCAGAATATGAATCTGTGTGTTCTGGTAAATGGGACAGCAAACTGCAGCGCGCTCTCGTCTTTTTCTGCTCAGCTTGAATTCCTCAGAGAGACACAGAGTGAGAGGAGCAGAGAGTCAGGCAGAGGAGGTTTCTGTTTCTCTCATTCTCCTCTGTCACAGCAGCTGGAGCTCTGAGGAAACTCTGCTCTCTGAGGTTAGCTCAGCACAGCTCAAACACCGCTCACTCCCTTCTCCCTCCCTCATCGGCTGCTTCCAAATTTGTCCTTACACCAGAGCGAACACCAAGGCTGTCATTATCTCTCTCTGCTCCTCCTCTCTTTCTCTTTTACAGGCACTAACACACACAGGCACACACACACACACACACACACACACACACACACACACACATCTTCATAAACACGCTTCAAACATGCAGACTGGAGGGATTCCTGAAACTCTGTAAAGCATCAACCAGCAGCTCTGAGAGAGAGGAGAGGACTTGTAGATGTTTGAGACCTCAGAGACTCTTCACTGAGAGTGAACAGCAGGAAAACTTCAGGAGAAGAAGAAACACTCTGAGGTTTCATCTCACACACTTCACAAAAACAGAGGACGAGATGTTATCCTAGTATCATAAGTTTGACGCTCCTAACAACCTGAAGCCACATTGTTCCATTGGAGGAAACAGCACCCAGCTCATGATGGTGCCCCCTTCACTGGGCTACTTAGAAAACATCTCCAGTGGGATCTCCTCATCATGCTAGTAACATGAGAAGCCACCAGGACTGTCCAGGTTTAGTTTTTTCTTTTCAGAGAAAAAATCTTTCTCCATCTTTTATTTTTCAGCAAATTTTAGTGTTTGAAGGCCGTGGTCTTAAACTTTTGATCTGCTGGTAAAAAGCCTATTTTACTTTATTTGTTCCTCTTAATAAATTGCTTACTCAATTTTTTGTCTCCCTCCCATTTCTTCTTTTTACATTTTGAATCTTTACTTAGATCCTCTTGAAGAGCCAACAGCAAAAAAAATAAATTCCATGTAGTTTCTTAACTGGTCTTAAAATTTTGATAAGGCGTGTATCTCCAAACTGCTTAGCAGATGTAGTTTTCTTCCTTCTGATCATAAATACACAGGCCCACTGGTGTTGATGACATTGACGGTAGAGTCTGCAGGATTTTCCTTAAAAAATAGAATGTTGACTTTTACAGGAATAATCCTTCTTAACCATTTTGTAAAGGCCTCTATACATGTGTGTATGTGTCTGTGTCTGCCTCAAACCATCTCCTCAGCCTGTTTGATGATGTTTTGGTTGTGTCGGGACGTTTCTGGGCAAAGAGTGGATGCTGCTTCCGCAGCCAATCACAGTACACCCAGTTAGGGATGGGAATTGATAAGATTTTGTCAATACCGATGCCCTTATCGATTCTGCTTATCGATCTGATTCTTTATCCATTCCCTTATCAATTCTTGTTGTGAATTTTCTTGGTACAAAAAATAGCTTTACAGGTTTTCTGTGTCAACAACATTTAATTGACTTCATACTATAAGTAAATGAAATGTAATTGGTCCCTGAGTCTGGATATTTCTGGGCATAATTAAACAGAAACAGGTAAAAATTGCACACAATGTGACAATGTACTGTGTTATAACATATTAATAATTCAAGTTGGCCATCTAGTGTCTCAAAGTGGTTATAGCAATGGTTTAAGTTGTTTGGAAGCTTTCCATAGTTATGAAGTCAGCCATGAGCCTTTCATTAGCCTGTTAGCTTTTGACATTTGAAATTCTCAGTATTGTTTTTTACAAAGAGTTGATGTGATATGTTTCTATGATGAAAGTTGAAATTCTATTCTGAAGCTGAAGTTATACTGATGTATGCTAACTGCTAGCATATCAATGCAGTTTCCCATAAATGTTAGCATCAAGCTTGCGCTATTTTGTTATTTTGGTGAATAGGTGATTTATACCATTACGAATGTACTGAATATGAATCTCCTGAGAGAGAGTAAGGTACATTTCTTTATGAAGTCAGTTCTGCAGTAAAACTTCAAGCTGAAAATCCTGAATCAGAGTTTTCTTGGGAAACGTTATCTAACTGCTAAGCCAAGATAGCTGCAGCAGACTAGTCGACGTAAGGCCTCGCGGCTCTGGCACAATGTAAAGAATTAATAAGGGAATCGTTAAGCACAAAAGCTAACGATATTGATGGATTGAAACATTTCTCATCGATTCTCTCCAGGATCTGTTTTTTGATTCCCATCCCAACACCCAGTGCACAAGTGACTTTGTGGACGAAGCTTTCTTGAGTGGCAACGATTGTGGACATAGCACAAAGAAAAAAGACCATAAATAAGTTGAAATGAAACACCAAACAGATAAAGCTTTTTCCTAAACAAGTGAGAAGTGTGGCTCAGCTTTCACTCACTTTCAAGCACTATGAGACAAGCAAGGGACTGCGGTATGTGTCAAATACTTGATTAGCTTGTGCTAACATGTCAAGTCAGGTGCACAGTTCTCAAGTCTCATGAAGAAACCCGATGCTACAGGTGGTTGCCGGGCTAGTGAGTTTGTTGTATACGTTGCTTTGGTCAGAGGCAGACCACATCTTTAAACATACATGGTATCATAACCTCAGAAAAACATAGAACTGAGTAGAATAGATCAGGGGTTCCCAAACTTTACAATACCAATGCCCTCTAAACAGCATTTGCTTCTGGCAGTTGACCCCCTTTGGAAACCAATAAACAATGTTCTAGAATATGTAAAGAAGTGTCAACTTTAAGAATGTTTTTTTTTTTTTTTTACTTTTTTTCACCTTTTAATAATTATTACATTTGTTTAGAATAGGAAATTATTACCAAATAAAAGCCAGATTCACACAAGTAGGTTGTTGCAAAAGGGAGAAGGCTCTGTTTGCCAAGGTGGGAAACTCCTTTCTTACATGTAGGCAGTAGTTAGACAGGGGAAGAGCCTCAAAGTCGGGCTGGACAATTAATCAGATTTTAATCGCAATTTCAATTTTGCCATCTGACAATCATAAAAACAATATAATCGAAGAAAAACAATTGATATGCCACACAGTGTAGATGTATGCAAGTTCCTGTGCTTCATAGCTCTTCTGTGTTCCATGTGCAGCCACAGCTAGTGTGTGTGACGTATCAATAATACTGTATGTGCCACTTGCTGGTTCTTTAAAGTTGTGTTGAAATCAGTACTGAAGTTTTTGAATAAATGAATAATTGTGTATATTAATTGTGATTTCAATATCACTTAAAATAATCGGGATTCTTATTTTTACCATAATCGCCCAGCCCTACCTCAAAGTTCAGTACAGTTTTATAAATTGCTAGCTGCAAACCACCAGGTTGACACACATCATGATGTTATCATGCCGACATCCACTGGAAAACCACTGGAATAGATCTGTCCAATGGATTTGAGTCTGTATTGGACCAAAACCTTATACAAAGTTCGGTGCATCAGTTTCCACTCTAATGCAGATGCAAATCATATAAATTTATGCCGATTGTTTTAGAAATTTGTGGCTGCAGTCAGAGGCTGTTGATTCAGAAACAAACACGGAGGTAAAGTCTTTCTAGGAGTAGAGTCCCTGAGGAGAGCTGAGACAGAGAGCTCTGCTGACTGTGTCTCATCAGCTGTTCTCTCCATTAAGGCTGCAGATATTTAGTCAACACACATGAAACATGATAATGTGACATGAAACAGAGCACGTTTAACACGTAGCCATGCTAGACTGTGTTTGAACAAAGGCCTCCATATGTCAAAGTATGGAGCTGAGACTTAAATCTTTAAGCCTATTAGAATATAACTGGAACATATTCATCACAGCAGAGGAAGAAAGAGAACAGACGGGTCCAGCCTGGACTTACACAATCACACAGTTTATAAAACAGAGGAGCTCTAAACACTGGGAAATATTCTTTACACAGAGGCAGGGTGTGTGGGTGTGTGTGTGTGTGTGTGTGTGTGTGTGTGTGTGTGTGTGTGTGTGTGTGTGTGTGTGTGTGTGTGTGTGTGTGTGTGTGTGTGTGTGTGTGTGTGTACTCGACTAACAAACTCTTCAGATGATGTTTGTAAATACACAGGTCAGATCTGTTTGTGTGTGAAGTGAAAGTGTGAACATATCAGCTCATAAATCCTGTTCAGTCTCCTGTTTGTGTCATTTTCTGTGTCTGTTGGGTTTTTTTCCCACACTCTCCATCACAAACACGTTGCTTACACAGAGTTACACAGACTTACACAGAATCCGAATCAGAAATAGCACACACTCATTGACAGGAAGTCCTGGTGTACCATAGAGCCTGTTGTGTCAGCTGCAGGTTTGCTGTGTGAGTGACAGAAACTGGAGCAAAAACAGGAATACAAGCAGAAACTCTCCGAGCAAAACAATAAGCTGGAGCACAGAGTGAGGCTCTGCAGGGCCCAGAAGAGGAGAGTGCACCCCAGTCCAAAAAATGTTATTTAACCTCCTGTTTATAAAGTTTTCTTATCAGAGTTTTTATATTTATGACCTTTTGTGAAATGTGCACAGAGGAGTCTTAATGGGCAGTGAGTTATAAAAGCAGTTGTTTTCTGAGGCCGTGTTGATAAACCAAACTACAGTTGACTCGTTTGCTTGGTGCTTTATAATAAGATGTCATAATTTGTTGTCTGTTATATTTGCATGCTTACATTAAATGTGTTAAGGAGAATTTCTGCCAAAATGAGTGAAACATGCAAACAACAGAGAGTGAATATTCAGATTAGACATGTACCGATTGATCAATCTGTCCTGATTTTCCTTAATTTTGGGTGATAGGTGATCGGCCCATCCTTACATTTGAAACTGATCTTATATACCTCCGGGAAGGTCTGACAGCCAGGCATTGTTGCTTTTTGCCCTGAGACCTAAAATTCAGGACACTTAATTGGTTGTTTAAGTAAGAACATAAAGATTTTTCATAGGTATTGTTCATTGATTTTCAACAAAATAAGATTGGAACATTGAAGGTATATGCTGTAAGATATACAAAAAAATAAAAAAAATAAAAATCTGTATGGGCCCAAATCGGTATCAGCAGGTCAGGCTTTTTAAAGATCGGTGATCGGCCAGAAAATTGTGATCGGTACACCTCTAATTCAGAGATATGAATGAGAGAAACCTCATACTGTGTCTATGCTGACATGAGGTTTTCAGCTCAGGAACATGATAAAGCTGCTTCTTCAAGTGTGATCTGTTGAGTCACCTGTCAGGTGGTTCAACAACGTTTGTGATCGTTTGTTATCAGATTTGAGTCAATACTAACTGACGTGTTGCTTTAGGAAGTTTTATTTTAAACTTCCTTTGCTTAAGCTGCGGAGAGAGACTGTTCTGTGTCTTAAATGATGTACTAGGGATAGACCGATTGTTGGCCAGGCAGATTATTGATGCCGATATATTTGGTATTTTGAGGCATATCGTCATCGGCCTTTTTTTTAATCTGACGGCCGGATATGAAACCCATTCAAAGCAGTGTTGTTTTGGCTCTGATGCTTCTCTGCACAGAATTTCTCCCTGTCTACATATAGAAGCCCTAGATGGTCAAAACATTTAAAATCAGTCATGTAAAATCAAACAGTAAAATAAATCAACTGCATGAAATGCCTGTAAAAAGCAGCACAAACTCAATTCTGTCCAGTTTTTATTGCGGTTATATTAAAATTTTGGAAAACTTTATTTACTGTGGAAAACTTAAGCTTTTTATTTCTTAAGTTTTCATTTAACTTTATGAAACATGATACTAAGCCTGGGAGCTGTTCAAATTTTTTACGCCAATATTTTTACTTAGACTGCAAATGAATATTGGCTCCAAATGTCAGTTATTGGCCTCCTTGCCTACTAATAATCAGAATTGTATAAATGTCAGCATGACATACAAACATAAAAACTCCCCCACTGGTCCTGAACGCATCGCTCTGATCTTTTAACATAACTCTAACACCACACAGTCATCATGCTCCTCATGTAAATGACCCATGTTTGAACACTTATTTGTGCATTTGAGTTGACCCTGTTCATTAATATTCTGTGTTAACAGGAAAATCAAAGTCATTTTAAAGCAAAAGCTAACCCTGAGTTTGTTTCTCCAACATGTTACAGATACTGTACAGGATGCTGTTATCTCTAAATCTGTTAAACCTTATTTTCACCTCCTGTAAGCTCTATAAATAAAGATTCAGGACTGTTTCTACCACTCTTTGTTGACCTCCACTGTCCTTGTTTTCAGCTGCATGTCTATTTCTATCTTTCCTGTAAATTGTTCTTGAGCTGTGTGTAGCAGTCACACTTGTTTTCACAAATGTTGATGTGGGATGTGACCTAATGCAGTCTTTATCTGATGTTCATGCAACCTGAGCGTGCTCAGAAACAACTCATGGGCCATAAAGTGTGGTTTATGAAGCACACAGTATCATTCTGTTCATCACTTTATGAGAAGGTCTGATTCACACCTCTGCAATAAATTTTAGCATATTTATGGATCCATTATATCTAAATGTAAAGCTGTGTTATAATTATGAATGATAAAGATTCCTTTCTTCCTGCTTTGATAACCACAGAAAGAAAACTGTCCAACCAGTCTTTGTGTGAATTCCTTGGACATAATCCATAACCCATAATCTTGAGGAAATATTCTTAAAGAAGTCTCACTTCTAGATATATGCCTTTCCATAACACACTATGTAGAATAATATTATCAGCACCAAAATAGGTGATTTCTGAATGCTATTTCTAAGTTTCCCTGTCCATGTCATCCAGGACCGTATTGTAGAAGTCCCTATGACAACACCACGCTGGCCAACTGTTGCTGCGTTATACTGACAAAACCTGCAGTGGAGGTGTGTGCAAGTTCAACATTTGTGCCAGAAAATTACTTTTGCGAGAGCCTTCACAGCACCCAAACACAGAATATCTCTACCCACGTGGACGATATGGTGGCCTGAGAGATGAACATCATGCCTTGAGCGCATTCAGAATCTTAGTGAGCATACAACAGCCGTCATTGCTCCGCTGCTTGCTAAACTTTCACCTGCTTGTTCAAGAGCAGATTTTCTTTTTGGCAGTAAGTGGGCTGACCCAGTTTTCATTAGGTTACAGATCTTATCGTCTATGATTGGCTGTTGTCTGTGCCAGCAAAAGAAAGGGTAGTGAAACGCTGAACCAAAAGAAATTGTAATCTTTGCTGTTAAGCACTAAATATTATACGTGTTCAAAGCCATAGTGAAAATACCGTTGGTGTTAGCATACTTCTTTGTGCAGCCATTTTTGTAATGGTTCGCCTACTTTCTGACCCACCAACATAATGTGGTCTTTTTCACTCAAATGTTGGCGAGAGTCTATCAATAAAATGAAGAGTGAGGTTATGTTAGCTCTGCTTGGTGAGGTTTGAGCTGGTAGATGAGCACTAATGTTACACGTTACAAATAGTAGAGTTAGTCTGAAAATTTGCTCTCCAAAACAAATGCACACATTGGCATAAGTCATGTCTTGACAGTGGGTTCTAATGCTCATGGGAAATGGAGTCTTTATCATTCAAAAACACTAGCTTTTCCAGATAGTCTTCCCTGCACCTTTAAATTATATTTACATCTGTTAATATTTAGGGTTTTTTTATGTGTTTTTAAATTCTTCCTTTACAACACCTGAGGAAAAAACAGCTTCATTTCTGCCTGTAGCCTGTCTCCTGCTTCAGATTAAAGCTCCAGAGAGAAACATGTGGTCTGTGATGATTCTGGCACTCCACGTGGACAGTATCTGTTATCTCTTTGCTGGTTTTGTCTGTTCAATTTATTATTCCACATTTTGTGCCACTGAGACAGTAAATAATGAGTTTGTTAGCCCATGGCGGCAGGTCAGCACATTAAAAGCTACAACATGGACAGAGTTTAGCTTCATTCTGACGTTAATGTTTTCCTCAGAAGGTCAAAACAAGGCATTAGTGTTCATTTCAGTCTGTTTCATAACCAGCTTAAAACTCCTTACAGCAGCTTTAATTATGATCCCTCTACATATAAGTCAGACTGACCTCATGCAGGATAGTTAAAGTTGTGTGTTATTAACATGTGGACAGGTATCAGTCACTCAAAGTTGAGAACAAACTCGTGCATCAGGCTCAGTAGTAGGTGGTAATCATGGGACCTTTCTGTAAACCTCTGCTCCTCTGAGGCTGCACACAGAGCTTCCAGCAGTTTTACTGCCCGGAGCTGGCAGAGCACAGCTACATGAACTCTTTCAGCTCTGAGAGTTTCTCCCTCCACTGAGCAGCCTGTTGGTCTTTAAACTCCAACTTCTGCCAGCGAGCTTTTCTTTCTCCCTGAGCTTCCTGCACATCACGCTGCCACCACACACACACACTCACACACACTTACACTTACACTTACACACTTACACACACACACACACACACACACACACACACACACACACACACACACACACACACACACACACACACACACGATCCTTTTTATCACACACCATTCACTGAAACACAGCTTTCCATTGTCTTACCTTTTCTTTCCTGCTTCTTTGCTTTTCCATCCTGCTCTCTGTCTGCTAAACCCGACGGCTCCAAACTTTCATCCCCAGCAGCAGGATCAGGATCCGGATCAGTGAGGCAGGACGAGAAAACACATCCACGGCGACACGAGAGAAACTCGGCTCCTTGCGTTATTTCTGGGTGTGAGGAGAGTTGAGAGCTAGGAAACGATGCTCGGGAGTTTCTCATGAGGGAAGTTAATCCAGAGAGAGCGCGCCATGTTCCCACAGCAGAGCTTCTCCCCACAGCTCAGCGGAATGTCAGCCCGGTGAGAGGCGGGGATCCGGTCGGCTCCTCCACGGAGCAGGCTGCAGGGAGAGGGTTCAGTTACTGCTGCTGACATCAGAGAGGCCTCGGATACCTGACACACACACACACACACACACACACACACACACACACAAAGCGCGAGAGGCTGAGCCAGTGTTCGTAAGACAATAAACACTGTTACTTTGCTCTATGGTAGTTTTCTTAAAATTAATCTTTAAAAAAAGATTTTTAATTTACATTTAATGCACGATCTCTGAATATTCACACTTTCCTTTACTTTATTATTATTATTATTGTATCGATGTTTTATATATATATATATATATATATATATATATATATATATATATATATATATATATATATTCACCATACATTAGTTTTTGCTTTGTCTGTCAATAATCCATTCTAAATTCAGTTATTTTATTTCCGCCTGTTGTGTGTGTGTTGCTGTCATTTGTTTTTATGTTTCTTCAGAAGATGAATGTATAATATTATGTATAACCCTGGTGGCTTCTTGACCTCCTGACACTCTCTTTTGCAATTTTATAGTTTTGCAGATAAATAAATAAATAAATAAATAAATAAATAAATAAATGAGATAAGTTTCACAGTTTTAACTTTTTATTTGTACTCAAAACAAACAAATAAAACACAAGTAAACACATGTAACATCTGTAGTCTTAGAGACACGAGGCAGGTTTCCCACATTTTCTACAATATTTGAACACATTCAGAGAAATTCAGTTACTTTAATTAATTGAAAAGTTAATAAAATGACAGCTTTAGTCAACATCAGCATAGCCTGATATTAAGAATGAAAACAAAGGTTAAACTATTTATCCAACCCTCTGTGGAGGTAACAAACACCACCTAGAGGAACTCTTATTTATTGCACATGTTAAAGGTAAAAAAAAAAAAAAAAGAAAAAGAAAAGAAAAATCTGTAAAACATTTTTAGCTTTAGCAGCAGCTGCTGTCACTTTATCCAATTCATCATCTTAAATCTAATCAGGTATATGATCTCCTTTAAATAAATTAAAAAGTCCAACACTTGATCTATATACAAATATTTACACACATTAATACAGAAACACTTTCTGTCGCATTTCTTCCAACTAAAACTATAAGTACAAATATTTACACATGGGCTGGGAGCTAACGTTCACCACAGCAACAGTTTACTCTTAGGATGAGGAGACTTTTTAAGAAGCTCAAAAGTTAAGAAATAATTATTCTTTAAACTTTGACCATATTTTCATGGTGAAACAAAATCAAACTAATTAGGCCTTCATCATAGCTGATATTTGGACTTGCAGGTAAGCTATCAGAACCGTCAGGTGAGCTAAGCCCCGACACTAATGCTTGATCCACATTCAACAAGTTTAACATTTGTCGCAATAACTTGTGGAGTTTAGCATGTTAGCTCAGGACATGAGTGAAGCTAGAAGTCCCTCTGAAAAGAACTGGAGGACATTATAATGGTGCTAATAAGAAAATTTGAGGAGAACTTGCTGCAGCAGATTCTAAGCAAAACACAAATACCTTTCATTGAAACCATCAGGTCACTTTCCCACAATCCAGGCTGGACTAGAGTTATGGACCAACAGACGTCAGGCCAGACTAAAGAACATTTTATCAATCACTGTGATCATGCTCAGCTGTATTCACAGAGCCAGTAATCTATCTGAGTCATCTGTAATGTGGCCTCAAACTGGCTCACCTGACTGAAATGTTCTTTCATTAACTTAATGACTTCCACTTGTGCCGCTGCCTCTATGAGTCAGACTCCTGTTGGGAAGAGGGACTGTTGCTCTGAAGAAGTGTTTGATCTGAGAAATAATCATCAATGAGTTTCACAACATGTTCAATATGTACAGAAAAGACTGTAATAGGTAGCTGGGATCAACATCTGCAATATAAAAAGAATAAAGTGTTATCAACTATTCATCTTAAGACATTATTTTACAGAGAAATACTTCCTGAATTATGTAGTCGTATCTTAAAATCTTCTTCTTGTCTCTGAATACATTGAGGGAAATTAAATTCTTAAGTTTTTCCATCATCTTGGGAACATTTTGGAAATAAGCTTTCATTTTGAAAGAATAACTGCTCTCAGTGATTACGTGATGAAAAACAGATGTAAGGAGATAAAAACTCAGAATAACAAAGTGCTGGATGAAGAACAAAGTACACTAAAAATACCCAAACAGTTCAGATGAGACTAAAACTCTTTGAATCACTATCAGGGTTATGAATTCCCGTGCTGTTTCCTGCATGATCTGTGTCGTATCTAAAACTTTAACCCTCTGGATTATTCCCATCAGGACCAGTTCCTCCGGCTCACAGCCGGATAACGTGTGCTTTATTGTGTTTGGCCCGGACCATCTTCAGACACAGTTTGTGGAGCCTGACAGCTCGATCTTTCCTCTTGGCTCTTCTGCTGTTTGGCCTCCTGACCTTCAGTCTGACAGCCTGTAGATGGCGCTGCTCCTCCATGTCTACACTGCCCCTGTGGTCCAGCTGAGGAAGCTGAGCTCTCACCTGGACTGCTGTGCAGCTGTAAACACAGAGAAGGGTTCAGGGTGAGGGTTAGGATGAGACAGAAAGAGAGTTTCAGAAGAACTTGTGCTTCACTCACACATTTAATCTTTCAGAGACAAAATGTATCTTTAACTATGCTAATTTAGAATGCTAATTTAATAAGTTCATGGGGAAATGAGCACAGCTGAAGATATGACAATCTGAATGTTTGTTGTTTATCACAGAAGAATTACCCCAGACTTTTGGCACTTCTATTTGATTAGCTTTTGAGAAAAGAAAAGGTAAACTTTAATTTTAAAAAAAGCATGAAAATACCAAATATGAGGGAATAAAGCCTAAAAAAATCAGCAACGATGTGTTCAGCATAACTTCTTCTTTCTTTATTTTCCCATTTATGTAAACTTAGTATCTGCTGGACCAATGACTTCAAATTTTAAAAACTGCATTTGTGCAACATTTGGATACTGCATCGTTGAGGCTACACAACAAAATCTTAAACAAAGTGAGCGTTTCTGTCTTACTTTTAGTAGAATTAGTCTTTAGACAAATCTATAGGTAGAGGAAGAAGTCTCATTCTATGATAGCAGAGGCTAAAAAAATAAGGCCTGGATTTTTTGTAATGAATCAAATGATTTGCCAATGGGATAATAAAAAACAGCAAGTTTAAATAATGTCTTGATTTAAAAACCTTGAAAAGTACATTTCTCATATTCCATTGGCAGTTTTTATTTTACATATTGAAAATAACATGGGAGTCATTTTTTCCCTATTTTTCTGGACATGCCAGGTCTATCTAGTTTAAATTAATACATTTTTATTTAAAAAAAAAAAAAATTTAAAAAGACAATAAATCCACTTATTTAATTTTTTTTTATTTTTATTCATTTTATTTTTTTTGCAGAGTGGCTCTGGTTTGTTTGTTTGTTTTAACTTTTTGTAAAACACTTTGATAAAAAAGATCAGTGCTGCATAAATAAAATTTACTCCCACTTTTAGAGAAAAATATTGTAGCTTCTATTTTACTCCCATAAGCTGCTAAAGCTACTTTAAAAAAATAACAGTTTCTTATACTTAAGAGAAAAGATTAGTCAGGACATAAAGTCCAAACTGGATTTAAATTCAGAATGAGAGGATTTTTTTAAAAGTCTCTGACATTAATCATTGCTCAACTCTCAGCTGACCCGGTGACCTCTGAAGAGCAGCCAACCCTGTGCTGACCAGCCTCAAACTTATTAACTTAATAACTTAATAACCAGAGTGGACAAAACTCTCAGTGTCTGAGTTATTCAGATTATTATGATCAGTTTGACTTCAGGTTCAGCTTTTTACCTTTAGATACCCCATTTATTTTTCACAGAAATCAGGATTTGGAAGGCTGGTCTCTTAGATTTGATATGCATTTGATTTAAAATGTTAGTCCCTTTTCCACTTCTGCTTAAAACATGTTTCATATCAAACAGAAAGAAGAGAAACACCAACATGTTGGGTTTCCTCTGAGCCCTGGTAGTGTGTACATCACAGTGTGTGTTTGTCTACTCACATGTGATCACCTGTGCAGTCCTGAGTCACGAAGCAGGATTTAGAGATGTGTCCCTGGAGAAGCATCTGTACCTCAGTGAGTTTTCTCTGTTTAGCCAAAGTCTGGAATAATCTGTCAGACAAACACATCAGAGTCTCAGACGTGCCAAAAAAACAAATACCAGAGGTGAATGAAGCAGCCAGGTGGAAAGAAAAGCAGAGAGAGTCTGTGTGTGCAGACGGGAGGTTATGATAATGTCCAAGGCTGTAGGATCAGCTGTGAGCAGAATCAGAGCACCTTATGTAAGCCTGTGACCCTGGATGTACAATTTACAGTATGTTCACTGATCCAGCCTACTTCTGTCTTATCAAACATCACACCACGTCCACCACACGCTGCAGACAGAAATGAAGGTGAGTGCACCATTATCACATCGTCTGTAAACACAGTTCATGTAGTTTTATTTACTTTAGCTGTGTAAACCAGACACGCTGTGACACAATGGAGGGAGACCTCAAAACACTCAGTCAGCACGGCTTTCTAGTAGCAGAGTGAGGAAGTTTCTGGTAGAACAAGCAGAACTTCTGTTCACAGAGTCAGGATGTTCACAGCAATGAAATGATGATTTTATATATCACATTTTAAAGCTCCTGTGAGGAGTTTTTAGGTGGTTATGTAACAGTCTATAATGGTACTGATGCCTCGCCATGACCTACAAAAACAAACAGGACAAAGATATTTTTAATCCCTGAAACCTCAGTCAGGTGCCAGGTGCCAGGGGCCAGGCGACTTAACTGGGTAGGTAACTGACAGCAATGATTTATGCCGCATAACATATTAAAGTGTCCAAAAAAATGAACATGAAAAAGGAGAATTAATTAATTCTACGACATTACACCACTTTGACCACAGGGGGCGCCAAAATCAACACATTCTGGAAGTGCTTCATGGAAACTTTAAATAAATAAATATTAAAAAGTAGTTATAAATTTTTCATAGAACTGATCAATAAATCTATTTAATAACTTTAAAGATGTTGGTATGTGTAAAGCGTTCTGATCTGATCTGTTCCAGGCAAGTGGACAGAGGAAATGTAAAGTCACTGAATAAAAGTGAAGCATTTTTGAACTGTCTGATGGGTTAAAGAAGAATTTCCAATAATTTTGTAATTAGATAAATAAAAACATCTACAATGTTTACTGTAATATTGCATAATATCTTGTTGTGTCATGTCTGACCATAATGTATCCAGAGGAGGATTAAGGTAGTCATGGGCCCCTACGCTATTCTTTTTGTGGGCCCCCTTCTTATAGTTCATACTATCCCACAGGCACACACTTCAGGCAATAAACAGTCAATATAAAAAATGTAAATAGTATATTTTTTCTTTAATTGAAAAATAATTAATAAAATAGAAACACTCAAAATAATTCAGTTTAACAAATAATGATAAATGTTTCTCCCCTGCACACGTGAGGCCCTTAGGCTGTAGCCAAGGTGAGCCTGTGCATTAATCCGCCCCTGAATTTATCCTTTTGTACCGTGTCCTGTTGAACTGTTTTGTATCACATTACAATTAATTAATACAATTAATTACATCGTATTTTATTGTTACATGTCGTAACTTGTCCTATCTAACTGTATAGTAATGTATCTTTTTGTATCATTTTGCATCTTATAGAATCATATTGTATCAAATTGTATTATATCCTATCATAACATTTGTATCACATCCAATCATATCACAACCACGCCTATCTCATCCTATTATATGGTGTTGTATCTTACAGAAATACATCACATCAATTCGTTATGTATTGTATCGTATCGCACATCTTCTCTTATCACATCGTATCGTGTCACATCATATTGCGTCGTTTCATTCTGAATTAAATCTTATTCGAATTTATTTATTTATTTGCTAGGGACGATGCAGTTTAGCATAGTTCACACAAAGCATGAATCTGATGCACTGCACAGAGTTTATAGCGAGTGCTAATTTCTGACTCTTGTCCCCAGTTGGGCCTTTAAAAACTAGATCATACAATGTGAATTTACCAGCAGTAAAATGGCAATAAAAAAATTACAGGCTAACAGTGAAATAAAAAAAACACATCATCCTAAAAAACAACAAATTCACAGTTCAAAAAGGAAAATTAAAAACAAGGCGTTGTTTTATATAGTATCTTACAGAATCTTATTGTATCTCACCATAACGCACCGTACATTGGCGCGTAATGCTGAGATACAACATCTATATCGTACAGAACAATATCAGAAAAGTGATGAAATATACTCTACGTCTTTTAGCAGAGAGGAGCTCTGAATACCACCTGAAACTGAAAGTTCACTCATTAAAGAATAAATCTTCAAGTGTGGAGAGACTGGACTAAAAATAAATGAATCTCAGAGCCAGAAGAGCAGCTATAAGCTATATTTCACTGTGTCTTTGGTGAGTGACTGTACCTGGATGTACAGTTGCAGTGGTACAGCGTCCTGGCCTCCAGGTTGTAGAGTCCGTATCTCTTCTGCTGGGGAAGGATCTTGTTCCTGCAGTCATCCAGATCTTTGTAAACAGCACATGACATCTGTGTCTCTGGAGAGAGGAAGAATACGAGTGAAACAGTAGTTCTGTATCTTTAGCTTTAAAATTCACAGAGGAAGTGTTCGGTACCTGTGGAGTCAACATCCAGGAGAGACAGAGTCGTGTTTGTGGTGGGTAAAGCGTTCTGCAGGTCATCTGTGGGTCTCTTTGGGTCTGTATGGAGGTGACCGTGAACAGTGTTGATGAAGGCAGAGGGGGAACCTGTTAAAGGTGGAGGTGTGGAGGCTGCAGCAGTGATGGAGGGGGGCTGAGGGTTTGACGTGCTGCTCTCTAACAGCTCTCTGGGTAAGGTGGTGTTTATGATGGAGCTGTTCATGCTGACTGCGTTTGGATTTGAAGACTCGTACAGAGTGGGAGGATGAACGTCAGCATACAGAGCCAGTTTGGTTTCTTTACACCTGCAGGTAAAAGATAGTTAGAGATCTGGATTGACATTTGAGAGACAGTAACCCATGTTCCTCTCAGACTTCGGCCTATGTGACTTTTATTTGGCGTTAGTTTTAACCTTTACTTGTACAGTAAGTCTTTGTTCCAAGTTAAAGTTGTCTTACATGCCGAACCAGTTCCTCTGAGCACACTGGAGTCTGTGGGAGAACTCGAAGCAGTGCATCTTCAGCAGGTTAAAGAAGGTGTATCCCACCACGTCAGATATGCTGTCATTGGCCTCCATCAGACACCTACGAAACCTGGAACATCAACCAATTCATACTGTTTTTTAAAAACCTTTGAACACACAAAACCAGCTGGACACATGGACTGGATGCTCTGGTGAAGTGAAACTCGTACTTGTTGTCACAGTCGCAGTGAGACATGGTGAAGATGTTGCTGTTGAAGACTCCAAACCTGGAGTGAAAGGACAGGATGGTGTCTTTGCACTGGTCATGTTCACGGCAGCAGCTGTCTGTGTCTGAAAACACACCTGCAGGAGACCATGAGAAAGATCACATGATATATATCAGATAGTTATATTCACAGTCTTTTTATTCAGGGCTGCATCCTTAATCAGTCACTGAAAAAGTCACTGAATATAAGGAAATCTTCAGCACAGCCACGGGGACTTTAATGTCACATAATAAGACTTTGAATTTTGCAACATGTGATTCTGCCCCCTGTTGGTCATTACAAGATCACAGCTTTATAAAATGTTTACTTGTTGAAAATCAAAGCACTATCATGAGTCTGCAGAGCCAGAGGCTGCAGATTCAGGACAACAATTGTGAGACTGCAGCTCTGCGACTCTTGTGATCCAGCAGCAATCAGGGTCGAGGTTGATGATTCGTCACTAAAAATGTACTTCTTGGAAAACCAGGGCACTAGGTGGCGCTGACGCAAACAGTAATGTGTTAGAATAGCAGTCCTCCACCAGCAGTCTCCAGCTACGCAGAAACTAAAGTCTAGTTTGTACTTCTACGTTGACTCCACACAATCATGAGCTTGACATACTTCAGCTTTGCTCTGCAGTACACCTCGTAAACTCATGGGGGCAGTGTGACCAGTATGATACATTTTCCTCTTTTTCATAGTGACTCTGACTGAGTGTATAATTTTATATCAAAGCTGAAAAATGTTGATGATTATTAGGCAGAAATTAATAAAAGGGAGGACACGGAGGAGAGAAATTGTTATAAATCCAGGAAACATGATTGTGCTCAGTGGACCAATCACAGGGCTGGTGGCAGCATCATATCAGTGTGTAGCTCCATTTGGGAGGGTGTGTGTGTCAGGCTACATGTGAAGGCTTCTGTGTCAGAAAAGAGCCACAAAGACCAGGGAAGTACGTTAAGCTTCCATTTGGTGGCATAAGTATTAACCAGACTTCATCCAGTTCATGCACAGTCTGTGTCTGGACAGAGGATGCAATACACATTCCCACCACTAGAGGTACAACTTACAGGCAAAGAAATGTCACTAAAGATCTGTTAACTTCAAAAGAAGAAAAATTGATATGGTCTGTAGATTTGTATGTAAATCATGAAAACGTCAACATTTTGTAAAGGAGGTGAGATTGACTCACTGTGATGCACCAATGAGTAATCAGAACAAAAACAATGATGAAAGATTTTCCAATATGAGACATGTTAAAATAAAAATGTACTAAATTGGTTTGTATTACCTCTAAGCATAAAGTGCAACAAGCAAATTACAAGAAGCCAATTAAATTGGAGCCATCAGCTCTTAAATATACATTTCTCTGCCTTCTGGGTTCATCACACTCCATGAAATTGACTTTTTGGATAATTTTTGGAAGAATTTTCTTCAGATTAGCATCCAGTGTCTTGTGACCTTTAATCCAGGATTTAAAGAAAAGTAGAAACAGGAATTTGAAATATTTTGCAGATTAAAAGGGAATAAGAGAAACCAGTTTGTTCCCCATAAAATGTAGAGAAGTCAGAAAAGTCTGATTATTTTATTTACATTCTACCCCTGAGATATTTCTAGTGCCTGCTTTTTAACGCAGTTCTCAGGTTCATCAGTCTAAACTAAAGTAAGAAGAGAAATCACCCACCTAGGTCTGAGTATGAAGGCGCCTTGTTCCCTGATCCACACCACAGGGTCCCTGGAACAATGAATCCTCGCTTCACACGCTGGCGGCTCCTGACCTCTGACCTCTCCCCCACGCTCCTCACTGACCTCCTCACCGCGTGCCCCGCAGCATCAGGAGTATCCACGGGCACGCACGTGTCATCTGCCTCAAACATCACGTCCACGTTGAAGTTCTCGTCTGGATCAGCGACGAACTCGTGCGTGCGCTCCTGGCACAGAGAGAAGTAGTTCTGGACCACCGCTGCGTGCTCGCTCCAGGCGCAGCTGAGCAGGACGCGCCCGGACCAGGCGCTGTTGTAGAGCCGCATGGGTTCAGAGGCCTGCAGGGGGTCCCTCCGCAGGAAGGTGTAGTGCACCTGTTCGTTGGGTAGAACTCTGGTCCAGGTGCAGAGGATCGAGGCTTCAGCAGCCGTCCATCGGAGGAGGGATGATGTTAGAATGAGGGTGAGGAGAGGAGCGACGTGCGTCATGGTGGCGCGTCCGGAGCAGAGAATAAATAAAAGCAAAAATATCTGATAAAGCTCCTGGGCTAAATCAGGCTCAGCTCCACTCTCTGCGGACTCAGTGGCAGAGTTTCAGACCTCAGGTCGGTTTTAAATGAGGGAAAGAGGCGGAGGCGCGCGGGGAATTTCCTGTGGATCTAAAACAAACGCTACATCCAAACAGGATCATGTGACCTGTCACTTTGGCCAAACATCTCTCCCTCTCCCTCTCGTTATCGCTCTCCTTCCTACTCTTTTTCGCTCTCACACACATACACACATGCAGATGGCCGTTACTGGTAGTGAGAAATCGATCCCCACTTGAGCCAAATAGGTTATCAATCCGCAAATGTAGCTAATGCATCAGTCACACTTTGTTGAAAGTGTGCCACGCTGATCAATTCACTGTCTGATAAAACTACAACTGTCCTCTACTCCTGCTTTACAGCCTGCTCTGCTTTATGCCAAAACAACAGGGTACAAAAAGTTCTGACGTGAACTATTTTACTCTTAATGTTGATCATTTTAATTTGGACTGAGATGAAAAGTTAAATTAGAAATTTGTCCAACATCTCCATGTTTCCTCATGGACATGCTGCTGCCCTGAGGATGATGCAAACGTCAGCTCTGATCATGGTAATTACACGTTTTTATGGCACGTTGCTTCCATGGACAGCAGAGGTTGACAGTGGACTCAGGGGAGGAGAAAAGAATTGTGGGATAACGAGACGTGAAGGTTATTTATCAGCTCTGAAGCCAGGAGCAGATTTTGATCCTATGCATAAAAGACAAAATAGAAAGAGGTCTAAAGAGGGAGCTGCACGGGTCTGATAAACTGACTCATGTGGTTTCACATGAGGCGGTTTGGTTTAATAATCAGCTGGTGAGGATTTGGTAAATCTTGCATATTAGATTTCAGAGGCTTCCTGAGATCAGTGTAAGGTTTGAGTTCTTAATAGCTGCTTTCAGAGTCTCTTTTACATCCATTGATGGTTTCTGAAGTTGCCATGAGGCCAAACAACTCAGAAACAGCTCTGCTTTGAACATCCTCTCGTATGACGGGTTAGACGTGCAATGCTCATAGGCTAATTCTTCTTTCAGGCGAGCATCAGTGACTTTTTGAGCCACAGTGTTTGGAGGGATGGTCTGTTCAGGAATTTAAAGTGAAAATATCTGTAAACTCTTTAACCAAGGAGCTGAGTCTCGAGTCCAACTCCAGCCTGGATGTGTAGGACTCATGACTCGACTGACGTGCACTGATGACTTGGACTAAGACTTGGGCTTAGATTTTGGATTTACACTCAGGCCTAGACTCAGATTTAGACTTGGCTTATTTATCAATGAATGCTCTGCTACTTTTTGTTCATGATTTCTCATAAGGTCCTGATATCAGATCAGTTTCCAGGCTGCAGCTGGCCCGTGTGTTTACCTTCACATGCCATTTCTCAGCAGCGGTGTGTGGCAAGGTGTCAGAGGAAGTGTTTGCTTTTAAAGATTTTAAGGCTAACACTGGAAAATGCAGAGCAATAATTCAACAGACATCATCTTTCCAGGATGCACCCAGAGAAGTGACTAGGTCAGACGTCACAAACCTTTTTGAGGCCGGGGGCTAGGCTACCTCAAGGGACATGAATGGTACCATGGGCTACTCGTCTATGTTACTTTTTAATAACAATAATAATAGCAGTAGTAGTAATACTTTGTGAAGAGACTGCTCACATGTCAGTGTGAATTATTCCACAGATATCATTGATGATTTACACAACAATGCTGGTAAGAAACATATGTACATTTCTAGTAGGAGCCTTGTGGGCACCCAGCTGCCTGCAGGCACCACGTTGGTGACCCCTGGAGTAGATGGTGATGCTAATGTTACTTTGACTGTTGATAACGATATCCTAAGCTAGCTGCTAACATTGCTAACAATGTTTGCCTTTAAGATCACTCAGACAATTGTCCCATGATGTTTGGTTAAGCTGTGATGTGTTTTTAACTTGACAAACATGCATCCTTAAACAGATAAATGCAGTAACATCACACAAATAAACTCTGACTGCAGGTGCATTTTGTGCATATAAAGAATATTCCCATTAATAGGATCAAGTGTGGCATAATTAAGCATTTGTTGTTTGCATTATACTTGCTGTCTGTGCACTTAAGCCAAGGTTTCTAGTAGAGAATCTTTGCTGAAAGTGTCACAGTGTAAAATTCAGATCAACAGACACTAATGTGAAATCACTGAATGTTTTTTTTCTGAACATCAAAATTGTCCAACTCAGGCGGACCAGTTTTACACATCTAATAATCTGGAGTCAAACAGCAGCAGAAGTTAGAGATGAAAAGTTCCACAAGGTAAGTTTCCTGCGTCTGCCTTGGGACCTTCAGGAGGACTTGGGCTAAGGTACCGAGGGCTTAATCTGGACTTAACTCAGGTGAAGAGGACTGTACTCCTCTTTGGGGTGGGGTTGTATGCAGTGTTTGTCACTTGCAGATGTTTTAGTAACAAAGGATGTGTCAGCTCAGCCTTATCATTGAGAAGCAGAACAGAAGCTGGACGATCACCTGCTGCAGACTGATACACTTTTACATCATAGTCTCATTCATTTAAATAAACTCTGACCCACACATTTTTATATTGTTTGGCTCCCCTGTGGGTGATTCACCAACTGGTGACTACCACTTCTAACAACCACACTTTAAGACACAAATTGCCCCATTAAGTCTTGTTTTAGAGAATGCTAACTGTTCAATATCTAATAAAGAGAGAAAACTCCTCTGACCTATCACTTTGCTACCAGAGAATTTCTACAGAGGTGCACAGCTCGTCCTCAAACATTGTTCATATTTTTATGGTAGCCTTTTATATTTCAAATCTTTGTTTTTTCTCTTTTTTTTACCTACTGTGAGTTTTAAATCTGTGGTTTTTATGCATCTAGTTACAGTAAGTCACCTGCTCTTGTGTCTTAGCTCATCTTGTTCTGTTGATGAGGAGGTAGTCTCCTCTGACTTTCTCTTTACGGTCACAGCAATGAGGCATTGTTAATATTTACAGGGGGAAAATCCTACCCTCAGGGTCTTAACACATAAAGGAGCAACATGCAAAAATGTTACTTTTTTTTTTTTTTTGCATCATTTAGAGCTTCAATTTCAAGAGTCTGCTTATATTTCCTGAAAGAGAGGTTAAAAATTGGAGTCACATCTGGAGCTGTTACATTACATAACAACTTGTGGATCCAAAGGTGATTTGGCACAGTTCTTCAACATGCAGCAAATGCACTAATGCATCAGTATAATATGATCTATGTGTAAAAGATACCACTGACAAGCAAAGTCAGCTAAGTTTCCCTGATGTTTCTCATGTTTCCCGATCCAAATCAGGACCAGTCTGACTTTGACTGAAGCTCTGCAGATTTTCAGCTCCTGCAGTCTGAAGGTCACATCAGATCTTATTGATTCTTCTTTTTGTCAAACCTAAAGCCCTAACTTAAAAACTTATCCTCTCACAGACCATCAGATGAAAAAGTTCAGAGTGTCTTTGCTGAAATTCAAGGACAGCCTTTCAGGGTGTATCGAGTCTGTTAACTTTGACCCACTTCACTAAAGACAGCTTTTATCAAGAAGAGTCAAAGTTCAGTGAATTCCCTGCAGCGTGTCGGCCTCAGCTGATTGGTCCAAACCTCGCCTGATTCAAACAAAGTTTTCTGCCATGTCAGAGCTCACACCAAACACCAGAGGAGCGGAGGAAGTGCCATGATGCTTTTATTTATGAGCCACGTGTACTCAACAACATGAGTTCAGACATGCATCAATATGAACACATCAGGGAGCGACATGTGGACGATTCAGCTGCAAACACGTGTGCAGATCTGAAAACCTGGAAAAGAATCGTTCAGATGAATCTCAGCTGAATAAACTCTTCTTCATGGAGCTTTAATGTCTTTTTAAAGCCATGCAGACGCTTTGTGGGCTGTTAGATTTCTCTGGAGGAGGGACAAACATGCACAGGTGGGATGAGACTGTCATGTTTTCACATCATTTCAGTAACCGTACATCCACCTGTCTGTAGGTCAAACATAATGCACACTAACTCTGCACAATAACACAAGAAGATAAACATTTGATGATGTCATAACCTGAACGACGTGGTCACACAGATCAGCTGATCACATGATCTCAAAGGGGAAGTCCCTGTGCCGGGTGTGAACGTGGAGACAGACTTCAATAAAGCACACGTCTCTCTGATAACGAGACAAACTCCTCGGATGAAGTCTGATGAGACAGATTATGATTCAGTAACAGTGAAACGCCAGCTTCCTGCTTTGAGAGGTTCACATCCATGTTGGTCACCTGAAAACTGTCGAAAGTGTAGCTCTGACAGAGTGCTGAGGGACAGACTACATAAAGCAGGAGGAGAATAAAGCCTACATGTGTTCACAGGAAGACGATATCCTACAGGGAGAAGAAGAAGAAGAAAGAGAAAGAAAGAAAGCAGGAGGAGGAGCAGGAACACACGTCTAATCATCAAACAGAGAGGGGTTATCGTTCAGGAGAACATGCCAGCGTTCAATCTTCTTGTCTTTGTTCTTGAGGCATTCGTACCAGTGCTTCAGACACTCGCCTTTGGCCTGGATGCCCAACTGACATCCACCTGCAGGGGCAGAGGGATCAGACGACATCAGATCAGAGAAACACAAAGAGAGGAGGATGTGTGCTCAGCAAGAAAACCATCGATTTCACCTTCATCCTGGTGTTAAGTTACATATTCTGCTCTGATGTATTACATAACCTCCCAAACATAAAGAAACCAGAGCCAGGAGGTGTTCAAATACACACCTACTCTCACCTGTGTTGGATAAAGAAGTGACATAAACATGGTGTGGATGTTGAGATGTTTCCCTCAAAAAAAATGTGAACTTGATGTCGCACTCAGAAAAAAATATTTATGCACCATCTTCAGCAGGAATGATCTTAATGTGACTCTGTCACTGAGGTTAAGTCAAAATATTGACATTGTGGTGTCATTAAAAGCTGAATATGATTAATTCTCCTGGCCTCATGATGAAAACAGCTACGCTCATCCAATTCTTAAAGGTCCCATATCATGCAAAAATCACTTTATTAAGTCTTTTAGTGAAATTTGTGGGTCTTTGGCTTTCCTCCCAGCCCACAAAATGTGATATTTAATGACAAAACCTATATTAAGTAGAACTTATGAATGTAAAATCCTGACCTGAAACAAGCTGTTTGGATTTGGGGGATTTGCAGATGTCAGCGATTCCCTTTTTTTTTTTACCTGATTGGTCCACCACAGCAGATACCCCTGAACTCCCCGCTGCTGGAGAGGGGGAGGAGAATGCCAAAGTTGAAGGGCCATCACTGCTCTGTTTTTGGCTGTAAACAGCCACATAGTTCCATACACAAGCTTCCCATCTTGGAAGAAGACAAGAAGTCTAAGTGGCTAGAGTTCATTTATGAGGGAAATGTGCCAGCTACACTCAGTAAAACTGTGCACGTGTGTGCTTGTCACCTCACGGCCGACTGCTTTTCCAACTTTGGACAGCACAACAGAGGGCTAGAGAATAGACTGGTCCTGAATCCAGGCGCATTACCAACCATCCGCCAACAAACCTGGGACCCTGGAAATGTGAGTATTTTAAATGCTGTGTGCTGTGGAGCAGATGTAAGAGCTTTTCCTCTGTGTCCCCCCTGTCTATGTGTTAGCTTCAGGATGCTAACTTTAGCTGCAGTTAGCCTGTTGTTTTAGCCTGTAATGTTACGGTAAATGAGCTTTGCTGTTTTCTAAACATCGTGCACTCAGAGCTTGTGGCGCCGCTCTCAGTGACGTGGAAGAGCGGGGCGGTATCAGCGGTGGCTCATTTACATATGAAGGCCACGCCCACTAAATCAGAGCGTTCTGAACAGAGGGGCTATGAGAGCCTGGAAACAATGCTGCTGTGCTTGATTTATTGGCTTTTTGAACCAAAACATGTTACTACCATTTCATGGAGACATCAATGATCCATATTAAACTGCAGAAAAGGAGCAGAATATGGGACTTTTAAGATCTGTTCTGCAGAGGTCAGAGCCACACGGTGACCCCTTCTTCTGGTATTCTGTTTTTCTATTTTATAAACATTCTGTAGTATTTAGCTATAAGGCTAAGGCTATAAGATTTCCCTCATCACACACCAGTGAATCCATGGACATGCTCCCTGTACCTCAAAGAGCTCCTAAATCCACAGATCACAACACACTCCCTCCACTCCACCCACTCAAACCTCTACCACACACCCCGGACCAGGTTGAGGACTATGGGTGATAGGGCCTTCTGTGACAGGGCCCCACATCTCTGTTATGCTCTACCTGACACCCAAAGAGCCACATATTCCACTGACTGTTTTAAAAAAGGGGCTAAAAACATTTTTTTTTAGCAAATCTTTTAGCTAATTTTGATGCTTTTAGGGTTGTCTGTTCTAAGCTATTTTTTATTGCTCTTTTCTTTTAAACTGTGTTATTGCCCCCTTTTATCTTTTTTAATTTCTTATTCTCTGTTTTTATGAGGTTGTAACCCTTTGAGATCCTTGGATGAAAATGGCTTTGTGAGTAAAACGTATTATTATTATTATCATTAGCTGGATAAGTCACAGTGATTGTAAGATCTCTTACCAATAAAATCGTTTGATTTCCCCATGTCATAGTCCCAGACAGAGACGTCCAGGGTCTTCTTAGCCAGCTCTCCGTGCTTTATTTCATAACTGAATTCCTGAAACATGGTAAAACAAGTTTATTTTATTTCTGTAACAGAGCCGCTGACACATTATCTGACATCAGGTTTTAAATTACCAACCTCATTATACTCTGGATTCAGGGTCTTCTTCTTTATCTGTGTCTTGTTCTTGGCTTTCTTTCCCATGTCCGGCTTCAGATTTCTACCACACAAAGAGGATTAAAATTAGATATTATATTTCAAAAAAGAACAGCTGAAATACACAACACCTGTAGGTGTGTATCTAAAGAGTGTGTATTCTGCTTCCCCACATTGTAATCATGGATTTAAAGCCACAATCCTGTATGTTCAGACTAAACGTGTGCAGATTTTCAAACTGCTACAAAAATCCCTGAATCTGTCAGTAAATTGATAAAAATGATCCATTCTAAAAATAAAACACTGGATCTTTGCCTGGCTTGCATTAAAGGGGTGGACCTCAAACACCAAGGTCTGTCCATAGTTTTACAGGACTCTGGAGGGCTGGCCAATCAGAGGAAAGGGGGTTTGTGGATCTGGGGACCTTAAAGAGACAGCAGCTAAAACAAGGTGTTTCAGACAGAAGCTGAAATAAGAGTTTTCTAAAACACCAGTGAGACAAAAATAGGGATTTTATTAAGTTATGAATCACCAAGATACTACGGGGGTGCCAGAGGGACAAAAAAGACTTAAAATTTTTAAAAGTTAAATTAAATTAATAAAATCAATTTTACTATTTTATCAATAATTTAATTTAATTTAATTTAATTTAATTTAATTTAATTTAATTTAATTTAATTTAATTTGTTCTTTGTTGCAATGACAAATAAAGTTCTAGTCTGTTCTATTCTAAAAAGTCAAATACTCCCTCTTTGACAATCTGTTCTGAATAAATCTGATGTCTCACAAAAGTCTTTTAATGAACCTTGACAGTAGAGCCAGGAGACGGTTAGCTTAGCTTTGCAGAGGACTACAGATCAAGGTGAAAGAGCTGAACCCCAGGAGGGAAGAAGACGGATGAGGATTCAGCAAACAGAAACACATACACTTTCACAAAGGGGTCAGAATATCCGTTTGAGTCCATGGCGGCCAGATGAGCACAGCGGACCACGCCCACGATCAGACGGCCCTGCTGGCTGTTGTAGGTCAGTGACACCAGGATACGCCCCCTCTCCTCTGAATCATCTCCCTCATTCACCTGCAGACACACACAAACACACACACACACACACACACACACACACACACACACACACACACACACACACACACACACACACACACACACATGAGAGGTGGGTTAAAAAAAAACTTTTTGATGTTTTGTTTTCCCTCACGAAGATCAAATCTGTACCAGGAGGACTGAGCACAAAGCTTTGCACTTTATTTTAACATCAAGAAAGTGTGTGTTAGCCTGTGAGGGCTCAAAAAAGGTTTTATGTGTTAACAGAGTTTTGGATTTCTATTTAAAGTGATGTTATAACTCTGATTCAGTCTTCATTTTGCATCCTGGACCGTGAGCAGTAAATGGATACAGCAGATGAAGTGATGAGCAGAATGTGATTGGTCAGAGTGTCTTACATCGTCCTCATAGAGTGCCATGCCCCTGGACTGTCCTCCTACAGCCTTCTTCACCTGAAAAGAGACAAACATCTGAGTTTTCATCTTCACCTCCAGAAAAATCGTTACTTTTCCTCCTAACACTCAGCTGTACTTCTCAGCTGTTTGATAAATGTCTCCTCTGTAGCTTTAACTCCAGCCTAAAAATCAGCATCATGACCCCACATCAGCTGATAAACCTGTTCTACTCTTTACATCCATCCCTCCATCCCTCCATCTGTAAGTAAAGGCTGGTTTTTGTCTCTGAACAGATAAGTGGCGCCACCCACTGTTAAAAGAATGCAATATAATATTTTTGATTTTTTAATTTTTCATATACACTTCCCTTACAAAAATAAGCTATAAAGATTCCTGCACTGAAGCCAACAAATAAATAACAGTTGAAGATAAATGGTAACCTCACTTCCTGCACCTGAGGAGAACCTGTAAGGTGTTGATTTGGGTGAACTGGTCCTTTAATTTGAACGCACTGAGAGCTTAATGTTCCCTGTCTGATAATTTGGGACGTCAGAGTCGTCCTCGAGCTCACCGGGATCACTCGCTCCAAACAAACGCTGAAGTTCTTCTTCTGATCAAACTTCAGCTTCTTCAGGGCGACTCGTGTCTCTCCGATGAATTCATTGTGTCCAAACTTGTCTTCATCACTGACGGAGAGCCTGAGGACAAACACACACACTTCAGACTCTTTCTCTTCTTCCTCTTTGTTTCAGAGCGGTTGGATGTTTCAGGCCGTGCAGAGGTCACCTGCTTCCCTCTTTCTCATCCTCTCATCCTCTCTTTTACTCACTCCTCCAGCTCTGCGTGGGTACGGCTTAAGGAAAAGGAGGATGAGGAGGATGAGGATGATCTTACCGCAGGGTTTTTCGTGTCATTTCATCATCGGTGATGCCGTGGTAGACCAGCGTCTCATTCCACACAGGGTTCAGAGTGTTTTTCAGCGTCTTGGTGCGAAGTTTGTTAGACTGAGGAGTGACGAGATGAGATGAGACATGGAGAGGAAAGAGAGATTTAGGACATTCATTTAAAAACAGACACATCAGAAATCGTTCCTCTGTGTCTGATGTCATGAAATCAGCTGATGGGTTTTACTACATCGGGTCTTTGCAGTTCATCTTGACTTCAGGAAGTCCTCCTGCATTGAGCTGAGAGTGAGCTGATTTCACTTTGATTCTCAGCTTCATGAACTTTTTAAACTCTGATAAATGATCAACCACAGTCTTACAGAAACCTTAAAGGTGTAAAAATCATCCTGACCTTACTGGCGCCAGGTAAGAGATGCAGCTTCACGTACGGGTCAGCCAGACCGTTAGAGTCCATCGGTTTCAAACCCTGAGACACACACATAAAGAAATCATTTCTGAAAAAAACCACTAAATTTGTTTCCAAAAACTTTGTTAGTGAATGTTTTGCTTTTATTTCCAACATATGAAAGCGTCACTGATTTAAAATGTCTGTTCATTTTTAAACTAAGTGAATATCTTGTTATTGTTTTCCCATCTTGTGTAATCTTTTCTTGAGCTGCTGTTTCCCATCTGTCTTAAACTATCTTGTTCTGTTTCAACTCAGTTCATCTAATTCCTCTTGTTTTACCTAATATTGTTTCGTACTGTTTTTTGTCCTATCAGTGACTTGGGACTGAACAAGATAGAAGATATGAAACAAGATCTACAAAAATAAGACAAGATGTAATAAAATGAGGCAGAAAAGAAGATAGGTTACGACAAGATAACAAGATAAGATAACAGAGATCAGTCAACACAAGACAAGATATGAGGGAATTAGACAAGTATTCATTGCCTAAGATGATAAACAAGATGAAACAAGATCAGCTTTGATAAGGTGAAGAAGAGATGAATCCTCATCATCTTGTTTTGTCTTTCTGTTTTGTCCCACTTTTTCTTTCATCCTTTACTTCTGTTTTATCTTGTTTTGTCTTCTCACATGTTTTACTGTCTTTTATCTTGTTCTTGGTTTCCTATCCCATGTAGCCCTGCTCTCTTATCTTGTCTTATCCAATCTGGCCCCATCTTGTTCTCTCTTTTTCCTTCCTTTTTGTCTCCTCTTAATGTGTTTGCAATCTTGTTTGTGCTATCTTGTTCCATCTTGTTATTCCTGTTTCACTTAATCCTGTCTCATTTTCATCCTGTTTGGACCAATCTTGTCTAACATGCCTTCAGTCCAATCTTATTCCATCTTGCCCTTTGTTTACAGATCTTTTATAATCCTGTTTATCTTGTTTTATTAAATGATGTCTTGTCTCCTCTCATCCTATCTTGTCTTGTCTTGACTTGTGGCCTTTAACGCATTTTTATCTTTTGTGTTTCCTGTTTGTGGTTTTGTTAATCTTGTTTTGTAACTTTTATCTTGCCAAGTCTTGCCTCCTCCTTTCTTGTTTTTCTTCCTCATCTTGTTCTTGTTTTTTCTTTTTAGTCCATTTTTTCCACAATGTTCTGCTCTTTTTTGGTCTTGTCTGTTTTTGTCTTTTAGTATCTTGTTTTGCTGAGCTGAACGTGACATCTTTCTTAGACTAATGTTTTCTTCCATCATCCTGTCCTGTCCCATTTTACTTTTAACAGTCTCTTTCATCTTTTCTTTTTACCTCTAGTGTTGTTCTATCCTTTCTTGACCTTCATCATCTTCTGTGATCTTGTTCATCATTCCCTGTGAGTCACATCTTGTTTTGTCTCCCCCTGTCTGGTCTCACCTGTTACCTGTTGGTGTGTTTACCTTTGCTTTGATGATGCAGCAGTGTAGACTGTGGCTCTCCTGTTCGTAGAGGAGACTGAACTCCAGAGATCCCAGCGTAGCTGCAGGAATAAACACAGGATCAGTTCAGAGATACAGAACCTGTCTCCTCTGAGCTCTGAAACAGATGAACATTGATTTGTTTCTCTTCACTGCTCCTCTGGGATTATTTACAGCTGCGGGAACAGGAGGAACAGTTTTGTCATTTCACTAAGTGAACAGTGTCTTTAAAGCAGATGATTCTTCTTACTGGCGTCATCTGAGTCGTACTCGTCCTGGTCCTCTGCAGGCTCTGGTTTGGGTCTCGGGGGAGCGGGGTTGTTGACTGCGGGCTGGGCAGGTGGGGAGGCTCTGTTTGTGGAAATATTGGATGAAATAGAGCTGCAGACAGCAGGTGGTGGAGACACAGCCTGGGCCCTCTCTGGGGTTTGATTTTCCACCTCTGCAGGAGGAGCTGCTGACGTAATGGGACACAGAGGCTTTAGGAGTCATCTAAAAACATCTTCTGCTCTGCTGCTGGTGGAAAAGCAGCACGATCTTGGAAAGAGCAGCGTGACTTTACCTGAGGAGGGGGCAGCTGGTGGGGCGTGGGCCCGAGGTGGTTTGGGGGCGAGTGCCGGTCTTTCGCTCTTCATTACAGCCGCTGGACGAGTCTGACTCTCATTATAGCTGTCAGCTGTTGTTCTTGCTGTCTGCTCCCATTGTTCAGAGCCAGAGGACTGCTGCTGCTGCTGCTGCTGCTGAGGCTGTGAGTCTGCACCCGGCTCTGAGGACACAAAGTCATTAACATCACCAAACAGCACCAAAACCCAGAGAAACAGCTGCTACTGAAGCGACTGGAGCAGACAGACCTCCTATCGCTGTTCAACAGCTAAAAGTTAACAATAAGAGGACAAACCAGGGATCTGACAAAGTAAAGACAAAAATGGCACCTGAATTTGAAAAAAAAAAAATCAGAAAAAAAAAAATAATAATAATAATAATAATAATAATAATCATAATAATAATAATAATAATATGAAATAATTCAATCAACTTTTCTTTTTTTACCCACATTGGCAGATTTTTTTATTGTCCTCAGTCATAATGTTTTTCTTCTAACATCTTGAAATCAGATTTTTTTTTTTCTGGACTTGTCAGGTGGCTCATAATAAGTCCAATGGAACTTTTTTTTTAATTTTTTTTTACAAAAAATTAAAAAAAATTAAAAAAGGAAATAAACACTTTGTTAAATTTCAGTTTTTGCAGTGTTAAGAGTTTGAAAAGCTATATTACAGGTCTAAAAATATGAAAATAGATGTGTGATCTACAGCATATCTTAACCACTATGACTACACATGGTTTTAAGTGATGGGTACATTGTGTGTTTATACATAAACCAATAGAAGCTTCATTTGAAGATCATGGATCATCATTCGTAAAACATCAGAATTCTAGTTTTTTTAATATATTTTATGATCTTTATAATTTGTAATAATCTTTACAGTGCGATGTCATGGGGGTAAGAAGTCACATTAAAATCTAACTCCTAAGAAATGTTTTCAGGTATCTAGCCTGAGCTTGCTTTGCAAATGTTTTAAGGATATTTAAGGATTTTAAGTTATGTTATTGAATATTTGAGTTTGGTTCCTAAGATTACTGTGTAAGTTGTTATAATTAAGGCAATAAGATAAAAGAAGTAATTTTACATCAAAAATCAAGTTGACTATGACTGAAGAAAACATTTTAAAATGTAACTCATGCTAACATCAGATCAGAAGTCTTGTTATAAACACATTTAACTGTTTGTGTTGAATATCAAACCCTTAAAGAACATGATATGAATCGGTTCATCACTTTCAAACATCTTTTTCACTTGCTCATACCCTGGTGTTGTGTCTGAGGTTCCTGGGATCCATTGTAACCTGCTGGGGCAGAACCGTTCTGAGTGCTGGACTGAGGAGGTCTGGACAGAGGGAGGGGGGCCGGCAGACTCTGTTGCTGTCTCCCTTTGAAGAACCAGGCTCCTGAACGCTTCTGGACCTGCAGGGGCGCACAGAGACCACCTTGACCCCTCTCAGACAAACTGTACTCCTGCATGCTGATAAACTGCTCTCTGACTGATTTTAGTCTTTTTGAAGTGAAACTGTTTCCTGAACCAGAGGAAGGAGAGCAGAGAGAGGATCAGCTGCTGACAGCTCTGTGAAGAACTGGTCCTGCCTGTCCCCTCTCAGGTCAGACTGACCAAAGACTCAGGGGGTGATGGTACTCAAATGCAGATACTTTAGTTTCTGTTATTTGTCTGTCAGCTCGTCTATCTCTGCCGTCTAACTTTAATCCTTTGACTGTGTCTGTGTTCAGATTCAGTCACATTCACCTTCATTGTAAAACTATAGCAGCGGTAAAACTTGGATTTGCCACTAAGAGCTCCAAAAAGTGAGCTGACGGAGCTAAAGTTTTAAAACTTCAGATTAAAAAACTGTTTTATGATCATTCTCACTCTGTTTTCACAGTTAAAGATTTTTAAGAATTTTCTCAACCACCTGCTCTGAAATGTCCAAAAGTTGTACGTCCAAACCTCAGAGTTCTCCATCTTTTGCCTTGGCTGTGTCATATTGTTTATCGTGATATTCAAGATTTCCTCCCAGGGGCATAACCAGACTTTTTTGACAGGGGCACAGACCCCCTTGTGCAGCAGGTCCACCATGAGGCTTTGTGATTCTTTTTCTGTGCACCTGTCTAAAGAAATCTGTGTGATGATATTTCTATGAGTTCAGAATTTGGACACTTTCTACATTTTTACATCTGCTCCACAAACATCTAGAGCAAGGGTCTTCAACCTGCGGCTCTGGAGCCTCAAGCAGCGGCTCCAAATATAGAATTTTTATTTTTCTAAGAGTATAGATGATTAAAGACATTGACACCAAATAAAATAACTTTAGCATTTTGTATAATGAAATATGCGTCACCTTTTGCAATAAAGCTTTCAATTTTTTAAAATGTTTTTGCAAATTTTTGAACTTGAATTTTTCAACTTTTTATAATTTAGGAAAAAAACATTTTTGAGGACTTTGCTACATTTGAAAAAAATATATAATTTTTTTTTCAAATGTAGCAAATTTTGGAAATTACATTTTTTGAAAACTGGTGAAATATTGGCTTTTAAAAAAAAAATTTTATTTAACTTTTTTTTTTAATGTCAAAATTTTTGAAAAATTTTGTAAATCATTAAAGTGTTTTGAATTGTGCAAATTGTTCTTTTAAAAAAAAATATTTGCAAATTTATCAAAAATTTAAAAAAAAATAAGACATCACAGTTTCAATTTTATAAACACAAAAACTTCTTGTTTAGTTATTCACTCATTTTTATTTTTCACTATTTTCAGAATTCTAGACACTTTTTGTCTTGATTTTAAAGATAAAGTAGATTTTTTGGCTCCTGAATGACTTAAATCCAGGTGAGCTGAAGCAAAATGGCTCTTATGACAGTAAAGGTTGCAGACCCCTGATCTAGAGGAAATGTTTCTAACATGCTGTCAATAAAAGTTTGGATTGTCTGAAAGAATTCAGTAAATGCTTTAAGTTCAGTACGTGTGGATATTCACTGAGCTCCTGTCATGTGGTAACATTTTAAAAGGGTCAGAGATGAATCTGAAATGATGACACATCATAGCTGAACCAAAACAGCTCATCAGTGATCACTTACAGTGAGGTGATGATGAGTATGTCTGTCATTCACAGCTTGTCTTGTGTGACTCAGAGGTTCAGAGACTAAGAATTGTAAAGTGTTGGACACAGTGTTTTCATTAAACCTCAGGTGTGGAGTAACACAGGTCACAGTCTGTGAGACGGTGTGACTGTCCAGCTGACTGATGTTTTATGAGCAGGGTAAAGTGATTACTCTGAGGAGTGGAGGGGATCTTATTCCTCTCCTGTAGGGAGCAGAAATGTGTATTTTCATCCCACAGAGGAGTTCTTCAGTGTGTGACTGACAGGAGAGAGCATTTATTTAAAGAGTCAGAGCCCCCTGAGACCCTCCAGGCCCCCTGAGGCTGAGACCTGCATAGACTCAGCTCCTCATCACAGCAGGGTTGTGTAACGGTGTGTTTTATGTTTCTCTGTCTCAAGTTAAAGCTGCGTTAGAATAAACCTCTGCTTCTTATTTATTTTTCTACGTCCACGGCTGTCGATGGAGGGTGGTTTTCTGGGTCACAGTGAAACGCAGTTTAATGTGAGTCTAAAAGGCAGAAAATGGTTTGAATCAGAGGAAAATCTGCAGCTGTGTGTCAGATTAAAGACATGATGGTTCCATTTAGACATCATGATTCTGCTTCTCTCCTCCTCTTCCTCCTCCTCCTCCTCCTCCTCACCTCCAGATGCTCGTGGCAGATTCTGCAGAGCCACACAGGACACGACCTGCTGTTGCTGGAAATCCCACATTTGCTGCATATGTGCTGTAAGGAACACACACACACACACACACACACACACACACACACACACACACACACACACACACACACACACACACACACACACACACACACACACACACACACAGGGTTATAATCCTGCACAGATTTAGTGGATGCTGATGGACGGTGGTGCACACATGTATTTTACAGTTCAGATGGCTTTAACCTCTGCGAGCTCTGACTGAGAGCAACAGGAAGCAGAAAGTGATGTAAAGAGCAGAGGAACACGCCGCACGTCACAACACGTTAGCACATGACCTGCTCACTCCACAGGACACCACTTAGCATCCACACAATACTGTAAACACTAATCTCCAAGGAGAGGACCAGGATCAGGACCGCAACCAGTCAGAGGAATAAACTCAAAGATGAGAAAAACCATGAAAACAGTTTCCCCTCTTCAACATTTATTTTCTGTGACTCTCAATAAAGACAGAGGTTTGAGTTTTACATGAAAAAGCAGATTTAACTCTTAAGGTTTGACATATTCTTCACATATTTCTCAGCTTTAAACCATATTATCAGATTCAGAGTTAGTTCTCTGTGGATAATAAACAGTGTCCGACTAATTTTTTTTCTAACTTTTTTTTTTCTTACAATTTTAAACTCTCTGGTTCAAACTTTTGTCCAATGTTGGTTTTTCTCTTCTGTGGAAGACACTCACATTGTTTTGTTTTTTTTTCAGTCAGGATTTATTTTTTTCTATTTTGTTTTACTCCTATAATACATCCTTAAAATCATCATTAATTCTTTTTTTACTTTATCAAAAAAAAAAAAAATCATGTAATTTCTTTTTGCTTTTTAATTTTTTTGTTGTTGTTGTTTAATATTTACAGAGTTTTAAGATTAAACCAAGAGTCTGATTTTCATGACCGGTTTATTTCTGTGACTGTTTTTTTTTTGTTTTTAAATATTTTTTTTTACTCATTCTGAATTCTTATCCATAATGTTTTGCATTATTTTGTCATTCTAATGGCAGTGGTTCACATAAAGATACGTCTATGACAAAACATCCTAATGCAAAAGTAACAAAAAAAAGGGTAAAAAATGATGTTTTTGTCAAAATATTTTCTCTTATTTTCCCTTTACACTCAAAATTTTTGTTATTAATTCTTTCTGATAGTTTTATTTTTGGCAATCATTATTGGTTTTTTTTTGACATTTAAGCTTTTGTCACTATTGACTTTTTTGCATTTCATTTTGTCAATGTTAATGGATCACTTTTGATGATTTAAGTCGACTTCTTCTGACTTCTTAAAAAATGATTTAACCATTTTAACCTTATCTTTTCATTTATTTTCTGAATGCTAAATCAATACTTCAAAAAAAACAAAACAATTCCATTTCTTTTTATTGACTGGTTGAGGATGGAAGTACTCTTATCATCTTTATCGTACTGAGCTCTCGACATCTTATCTTTGTTTCTGTGTCTGTGCAGATTTCACAAAACTTTTGCTCTTTGTATTTTAAAGAATGTCAAAACCATCTCCCTCCATCTTTGAGTCTGTCTCTGTCAGTCTCTGTTCTTTCTGATCTCTAGGAAGGAGTGTTGTTCTGGTTTGGTGCCGTGCAGGGAGGATGGAGCACCTACGTTTTTGCACTGCACACAGAGAACAGCTGAGACCCCCTGCGGTCCAAACGTGGCTCCACACAGCAGGCACTGCGACTGTCCATCACCGCACGCTGTCTTCCTGATGTCATCCAGGCGGTTGGAGAGACGCCTGTGAGGAAGGTGAGCACAGACACACACACAGACACACACAGGGCTCAGGTTTATCATCCAGCTCAGTGGACATCTGTGTGAGGCTGACTTAAGAGACCCAGAAAGACCCTGAGAGACCCTAAGAGTGACTTGACGACTCTGAGGTTTGTACTCACTCGATCCTCTGCTGCTCCGTGCTCTCCATCATGGCCGCCCGGGCCAGCACACTGTTGATGATCTCCTTCTCCTCATCTGTGAGATCCTCCCCCGGGGGCCCGCCAGACATGTTCATCGTCCTCCTAACCCTGGACACACACACACACACACACACACACACACACACACACACACACACACACACACACACACACACACACACACACACACACACACACACACACACATCCAGATTAACACAGCACGGACAAAAGGCCTAAAAAAGTCCAAAGGTGCAGAAGTGAAAGAGTAAAATCTGCAGACTGAAGCAGAAACATTTTGGGCTCATAGCAGAGAGAGTCACACAACAACACACCAGTTAGTAACACATGGATTCATCTTTAGTGAACAGGAAACAAGTTCAAAACACATTTTCGAGTTTGGGTAAATTTGAAGCCAGTGATTTTATCTACAGAGGCAAACAGAGCCACCAAGGATAAATTATTTCTCTGGGTTTAATTTTGATTCCTGTCAGATGAGATCGAACCACCATTTTTACAAGCATTTGACTGTCATCAGACACCAGGATCAGGTTTTTCATCAGGAAACACACACATACACACACAGATGCACAGGCTGAAAGAAGAGAGAGGAGGGATGCTTGAGACCTGGACTCCTATAGATCTCCTAAAGTCCTGTAACATGTGAGGTGGAGCCTCCATGGATCAGACTACAGCTCATACGACACAATCTTGCACCTTAGACTCATCAAGTTCCTCCAGACCTCTTTCTGCCACCTGGTTCAGGACTGTGTGTCCAATGTTGGAGCCTAAGACAAGAACAGGATCAGTATGGACACCCCGGTGGTCTGCAGCTGTGTTAAAGCTGTGTCTGTAGGTGTGTGTGAGATAAGGACAGAGGTACATAAAACCCTTCAAACTATGCAGAGGCAACAGAGAAGCACTAATTTCTGCTTCAGATCCTGAACGACTTCAATGTAAAAATAGAAATACAGGCTTCTTACAGGCCTCCCTGGGGAGGTGTTTCAGGCCTCTGGGAGGAGACCCCGGGGCAGACCCAAGACTCGATGGAGAGATGGATAGATTATATCTCTCAAGTGGCCTGGACTGTGTTTGTTATTGCCATTGTTAATTCAGTTGCCTTAGTCCGAGTTTGAATCTGTTTGAATTTACAGTTACCTTCGCCAAGTAGGTTATGTTTTTGGGAGAGTTTGTCTGTGAACAACATTACTCAAAAATTGATGTTGAAAAATTTTTTTAGGAAATGTTCAAAATGGGATAAGGAAGAAGTGATTAAATTTTGGAGGTGATCCGGCTCACCGTCTGAATCCAGATCCAGGATTCTTTATCATTGTGAGATAGGGCTGTTTTCACCTTAAGTGTATATAACTCCACCATAAATAGTCAGATTGCTTTGCAAAACAATACAAGACAAGGTCACCATAATTTCTGACAGATGTAAAAGTATGATCCAGATCCTGACAATATTCTGGATACTAAGATCTTGAATATGAAATGTGTTCTGGGTCATCATAATTTTCAACACTGTCAGGAAACAAATTATCGTACAAACCTGCAACTAACACCAAATTGTAGCAGACAGTCTGCTGAAAGGGAGTATAACATTAAAGTAGGACTACAGTGTTGGTGACAATCACAATATGCTTGGCAGAGGTCTGCGCTTTCTGAGTGCGTTGTCCAACCGTATGTCTCCTCTTGTTTGTCATGGCCTAGAGCTGGAACAATGGATGGATGGATGGATGGATGGAGGCTTCTTTAGTGTTTCTGGACACATCACAAAAATAATCAGTCTGCAAGTTTCAAATTTGATGGGAGTTTTCTTTTCCTTGACAGGTTTGTTCTGGTTTTGATCTCCTAGGTGTTTGATGTTGTCATTTTCATTCTCGTTGTCAGAGTCATTTGATGGCAGTTCAAACAAGGTAAAGGCCTCAGGATGGGTGTTGCTCATCTTATTGGAGGCCTTGAGTGGTCTACAGAGACATCAAAGTTACTAGTGTCAGAGTTACAAGAGAGCCTGGGAGTTTTAGAGTTGGAAAGACCTTTCTTGCAGGGAAAAGAAGTAGAAGATGAAAAGGAGAGTACAACAGAGGAATATAATGTGGTGATGTAGAAAAAACATGTATCTTCATATTTTGGACCTTTACTGTTTGTGTTTTCTGTTAAGTTGTCTAAGAACTAAAAGAAACTACAGACTGTAGGTATCTGATGTGTGATGAATGGTTCAGAGTTTAAACTGAAGTCTGTGAGACACTCAGCCTCCAGCATCAAGCAGCAGAGGCAGCTCCGTGTCGTACTCTCCTGTGAGACACAGGTTTTATAGTCCATCGGCCTGTCGGAGCGCCATGTCTGCAGCAGCACTCTTTTTAAAAGGTCTGAGAGGAGCTAATGTGATTAGCCCTGATTTATGTCTCAGATGTACCCCACCTACTGCTGCAGAGCCTCTGGTGCTTCTCAAACATCTGCTGCTCGTGCCCGAGCGCGCAGACACGGCGTGACTGCTGCAGATGCTTAGGAATCAGGCGTTAATTGAAGCTGACTGTGGGAGAACTGTTAGCTGTAATGTGTTATTGAAGTGTGGTCTGAATGTGTGAGCCTGCAGACATTTCTCACTGCAGAGGCAGAGAGAAGCTCGCTCATTATCTGCTCACAGGAGCGCCGTCCAGAGGGAGGGCGTGACCTCGGCTTCTCCCCTCTGGTCCCACCCGCTGCTCAGGAAAATGACACCTCCCTGATTGACTGATGCTGCAAAAACCCAAGGACGGCATGGAGGAAAATTTGAATAATACACGGAGAATATTCAGTCCTTAGTAAGCACATTTCATTGTGTGAGTGAGAAGAGCTCTTTAAGGAGTTTAAGAGGTGCCAAACCAGGAAATGATCAATGAATCAGACTTTTACCGGCCAGAGCTACTGACTTTATAATCTGCAGGCTGAAGCTGTGTCCAAGCATTAATCATCACAGAGGATCAGTGTGTGTGTGTGTGTGTGTGTGTGTGTGTGTGTGTGTGTGTGTGTGTGTGTGTGTGTGTGTGTGTGTGTGTGTGTGTGTGTGTGTGTGTGTGTGTGCGTGTGTGTGTGTGTGTGCTCAGTCAGAATGTTTTAATGCCTCACTCACTAAACTGCTCAGCATCCTTCATCCGTCATCCGTCTCTGGAAGTGTCCGGGCTCTTACGTATGTAAATGTCAGGAGGTTGTTCTCATCGTGGACGAAACCATGAGCTGACAGATTGATGCTGATGATGTCAGTGAGTGTGTGTGTGTGCCGTGTTTGTGTTTGTGTGTGTGTATGTACAGTTCTGAGTGTGTGTTTGTGTGTGTGCTCCTGCCTTGAAGGGATCACGGGGAAAGAGAAAGGTGGGGTCAGAAAGGAAATGTTCTAAAATGGCAGACACATTCAGCCCGTGAGTCAACAAACACACACACACACACACGATGACACAGATTCACACACACGCAGTCACATACTGTCATCATGCATCACATCACTGCAGATACAGCCTGTACCATACAAACTGGTCATATACTAAGAAAGGAAAGTTAACAAACAGCACTGAAAGACTAAGAACAAGAGTTACATTCTGATAAATAAACACGTTTAGGCTAAAAACGCACACACACTTACTTGTTTTTATCTCGACACTAAGCTGCGAGATCAGGCTGTCTAAATAACATATAAAACAAAAGTAAGACGTAACACGGGTTTCTTTTGGGAACGTGGAAGAGAAAGTATAAGAGATAGCAAACAATTTCAAACCCCAATTACAACACTGCAAAAAACTGATACTTATCAAGTGTTTTTGTCTTATTTTCAGTAAAAAGTAGCACAATTTCAGTGTTTTTAGGAAAGGTTTTCACATTTTTTGGTGTGTGTTTTTTGAACGATGACAAGCTGGAAGGAAAACATTTTTTCAAAACATGCAGAGTAGAACTTACAGATATTTGCCTGAAAATGTAAGGAGTAGAAGTTTAAAGTCAACTAAAAAAATAATTACTCAAGTGAAGTTTAAATACCCTAAATTTTTACTTAAGTAAGGCAACGAAGTATTTCTACTTAGTAACTTGATCCCTCTGAAAATGAGCCACATTCACCTGACTAGTCCAGAAAAATGTCTTGTTTGAAGTTGTTTAAAGACAAAAATGAGGTCTGAATATCTTTTAACAAGTCAAATAATCTGCTAATGGAATCAGAAAAAATTGCTTAAAAATTCACTTGAATCTAGAATATCTCAATACAAGTAACTTTTCTCTTGTTCCATTGGCAGATTTTTTTGACTTGTTACAAGCAAATCAGACCTCACTTAAGTCTTATAACAAATTGAAACAAGACCTTTTTCTAGACTGGTCAGTTGAGTGTGGCTCATATTTAGATTAAAAAGACATTTTCTACTGAAAATAAGACAAAACACTTGATAAGATTTCAGTTTTTTGCAGTATAAAAATCTTGGAAACTTCAAAAAATGTTGATCAAAAGAACTTGATGCAGAAAATTCAGCAAAACTTAAACTAGACACCTGCAGCACGTTAAAAAAAACTTTTGACAGAGTCAACCAAACCAGTAAACAGGTTAGACATCTGTGATGGCTCCATTGATGCTGGAAAATATCTACAAGTCTAAGAGCGACACATGCTGCCATCCAGACAAAGAGCTCACAGATTTCAGAGACACAATGACAAACCACATTCTGCAAGGATTACAACAGCATGGCTCTGTAGTAGAAAAGTCCAGTTAATAAACTGAGCTGAGCAGCTGAAATCCTCTGTTAGGACAGAATGGGAATAGTTGCTAAGTTGCTGGGTGCCAACCTGTTGCAGCTCTCTCTTCCTTGCGTGTTTTCTTGTTGTTTTTTTTATCTCTTCTTCATCATCTTTGTATTTGGAGTGGATCTTTACTTTGTATGGCTGGCTTGTTGGTCGTGGACACCAAACTGGTTTTGTCTTTAGTAATAATTTTACTATTTTTGCTCCTGTGTTTGTTGCAAGATACTACATGTAACCATGGCTGCATTATTTATGAAATCAGCTGTTAGCAGCATGTCAATGCTAACTGGTGCAAGACCTGATGTTCCCCCACAAGGTGAGGAGAAGGAGGTGAGGACGACGTGCTGGTTCTCAGGTGTGAGCTCAGAAGTGACGACATGGACCTGTCCTTCCATCCATTGTTACTGGGAACGTAAGATCTATCTCCAATAAGATGGATGAGCCCAGCAACAGAGGGAATACCAGAAGGCAGAGTAGCATCATGCTATTCACAGACATGGCTAATGGAGCTAACATCAGACACCAACACCACATTGGAAGTGCTTGACCTGCTGTGAGCAAACAGGATCCAGGAGACAGAGACTGAACAGACTGCTGAAGAAGCTCAGTCCTGGACCCTGTGGAGGTGGAGACTGGCTGAACTGGAGAATGATGGACAAGCTGTCATCATCTATTTTCTTATGCACTTTTGCACCAGAAACTGCTCTCCTGGCTCACAAATGTTACCAGAGAGTGTAAAAGAATCTCCAGCTCTGAACGACCATCATTATTCTTGGTTCAGCACACCCAAAGAAAAACTTCTTTGTTTTCTGCCAAACATCCAAAGTTAAAGGTCAGCACGCGCTCCACAGTATAACTGATGAGTCATGTTAGGATTACAGTCAGGGTCAGTGCTTCTTCTCTCACATGCACACACACACACTCAGGCGTCATGAATCGTGTATTGATCAGAGCCGTCGCTGCCTCACAGCAGATCAATGAGCCCTGCAGCAGCAGGACATGACACTTCTGTGTGAAAGTCATCCAGAGAAGAGGACACAAACTGCCCACACATGACAGCATATCAATTAACTCTCCTCCACCTCCTGAGCCCTCACTCAGCCTCATGTGAAGCTCTGCAGAGAGGCCTCAGTTTGAGCAGACAGCTGAGCTTATTAGAGTCGAAATTAAAGAAAAAGATGGGGACAATAGTCAGACAGAATGAGCTCCAGCAGTACGTAACACAACAACATCATCAGCATAGAGACAGATTTATAGAAAGTTATTTTAATGCCTGATTCTGCTAACTTGGGGTTTCAAAGAAAGATGCCATGTTGTTGTTGTTGTTGTACACGCTACTCACACACATGTGCAGGACACATCAAAGGGGCTATACAGCCTTTATCCACAGGGGGCGCCATAATCAACAAGATCCTCACAGGAGCTTTGGAGTTTCAGAAGATGTCACTGTGGATATAATCTTAGACATCAATAAGTAACACAAGAAAAACAGGCTAAATATAAATATATATATATATATATATATATATATATATATATATATATATATATATATATATATATATATATATATATATATATATTTTTTTTTTTTTTCTTTCTTTCTTTTTTTTAAAAGGTGTTCTCCGTTGTAGCGGCAAATTTTGTAATTTAAGTGTCTGGAAAAAATGTTGGCCACTTTTTCTTTAAATTACCAAAATTATTCCTTCATACTCAAATTATTCAGCAATTAATTAACTTTGTATCAATCTATAAAAGATTTGCAGCTGTTATCCAGGTAGACACTTCAGAGTCTTCTCATTTCCTAAACTTGTGAAATTTGATCTAAAAGGGTGTTTGCCATCGATCTTTCTACTGTGAGTCATTTATTACTCTATTTTTTCTACAAAGGGTTCTGTGTCATGTCTCTTCTTTGTGTTAACATCACACATTTTAGTCCAGTCTTGTCTTTTTTTTTGTCTCGTCCTGTTTTATCAAGATCTATTTTAATGGCTTCTCTTTGGCAGCATGTGTGACTGATGTGTGACTGTTTACACAACAACGGTTGTACGTTAAAACGCAAACGTTTTGTTGCATTTCAGCCTCGCGTTTAGACGGAAACAGTGTTTCAGCTGACCCAAAACGCAAACTTTTGAAAACGGCCTCCAGAGTGGGATTTTTCTGAAACGCTGCCGACACCATTGTTGTGTTAACAGTGAGCCGGCGTTTTCAGTGGAAACGATGGCGTCGCACTCCGTCCTGTTGTCCTGTTGTATGCACTCGCTGGAGTGCATACAACAGGACAACAGTACCGTTGTTACGATCGTCGCAAACTACCGTGTTGTGCTTGTCCTGCTCAATCTGCTGAATCTGCTGACTGTCTTCATACAAAATGTGCATCTACTGCTCCACTTTTGCACTTAGTATTCCCCAATTCACAGTTATAGCACCACCTGCAGGCCTGGCATGCTTACTACAGCGTTGTCAGTCCCTCAGCGTTTCCGTGTCAACACAGATTTTTTTCACTGCGTTTTTGCTGCATTTTAGCGTTTTCAGATGAAACATTGTCGTGTTCATAGGGCTTTAACTGAAACAAAGAGCGATGCACAGAAGGGGGCAGACTCTTTCTTGGGGAATGAACCTGTGTTCAGGCACAATTACACAAATTAAAGTAAAAAAAAAACAAAGGAGAGGGCGCTCGAGACAAAGGTAACAGAAGACACCATGGAAGCTGAACAAATCACCAAGGAGGAGCTGGAGCAATTGGAAGTTGATGCTTGAAAGAAATTATAAGGTTCAAGGTCTGAAATTGGAAATGGACTTTTTAAATCAAGTAAAGGAACTACCTTAGGATGCCAAATAATTTACTTCCAGCTGCATGATGCTTCAGGGAGAATCAGAGACGCCCGGCAGAGAATCAACCACTTGGAGGAAAGAAAAATATAAAAAAAAAAACAAGCAATAAAGCACCTGTTATGCAAAGAAAGATAAAAAAAAAAAAAAAAAAACATTACTATCTGGAGAAAAAATCCCAACAAAATAATGTAAAGATGTTTTAGCAACAGGAACTGCTAATATTAAATCTAACAGGTTTATATTCTTGGCAGGAGCAGAATATTAGAAATGCTTTTTAAAGGAAGTGAACCAGCAGGAATATCTCAAACCTCAGTGATAGATGGGACGGAGTAATGACATATGGTGTTTCTATTATATACAGTGTATTATGTAAAATGGTGCTTCAGGCAGCTTCCTCTGTGTGTCCATGATGGGGGCTGACGAGGGTCTCTGTAAGCACCACATGAGAAGGCCAAACCAAGGACACGTGTCGTCACATGAAGCTGATTTACACTCCTTTTACAGCTCCAGCTGACTGCACAGCGAAACGAGCTCCACTGAACGAGGTACTTACATGTTACTGTGTGTGTGTGTGTGTGTGTGTGTGTGTGTGTGTGTGTGTGTGTGTGTGTGTGTGTGTGTGTGTGTGTGTGTGTGTGTGTGTGTGCACGTGTGTGTTCATCCGCTCCATAATTCACAGGGTGAACTGAGTGTTAACGACCAAACGATGACGAGCTGTGTTCATCTCTGCACCAACAGTTGTTTTCTCATCAATTGCAGACGGAGTGATATGAAGGCATGAAATGATGCACACCGAGCTCTCACACCAGGGCTGAATAATCTGATCCTAATGTCTGAGCCTACTTACAAATCAAGACAAAAAACAGATGCTTCAGACATAAATCAGTCCATCAGCCAGTCTCTTCTCCTCTTCAGTCTAAACTGAAATTTCTCTGGGTCTGTATCATGGATTGTCCTGACATTTGGAGCAGGTTTTTGTGTCTCTGGGAGGTTGAATTGATTTAGCTTTGGGGTGTCTGTGACCCTCCTGTGTTTACAATAACACTGACATGGATCGTCGTGAGTTTGTGTTTGCACATCTTGGCTCCCCTTGAGAACAGCAAAACACCTCCAGAAATCCCACAGACTGCCCCTGGGGGAAAACAAATCCTCCTGCAGAGAGCGTTTCCAACTAAACACTCAACACAGACAATCAATGCAAACCTAAAGATAGCTCTAAGGGCATAAAGACCTCTCCACTCATGACAGAGTCTACGGTGAGACCTGTGGAGTGACATAACAGAGAGTGGAAAAACAACAGCATGATGGGCTCAAAGAGCAGAGACTTCTTCTTCTGTTCTGTTTGAGTTCAGTCCAGAGGAGACTCTTTCAGATCAGAAAGTAACACCCCCCTAAACTGGGTCTGCAAGATAAAAACTTGCACCACTTTTGGGTCGTTACATCTCACACAGATAAATGTGATCATGTGTTTCTAGAAAGTCTCAGTTTCATAGTAAATATGAAACTGAAGAGGCTTCACTTTGTCTTCTTACTCATAAACTTAAACTTCAGAGACATTAATTATTCCATGTTTGAACATTTAATGTTATACTACAGTATCATTATACTTCCATGTCGAAGCAAGAACTGAATAAAAAAAGAGCAGAGACTTTCTTTTTTTAAGTCCATTAACTTTCATATTGAATGTGAAGGATGTTGCACTCTTCCAGAAATGACTGCTGATAAATTTCATTTCCTTTAAATTAAATCCCCATGGTTAGACCTGTTCACATGTTTCTGGTAGGTCTTAGTTTCAATGCAAACATTAAACTATAAAAAGGTTTATAAGAATTGAATTAGCCAATACTTTCCTCTTTTCTTTCTAGTTTAATCAGCAGTTTAAGAAGTGCTGTTTAGATCAACAGTGGACAAGAGACGTCTGTTCGCTTTTTCTTGGTGGGTCTCAGTTTCACTGTAAACAGTAATTCACACAGAGGCTTGGCTCTAGGGGACCGTTTATAGACAAAGGTTTTAGGCTGAAACGCAATTGTTGCGTTTCAGCCTCCCGCTGACACGGAAATGGCGTTTCAGCCGACCTAAAACGCAAACTTTTGAAAATGGCCTGCCAGCAACGCTGCCGTGTGGACAGTAAGCCGGCATTTTCAGTGGAAACGCTGACGTCACACTCTGCTCCTCATGAGCGCATACAACACCACCATTGTTACGATCGTCGTGAACTACCGTGTTGTGCTTGTGCTGCTCAATCTGCTGACTGTCTTCATACAAAATGTGCATCAGTTGCTCCACTTTTGCAATTAATTGTCCACAATACACCAGATGACCGGCTCAGCTCAACTTTGGTGGAGATCTCCCAAAAGCAGCTTCTGGACAAGACAGTTATAGCGCCGACTACAGGCCTGGCATGCTTACTACAGCGTTTTCAATCCATCAGGGTTTCCGTGCAGATTTTTTTTCACTGCGTTGCAGCGTTTTCAGATGAAATGCTGTCGTGTAAACGGGGCCAAATTCCTGATTTAGAAAAAATAAAATACTGTTTTGTTATGTTTTGGGATTTTTCAACCATATTACTTCATAGTGCAAACCATTTTAAATAACTCAAGGTGATAGAATTTTTTTTTTGAAAAACAAATGCATTGTCTGTTTTTAAACCTTAAACTCCCTTTGCTGTTTTTGTTGTTGATGCTATGTTCACACCGTGCCCAGCTGGTCGCTCTGAAGCCAGCTCATCGTCTAAACATCCAGAGATTCCTGCAGAACTCTGGATGGGGATGCAGAGGAGGCAAAAACTAGGAGGGAAGAGAGCTGGAGCGAAATGATGGAGGCTTTAGGAGAGGGAATACAAGTTTCTCTTCTCTTACTATGGAAAACGTGAAATCTCGGCTAAATGAGATGGAGGAGCTAACAGGACAAGTTTGGGGAATGCAGTATGGTGAGTCCCATGGAGATATGGCTGTATCAGGATATTGACTGTAACCATCCACAGCTTCAGGCTGTCTAGGTTTAAAGTTCAGAGATTATTACAACTACTCTTGATTTTACTTATTTAATATCTAGTCAGTATTTATTCCTCATTTAGCTGTACTTTATGTTTCTTTTGTGATATTCTTACTTTACTAATTGTAAGGGAAACTGTATAGATTGAATGTCCCCTGGGATGAATAAAATGTTTCTGATTCTTTTACATGAGTACAGAGGATGGGGAACTTTCATTTGGAGTAAACTTTGTACTATTTTCCTCTACATTTCTTGGTCTCAGGTTTGTTTGAGGTTTGTCTCAGGAGTGTTTGAAAGTTTGAAGTGTGTATTGTTGTGTTGTTTAATATTTGCTCTTTCAACTCCTCTTCCTCCCACTGTCTGTTCCTCAGCTGCAGGCGAGTGTGGTAAAGTAGGTCCTCTGTTATGGTGACCTTAAACAAACCAGCTTTAACGCTACTGCAAAATGACATCTTCACACACACATGCGCACACACACGCACACACACACTGGATCCTCCCACAGATGAAGAGAGGAAATGTCACAAACACTCAGCGGTCCAGAGAGAAGCATCACAAAGTGACGTGAGGTAAGAGGAAACTACGGTGTTTTTAGCTCCATGAGTCTGTGTGGGCTGACTAAGAGCTGCAGGGCCACACTCACACACACACATTCACACACACACACATGTTGGTCACATCAGCACACTGCTGAACACACATTGTGTAAGAGCGTGTGTTAGCGCTGCAGGGAGGAGGACTCTGACAGATTGCGTCACCGTCCTGTGTTTCTGTGACGCTCTGAGTCTCTCTTCTTCAGAGCGCTCTGACTTTTCCAACGTTTCATATTCATGTTTCATGTTTGGGGAGAACACGGAGAGAGTGCTTACGCTTCATAAAATAAGCATCAGTCAGGCTCACGGAGCCAACACCAGATTAAATAATCCATCCATCCATTATCAGAGGCTGCTTCAGTGGGAACATGTGAAACCAGGACATCCTCTTCTTCCTCCTGAGGTGATCCAGATCCACTGAGGGTCTCCCTGTGAGCTCTAATCCAGATGAGGTTATAATCTCTTCAGTCTGTTCCTGGGATTATCCTGGGGTCTCCATCAGACGGATGTTATTGTTCATATTCAGCGTGTCAAACTAATTTCTCTGATGAGCAGTAAACTCTATTTAGCTTCATCCCTCACAGGTTGGTTTTTGTGAATGATAATAGCAGAGTTATTGGCGTTAAACTTACAAAGACAAAGCTCAAACCACCTCAACAAGACTCAGAGGGGTACAGACTCCCTCCAGATGTCTCCTCATTCACAACTCTCCCTGAAGACCACGAGAAGTGAAGACGTGGACCAGTGAATCAAACATATGAGTTTTCCTTCCTCTCATCCCCTCAGTCTCATATTGAACTCCTCACGACCTCGTAAAGAAAACAAAGCTGGAGGTCACCGTCTGATGGAGCCAATATTCTCCGTCCTCTGGCTGAGCCTTTAGATCCTGTCCATGAAGATCAGGATCAGGATCAGTGACAAGGGACAACCTCAGCCAAATGTCTGCGGGTTTGTTCAGAGTCGTGTTTATTTTACTAACCGTACTTCAACATTTCAGTCTTCCTCTCAGAGGACCAGAACTATGAAATACGGACGAGTTGATGATAGAGAAGATAAAAATGAAAGCTCCAGCTGAACGAGAAACCTACTTTCTTAAAAAACAATGTCAAAAGGAGGAGAAATCCTGCAGATGGATAATTGAGGAGAGCTGATTGGTCAATTTGTGGCTTTATTGAACCATATTTCAGACGCCTTTAGCAACAAAGAGTTTGGAGGCTCTGTCATGGAAGCACATATTGATCTTACTCCTATCAAAGAGCAGGGGGTACTGTCTATAGACTGTATAATAAAAGTTCTGTTCCTAAAACAGACTTCCAAAGCAAATCTCTTTTTCTTTTTTCAAAATTAGGCCTTATGTCTTCACAATTCCCACAGTCCTAAGATCTGTCTTCCAAAATCAGTTTTTTGTTTGTCTGACTTCAGGAGACAAAAACAAGGGTTCACCATCTACAAGCTCTGCTTCAGATGAATCAGCCTATTTTATTGTTTCTTGCATGATTGTCTGCTGCTGCTGATTGGAATAAAATAACTTATTTATTCATTAATTTTCTATAAAGTGCTTTTAAAAATCTTGTGGGTTAGGGCTTAGATTGGAGGAAAATGTGATTTTTCAATCTAGTTTTGAAAATTTCCTTGAAATACTGGAGCACTGGGCTGTGGGAACACAGGGCTGTCCCTATGCTGCTTGGTACTGCTGTGAGTCCCTCTCCATTCAAAACCAATCACAGGCAGTCAAGCCCTCCTCACCCGTCTGCACAGCAGTCTCTCCCAGCTGCAGCCAGAGCATGCGACTGCATGCAAATGCAAAAAACAAGAATGGAAAGAAGAAAGTCTGTTTGTAGTTCTCAGGATACTTGCAGTGTTTTTTACTCACTTTTTGTCGCTTGTACAATGTTCATCTCCAACAACGTCGATGACAAACGCATGCAAATGTCCAATTATGCAAACTAGGCAACAATGTCATTCAGCAACTTTTTGACAGCCAGTAGCTATTTTCCTTACTAAGGAGTTAGCTACACTGGCCAAAGCTGTAGGCTGTATAATTAATGGACGTAGTTTCCCTGACGTCACCTATCTGTTTCTGAAACAGACTTTTGAAGCAGATTGGCTATCGCTGCCATATTGGAAGTGACGGGGGCTTCAATTACAGCTATAGGGAGCATGTCAGTCACATGAGCTGTGCTGTGCCTCTGATTGGACAACCTCACAATCATAATATCCCTTAAACTAGAAAGAAAAAAATTACAGTGAGGGATGTACAGTGTGTGCTGATAGTGAAATTAGGGATTCAGACAGGAGACATTTTTTGAACCAGGCTGCTAATAGGTTAATTCCTGGTGTGAAAACAGCTTTTTTTTTTTGGCTTGGTGTGTATGTGACCTCTGGTACTTCTAGAGCCAGCAATTATCTGTTAATCTTGCAGACTTCTCGATGAAGAGCTGCAGATGTGGCTAAAGTTTAGTTATCTGTGGCCAAACATGTTTCTTCTTCTTCTCTTTCCAAATCAATATAACTTCTACTTTCCAAAAAATTTGTCACGAGCAGAACACACACAGTGTAACGCTTGGTTCCTACCTGTTTAAATTACATACACACTGTGGTGAAACAAAATTAAACCACAATAAATATCATAAGTAACATAAATATCATAACATGAATAAATAAATGACATAAATCATATTTATGGCAGCTCAACGCGTTGATGAATTCTGAATAGAAATGTGCTGGAATCTCCAGATAAAGCCCGATTATGCTTCAAAAGTGCAGTGACAGAGTTTTCAGGACAGAACAAATGCTGCTGCGGGGCACAGATCAGTCTGTGGACTTTAAATGAGGTTAGTCATCTTTAAAACGCAGGTTCATCTCAGACTAACGTTATTTACGGTACACAGAACATTCCCCATGGAGTCCACACGCTCCGTACCAACACGTCTGGAACAGTTCAGCTCTCTGACAGACACGCAGCATTCATCCCCATGCCGCCACACAGCTGTCACTTCTACAGTCAATCCTTCATCATTTAGTCCTCCTCCATTCATCCATCCATCCATCCTACCCTCATCCCTTCATCCTTCATTCCTCTGCTTCCTCAGCTTATGGAGCTAAGCTCTGCAGAGATGTTTTACCTCCCTCTCTATCCGGTGTGTGGTGACTGTGGTTATGGCGAAGGTTAACCCTTTCATAAACACTCCCTGAAGCCCCCTCCTGATGACTCCTGGGTAAAGCCTGCACAGATATCAGAGTAATCTCCTCCTCATCTCGACTTGCCGGCTAAAAGCTCTGACGTCAGACAATCCGGTCTGTGTGGCTGGTCGATGAAACATATATGTCAGAGACTTCACAGCCTTTTTGTTGTTCGAGGAATGAAAGCAGATATTTCTCCAACAAACAGATGAATCTGTTCAGCTCAGCCTTCAGCCTCTACGCTCCAAACACATCAAACACAGCAAACACAGCGGCTCAGCTCAGGACCTGTGCTTCAAGCTGCGAGGCCACAGGATCTCCTCAGTGTCACGCTGAACGCTCTCCTCCACCACAGTTTGAAGCTCCTTCAAAGTCTACTGACTGCTGTTACATAAAGAGCCCAAAAGAGGAGAACAGAGAGGAGTCAGGAGAGGAGGATGGGTCACACAGACACCATGAAGACAAAGGTTTGGTTCAGGTATGATACAGATTTCAGCTCCTGGTTTCTTTTCATGTTACGTAACAAGAAAGAGGTAACCCAAAAAGAGTGGACTGCTGTCATCGTCAGTCGATATTTGGAGACAAATCTGGAAAAGTATGCAGCACCTGAAGTCCTACAGAGGTGAGAAGACTTCACTGGAGTCTGAGTCACATTAAACCCAAAGATGGAAACGATTTACTGTAAGCTGTGTCACTCCACAGGAAGTAGCACAGACCATCACTTGTAGATGTGTGTAAACTGCAGCCAGCAATGGTCAACCATCAGGATGTAGATCAGAATTATACTTAATTATATCAAAGATACCAGAAGATAACGCTGATTATCCTCCAAGTCTCTGCAGCATCCTGCTCACCATACAATCATCCATCAGTCTATAGAAACAACATTCAGGAGCGTTGGTGTGGGGAGCAAAAAGGACATCATGTTCCCGTGTTTGTCTCTCAGACAGAGAGGACAGCAGCAGCTGGTCCTCTGTTACTCCATTTTCCACCACACCAGATCCAGGGCTTGTACCTAAAGATCTGACTCTAGAGGCCCATTTAAGCTCAACGTTACTTATGGATATGGATATGGATACCGATACCGATACGGACGGAGCCTCCTGCAATCATTTTGTCTATATTTCTGCATGTTTCCATGAAACTTACAGATACAGATAGGGTAACCAGGTGCTTATAAGCCACATGTGGGACAAGGAGTGTTTGTGTGGGACATTGTTGGACATGTTACTTCAACGCTAAAACATAGACTACAATTTTAAGTAATGTCCATCTAACCCTGAAATATTAATATTTCTAATGAGACCAAGCTTATAATTATACAGAAATCAACTATTTGATTTGGTTGCACACAATATGCACATTTGTGTTTTGTTTTTGTTTTTTTCTCCCTTCAATGAAATTTTTCCTGTTCAAAAGACAAGGAAACGCATTTGTCACAGGAAAATGATACTCATAAAAACTATTAATAAATCGACTTTTCACAGCTCTTAAAGGTCAACTAGTCTGTGTGCAAAAAAAAAACAAAAATGCACAGGTGATGACATTTTAACTTTCTGCGCGGGCCATTTCTGTAGGTTTTATATCATGACGTGTGTCGCTTCACGAAACAACTAATCAAGATCCTTGAACACTCGCTGTGAATCACCCTGCACTGGTTTCAACCTTAAATAAACATGTTCCCAGCTCATTTTTCTCCCAGGGATTTCATGTTTCTCGACCAAAATCTGCAGTTTGGTGGCTTTTACCTTTGTTTTTTGTGTCAGTGGGCGGAGGTAAGGAGGTCGATACACTCCTGACGCCACATGTACATTTGACTGGCAGTGGACAAATGTAATGGCAATAGTCCTCTTTCAGCTATTGGATAAAACTCATGATTTCAGAAAAGAGACTGCCGCACGTTGGAAATGCGAGCAAGAGCCTATCAGATGCAGGACATCGTCTCAATTTGCGGTGGTTAAAATGCTGTGCATGCCCGCACAAAGCGGGACGCCTGGTCACCCTAGATACAGACCAAACGGAGCAGTACCATTGGAAACTGTGGGGGCAGTGTTGCTGTTACTACTCGAAACAAAGCTTTAGTAAAATACAAAGAAGAAATAGCAATGGCGAAACTTTCATGATGTATTTGACTGCCTCACCAACCACTGCCTGCTACAATTCTTTCTTTGTTTTTGTCTTTTATGCAAGCGATGCATTAGCAATACCCCTCTACAGTCGCCATGCTTGTTTTTGAGTTTTGTTGTCACAAACTTTTGACTCTGGGCTGCCCTACCCTGGTGGATGGGTTGGTTAACTGCAGTGCCAAACATAGACTGTATATAGAGTGGACAGCTTGGATCCGCCATTTACCATTGTACGGTTTTGAAGCCAAAATTGCTCCATCACAGGCTCAGCCATTGTAGCAGTTGTGCAGCCAGAGTCTGCGCAGTAGACTGTGAGGGATTCTGGGAGAATCTGAGTGGAGCTGGGTGATGAAAAAATTTTTTTTATTTTCTTTCGAAACTCTAATCACTTCTTGACTGTACCTCCCGACATATTTCACAATCCCCGAAAAAAAAATACATGAGAACGGCAGCTGCCAATCATCATTAAATGTGGTGTAAAGCCTCGTTTTTAACCTCGTATAACTAATGAAAACAAAACTTTTCAGAAAAAAAGAGGACTTTAATACAAGACAGCCAAATGATATCTTCAAATCACCACAACAATCGGACATGAGAAACATTTCTATGAGGCGTATCAATTTTTTAAAGTTTGACCACAGCCCATCTGGATTGACTGGAGAGACAGATTTTTACTGTAGCCAGCCACCAGGGGGAGCAGTTTTTGTGGCAACCTCACTTCAAGCTGAGCAAGATGACGTCCATTTTTTTTACAGTCTATGGTCCCAACGTAAAGGAAGGTTACATTGTTTGAAACTGAAAGATACACTTTCGTACGTAGAGGGAGTATAAATGGGCCTTAAACCAGAAACACCTCATGGACTGGAGGTGGAGTTATCTTGGCCAGATCTACACCACCTAAAACTCTGTTGTAACCAAAGGCAGATGAAAAGATTAATCTAACATTCATCCATCCAATAATTCACCCATCAAATCATCATCCATCCGCTCATTCAAAATCCATCCATCCTCCATCCTTCATCCATGCATGCACCAAACACTTTTTGAGTCATCTGTCAGATTAGAGCCGCCCTCCAGTAGATTATTTTAGAGTGGAACAATGATAAAGGCAGCTATAATTAGCAGCTTCACGTGTGTGTGAGTAACAGTGCTCTTAAATATGAGATTAAACGCCCATATGGCGGCTGTGGAGAGAGGAGGTCTCCGACTCTCTGTGCGTGCAGTAATGCACCAGGGGCAGAGCTGAACTCCTCTCAACCAAACTCAAACCTCAGGCTCATTGTTTCTGAGTGTCCTCCTCAGGTTCTATGTTTCTCTGAGAAAGAGGGTTTGTGTCTGAATGAGGTTGTCTGAAGGGGTGAAACCTGAGGTAGAATGAGGTCAGAGACCTCCTCAGATACTACACACTCATCAGTCACTCTGAATCCTCCTCAAAAAGAGATTGTGAGAGCGTTAAGAGCGTCTCTGACCGTGTCATGGCCACCACCTGACGTCCCTCTGCTCGGAGAAATGATAAAACGTGTCTGATGATGGGATGAGATGATCCTTTTGTCCTCTGGGATGGTCACTGTGTCACATTGGGTGATTATAGAGTCATAAATTACTGCAGGGACACGGGGAGAGATATGACAGATTACATGTCAGCCCTCAGCCAATAAGAGCTGACGTCCTTCACTGCACACATGATGTCACCTAACCACAAAGTGTGATTTACAGCATGTATTCAGACCACAAAAAAAGGTGGTAATGCGATATAACAAGACTTATTCTTGTTCACAGTGCAACACCTTCACATAAAAGACGTCACATCAGAACAGATCAGAATAAAAACACCCAGATTGGTGTGAGGATCACTTTTTTTTTTTTTTTTTTTTACATCTTCGTAAAGGGCCTAATTCTGGATCAGGTCTTAAAGAGTCTTAGTTTTAACTCTGACTCTGAGTCAACTTAAACCTTAAAAGAGTAAACTCAAGCTTTGACAAAGATAATGACTTAATTTAGACCTGTTAGTGTGAAAAGACTCAAGTGATGGAGATTTAACTGTATTTCAATCCAGATCATGGAAACCTCAGCTTGGACTCAGGTGATGGAGATTCAATTTGGACTCCAACTAAGGTAATGGGTTCTTATCTCTTGTTTGAATTTGGGGATTTCTGTGATGTGGACTCAGACCTGGACTCCACTGATTGGGTCCAAACACTGACTTCTTTTCACTTCATAAATAGGGTAATGAGGACAAATCACAAAATGTAAACTTGACCTGGACCTGGATTACAGTGGTGGTGACCCAACTGGGACTCAGACCCTGGAGAAGGGAACGTAACAAAAACCCCAAAACAGGTCACAAGGCCTAAACATTGACACACACTCAGGTAAAGAGGATGCAACTCAGTTCCTGAAATCACCCGTTAGTTTCTGAAGCAGAGTTTTGAAGCCTACCAGCAGTCACCATCAGTCAGTCAGGTCAGTCATGCCCTTATATGGACATAACTCATTAGTCTAAAGCCCTGTTTCCACCAAGCGGAACGGTTTAGATCAGTACTGTTTGGTATGGGTTGTCTCAGTTAAGCCTGATCCTGTTAGGGTTTCCACAGCCAACTGTGTCCCCTCCTGGTAGGCGGTCTGTAAGCTGGAGCTGGAGCCGGTAGCTGCATCAGTTAAATAACAGCGTGACGCCATAGCAGAGCAACACAGTGTACTCGGCTAATAAATCCAACGAAGAAGAAAAACTCAACACAGTAAACAAAGAACAGCGATGGAAGGCATCCACCAAATTGTCTTCTTTGTGAATGTCATGTAACTCTCTGTTACAAAGTGCAATCAAGCTTCGTTTCAGAGAAGTCTGTGTGCCGCCAGGAGAAATGCTGCCACTGTCGCTCAGTAAATGACAATTCTATCAACCAATCAACGGTCTGCAGTGTTGTAGCTCCACCTTCCAAGATCAGTTTGGTTTAGTCTGGCACCCATACAGATGGGTCCCAAAAAGTGGGACAGCTTGTTTCGGTTATTTGGGGATCTGTCCCGGGATTAGTCAGTGGGAACGCCATTAAATGTGCGCCGTACCAAGACAAACTAGACTGAACTGCTTGGTGGAAACGGGGCTTAATAACTTCATAAATAATGAGTCACAATAACTCCTCCATCGTTCGAGAGAAATCTATCAGACTAAAATCATGTTTTGAACCAGGCTGTAAACACCCTTTTTTCTTCTGTAAAGATGGGCTTTTTTAATGGGTGTGTATGTGATTTCTGCTGTTTCTGCAGACAGCCTCTAGTGGACACTTGAGGAACTGCAGGTTTTCACACTTCAGCTTTGGACGTTTTACTGTTAACCAGGAACAAATGGGTCCAAGTTAGTATGACCTGAAACTTTTGGATCATTTAGAATATGTGGATCGTGCAGAGGAGCAGATTTATATGTCACTGTTCACACACACACACACACACACACACACACACACACACACACACACACACACACACACACACACACACACAGACCTGTCCCTTGGTCTGTCCTCTCTGTGAACAGTGTGAGTGCCCTCGTGATAATCACACTGCGTGGGGCCTCGGTGGGTTTGTGCAGCACATCTGCTGTTCCCTGCTGAGCTCAGAGAGTTGCTGCACGCTGAACACGATCATGGCTCAGCTGCAGAGCTGAGGAGGAGGAAAAGTCAATTACTGTACATCTCCAACGGCTGAACGCTCAGATAAACCCGCTCGTGTGGAACGGAGATGGGGAAAAACGGAAAAGTCATGAATTTCAATCGATTACTTAAATGGATGGGCTCCGAATGGACTTGACCTCAACCCTGACTCTGTTTTATGATCACAGAGACAGTTTGAGCCACTTAAACTCAACATAGATCATCTATCAAAAACACAAAGCTGCTCACTTTTACTACCTGTAATGATGGCAGCTATGGACATACATGCTTAAACTTTACATTTTAATGTTAAAGGCAGGGGTGGAAGAAGAGTTCAGAGCTTTTACTGGAGGATAAAGATCCTCACAGGGTGTGAGGATCAATAAAACCTGACCTAGACACTAAATTGTCCTGCCAGTGCTTTACTTCTTATATGATGGCGGTAGATTAACATTATCACTCTCCTTTTTATGATTATTCATCTAATACTTCCAGTAACAACTTTATCAGCCAGGTTTAAAAGCCTTGGATTTAGTCAAACTATTGTATGTAATTAATTCCTTCTCATCTTGTTATTTCAGTGTGAAAACATCAATCAGCCCTTTGTTTGACGTGTTTTATGTATTTCTTTAAAGAACTCTACAAACAGCACTGAATCTAATAAAGCTCAAGGTCTTTGCACTATGAGTCTGTTTTTTTCAGATGCATTTTTTGGATCCGAAATCCGAAAAAAAAAAAAAAACGTCACGCACAGACACCGTGCACACTGAATTTGTATTAATTGTGAAAATTTGCAGCACAAGAAAAATTGAATCCTCAAGCAGCTGATCCTGAGCAGCAGCTGTCAGTATGTTTAAGGTATGCGTGCATGGCATGCACACACACAGACTCACCGTCACAACACTCACACAAGTCTTCATTCATCAACTAAACATAGCCCCAAGATGTGCAGAGAAAATATGTCAGAAAATGTGAAAATGAGATTTTGCAAGTAGCCTACGGTGTCTCTGAATAGACAAACTTCCTTGGAAACAAGCTGGGAGGATGCGAAATAAACGCAAAAAAAAACGAACCTGTAATCTGTAAAAAATAATAACGGACAAAAGTTTTGGATCGAGTATGCAAACATGATTAACATAACATGGGATCAAATTTATTTTTTAACATGTGCAACAAAAAAATGGAGTCAGTGTGCAAAGGCCTTCAGTCTCTGTGTCTGTCGTGTTTGTCATGTCTTCCTGGTGCACAGTCAGAGCTAAGGACGGATTCGTTTTGGTGGTCAAAAGTCAGAGGTCATTATGAACTCATTCCTCAGATATCTTGCTGGATGACAATGATGGAATGATGGTATTTCATATCACAAAGTTCAAAGGTCACTTCCACTTTGACCTCACTCTACTTAAAAGTCGTACCTCAGCATTTAACAGTGGCGTTCACTGAAAGCTGATATTTCTGCTTTCCTCAGAGAATGATGCCCTCAGAGGGATCAATTATTTTGACCTTTTTCATCCTTCCTGATGTCCACCTGGAATGATTTTGTGGCTTTTTTCATTCTGTGACATTTGCACTTTCAGCTCCTGTGAGGAGGTTTTGGCAAAAGGAACAGACTGAAATTATTATTGATGCCTCGTTTTGACCTAAAGCAGTGGAATGACCACCAGCAGGATGATCTGTTCGTTCTCTGCAGGAATATTTAAAGTCTGCTGCAGGGTCAGAGTCACAGAGGGATAAACAGACTGATGTTTATGTTTTTAAAGCCAAAAGTTTCAAACAAATGATCAGTAATATGTAAAAAGAAAAAACACACCAATACCTAAAAGTTTAAAACTTCGCCCACATTCAATAATAACATCAAATATAAAGTAAGTTTTGTTTTCTGTGTCATGCACTGCAAAAACTGAAATCTAATCGAGTGTTTATGTCTTATTCTTACTAAAAAGTGACATTAGACTTAATATGAGCCACAGGTCCAGAAAAATGTCTGCTTCAAGATATTCAAAGACAAAACCTAGGCCTGAATTGTTAGAATAGAAAAAGAAAGAAACCCTGTTCTTCTCTGTACAACAGACCGAGCTGTCCACACCTTAATGTCTTGTCAGCTCACTCCTTCCCTCTGATACGTTTTTGTAGTTTCTGGTGTTTTTCAGCAAAAAGCTCAACTCAGGACCACAGAGTCTTTAGAGAGGACGTCTGAAGAAGCACAGTGTGGAGAAAAACCAGCGACAGTAGGAGGTATTTCCCTGAGTTCAGCAAGCAGGGGGTGTTGAGCTGGCGTGAATTGTCCCTATTCAAGCACATTATCCACATCAGTCAGTCAGCACCTGAGAGCTCAGCAGTCTGAATAATCCACCAACACCCACCTCACACAAAACGCAGTCAATACGGCTGATTTAGGGTCAGGAGGGCGTTCAGCTGGGATTACAGAGAGCATGGGAAAGAAGAGAGGGACTCAATAAACGCCACAACACCAGAGGAGGAGAGACCAAATTATAAAACAAGAGCTGTAGCATCACAAATCAATTTTACACACACACACAGAATACAATCATGCTTTCTTCCTCCCTCTGTCCTTCCTCTTTCTGTCCTTCCTCCCTCTGTCCTTTCACCCTCTGTCCTCTATCCCTCTGTCCTTTCTCCTTCTTTCCTTCCTCCCTCTTTCCGTTCTCCCTATTTTTACTTTTCCCTCTTTCCTCCCTCCCTCTTTCCTTTCACCCTCTGTCCCTTCTCCCATTTCCTTCCTCCCTCTTTCCGTTCTCCCTATTTTTTCTTTTCCCTCTGTCCTTACTCCCTCCGTCCTTCCTTCCTCAGTGGTCTTTAGAGTTGACTAAACTGCTGCCATCAAGCATTAGGCGGGGAGCTGCGTGCCCCCTCACCCTCTGTGCTGCCTGTTAAGGCTGAACGCCTCCTCAGCTCTGAAACACCCTTCGAAACACGCTCTGAAACACACTCTGTTTAGACTGCCTGCTCCTGAGAATTTACAAAGCGCTCCTAAAAAGGGATCAACACTTAAATAATCGTCCTGATAAGACTGGTATCACTTCCATGTCTGAGTGTTTGGTATGAAGCCACACCTGGTACACAGTTAGCTTAGATTAGCACAAAAAGCGCGAGCAGTGCAAACAACAAACACAAAATCCAATGACCAGCAGCACCTTAACTTCACTGTTTATATTTGACATTCAGAAAGTTTGAAAGTGACAGGTTTAAACTTTGGTGGGTTGGTAATGACCTTTAACTTATTGATTCATTATCAGTCTGGTTGTGTACCTTAGCCTAAAAGAGCCAGGGCTACAGTTTGCTTAGCTCAGCTCAGGTATATATCCACCAGCACCTATATTTGGTCAAAACAAAAAAGGATGAGGTCTGGAGATTTGCTAATTGAAGTTGGAGCCAACTAGCATTAGCTGCATAAATACTTGAAACTAGAAGTTAAAAACATGGCGTAGCTTTGCTTTCTTTCAAATTGTAATAAAGAAGAATCTAAAACTGGCCCGATATCAGAGTCGCCCCATCCACGCAGTCAGTGCCGTGTTAAAACAAACTAAAGTTTGGTATCAGGTAGAAATGTGCCAGACTTAGCATACTGTAGCCGTACCTAGCTCTATCAGCTAGGTTAGCTGGCTGCTAGCATTTTAGGAATACAAAATGTCTCGACATTTATTATCAAATCAAATTTTGGAATTTAGCAATAAGTTGGCATGTTTTACTTACTAATCATTTGCTGAAGTCTGTTAGCTAAACTGTGCTGTTACATCTGAGCACTGGAGCTAACAGATCAAGCTTAGCATAGCTTAGCTTTGCGAGAATTAAAACCAGATGAAAGAGTTGATTCCGGATGTGTCCTGAGTTCCCTGATGGAATCAATTATATTTGGTAGCTTATATACAGTAATTTATACATATAGTAATTTTAACATTTTGTGCATTGGTATGCTTTATGTATTATTCTATATGTATACGTATATAATTGTTTCATACCTGATGTGTTAGAACAAATACTGGGATTTCTATGGAATAACAAAATATAGCCTGTAAAAGCACTTAAGTATAGGATGTGAGTGTGAAGTTGTGTGTATGGTAAATATATTATTTATTATGTAAGACATTTTTTTTTTTTAAACTTTTTTTTTTTTTTACTTCCCAAGGAAATATTATGAAACATTTTTTTTAAAAAAGAATGTATTGAGATGTGTAAAATATCAACATTTATTTAAAGATCCAGTCTCAGGTTAGCTTTATGAGATGTTTTTTATGGTTAAAAGAGATCTTTAAACCGATTAATATCATTTGGAAACAAGGAGAATTCAGCTCTTAAAGCAGGTTTTAAAGATTCAAAAATATATAAATAAATAAATGAAATAAATAAAAACATAAAAGTCAAGAATATTCCAATCTTATGAACATTTTTTTTTCTGATCTGGTTTTGTGATGAATTTTATGTCAAAGCGATTTCAACATTTAGTTGTTCTGAAGTGGATTTTGGAAGAAAAAGCCTTTTGGTGAAATTAGAAGTTTTGAAATTTCAGCTGCAAAATCATCATAATTAAAAAACTATTATTCATTTCACTTCAGCTAAACCACCCTAAAGCTGCAGTCTGTGTTTGCCATTTAAAACCAACAGGAAGTCATACATTTCCAAATAAAAGCCACAAAAAGGAACAGTTTACTATTTAAAAAATGTTTTTTAAAAAAAGAGGATAATTTCAAAATAAAAGCCTCTGAATTCTTAATATGTGTACCAACCTGAGGTTTCTGTACAGAAGTGTTGGTCCTCTTGTTGTTCCTCTCCTCTCTCTGGTCAGGGTGAGATCAGCTTCAGAGTCACAGAGAGGATCACCAGCAGCTCCGTCTCAGCATCCTCTCCTCTCCTCTCCTCTTCCTCACTGCCGACCTGCTCGACACACACAGTGTAGTAGAGCCTCGCTCCGCCTCCCTCCATCACCACCCCCCCATCCCCCCATCCCTCCCTCCCCCTTCCTCTCTTTTTCTTAAACCCGTCTACTCTCATCTCATCATCATCAGGAGATAAAATGGTGAGGCTATCATTTCTGGCAAAGTTGACTATAATTATTAAACAGCTTAAACAAAAATCAGTCACTGACCCTGCAGCTCATCTGGACTGTAAAATACTTTCATTTACCTTCATATAAACCTGTACACATTTACTTTGGATCAAAGCGTATCAAGAAATATATTAGCTGTTACTGCTATTGTTCGGACTGAGCTGTTTTTCAGGCCCCCGTAATTCAAACAAACACTGGGACATCTTATAAAGTCATCTTCAAATTGTAAACATTGCTCATTTTAAAAAAAAAAGACAACAGAAGAAATATGTCCATTACCATGTTAGCATGTTATCACCCAAAGTCAGAAAATCTTCACTGTTGATTCTCTCTGCAGATTCAACTCTGATGACAGAATCTCGTTAGAAATTTGAGCTTTGACTGAACTCATGAGCTCAGAACGTATGGGCTAGTCTAACTATCAGAAGTCATCTGATGAAGATCTAACTGAAACGAATGTCTGCTCAGCGGACCAATCACAGGGCTTACAGGTTTGCAATGCTTCAGCATTTTGTTATATTTGAGAGGAGATGCATGGCAGGTTATGTGTGTGGGTTACTGTGTAGGTAGGGGGGGGGGGTTGCAAACCCAGGATGTGGCCTTCAGTGTTGTTTCGATACAGAGGCATAAACGGTGCTTTAATGCTTGATAAAAGGCGCCCTGTGATTGGTCCTCCAGGTAGCATCTTATTTCCTGTGTTTATGTTTCCAAAATCACTGCACAGCGACTATAGCTTCCACCTCCTCTAAAGTATGTCTTCTGTTCTACTCCATTATACTTGCTTTGTGATTGCAAACACATCTAAAAGAATATCAACTTCATGCTTTCACACATGCAGCTTACCCAGAGAATTTTTGCATTTCTGCATGTGTTAAAACAGCTATTTGCCTTTTAAGCATAAAATAATCAAAACTTTATGAAATGCAGAGGCTGTAAATAAGAAGAAATCTTCTCTCCTCTTCTGATCACCATCAGATGACCTCTTGTAAATCTGCTTATTTCACTCTGAACTTTCTTTGAATTATGTCCCTGATGAAAGGTTTTATATCTGCCTGAGCGTGCCGACATCAGTCCGCTCATTGTAAATGAATCTGATGCTCTTATCTTTGACAGTAACATCTTAAAGGATCAAATATCCTTTCCTGTTATTGTGTGATCCGTCAAAGTGCTTCCTCATGTTTAACCCTCCTCTCTGACTGTAAACATGTGCAGAGAAGAGCTCACATCCATGCTCCGTGTGGGAATACTTTCTATTAGATCTATTTTTGGTCCTTTATTTCCCCTGAAGCTAAACAGCTGCACTTATTATGCGCAATACAATACAAATCCAATAGGCCGACTGCAGCGTGCAATTAGAGGCCATGAGGATTATGTAATTCTATTATTCAGACAACAAGCCAAGAGTTAACCTTAAGCCATTTGACATGAGCGGTCAGTGGAGCAACAAACGCTGTCACAGCGCGTCACACAGGATGAGTTTCACGCTGACTTGAGGAGTGTTCGCTCATGTCAGCATCTCTGGATTTACTCTGAGTCCCAGAGGAGCAGTTTCTGTCTCTGAAAGCTTCAGATGAAATTAAAAAACAGTCGGTCATCTCACAGAAGAGCAGAGTCCAGCCTGCTGTCGCCCTCCAGTGGACTCTTCAGCATACTGAATAATGATAGTTTGCCACAGGCTCCAACCCCTCGCTACAAAATTAGCCCAAAATTAAAGTTGACTCATGTTTGACAAAGAGCCAAAATAAGCTTTGAGTGAGAAACAAGATGTGAAGAGACAAGAGCTGGTGGGAGAGACGACAAACTGAGGAAAATAAGGAATTAATGAACATAAAAACAAAAATTAAAAAACACTGAGTGTAGCATAAGGAATACATGGCATGACACAAAGAAACAGAGACTAAACACACAGGAAGTCGGTTAACACAGGTGTGACTGAGACACAGGTGAGAATAATGAGTTCAGAGAGGAGAGATGAGACACAAGGATGGAAGGAGAAGCTAAACCAGACACACAGGGACAAAGATCACTAACAAGAAGACATACAGAAGAACTCCTAAGTACACCAAGAAACAAACAAAAAGACGCTCAGATAAATCCACAGAGAGAAAGAGCAAATCAAAGACAGATTACAACACAGAGAAAACCGATCTAAAAGAGCAACACGAGTGACATGTTCTCAGGCTGTAATTATACCTCTCTCTGTCAGTCAAGTAACATCGGGCGTAGTTCACTGATGTTGTTACATGTATTTCCCATGTTATACACATGGATACAAAATAACAGTGTTGGATGTTTAAACAAAAGGTATGCAGTTTCAAAGCTCTACATATTCACAAGATGTAGAAATCCCTGAATCTGTCTGTTAACTGATCACATGAGGATCTCCTGACTGGCTCATGCCCGGTACCTGGCGATCAGTATCAGTACTCAATGGTACCAAATTTCGGTACTTTTTTGTCTTTGTGTGGTAAAAAAAATATGAATTTGTTTAAAATAAAATCTCAATGTTTTTCAATTTAACATATTTATTCTTCAATATATAACCTTGCAATGCTGTGTTCATGTCCAGCATGGAAAATCACCTACTCTTCCACTCCCTCACAGTCACAAAGATGTGTTCGGGTAGCTAAACATGGCACCTCTCGCTACTACATGGATCGGTACTCAATACTTTTGACAGAATTAGGTTGGTACCCATAAAAGTTCCTAATTCAGTACCCATCCCTGAGGACAGGCCTCAAACACCAAGACCTGCCCATAATTTAATAGAACTCCAGAGGGCTGACCAATCAGAAGAAAGGGGGTTGTGGAGCTGGGAGCCTTAAAGAGACAGCAGCTGAAAAGAAGTGTTTCAGACAGAGGCTAAAAAGCAGTGAGGGGAAAATGGTGATTTTTATGAGCCGTAAATTATGTAAAGATATTACAGGGGCACCAGAATGAAGACTAAAAAAAGGAACAATAACCCCTCTTTAAAGGCAGAATTAAAAAGATAAAAATGACTTGCCTAACTTCAACAAATCTCATTGGCTAAGACTGTGTACTGTACTGTACCACATCAGATTTTATCCATCTGCACAGTATCATAACATACCAATGTAACCATAATATATAAATGGTGTCACATATTGTATTGTACTGTATCAGAAGTTATAGTTTGAATTGTGTCACATCATAACCTGCCCCATCAGATCAAGTCTTTGCATTGAGGCTTTAGGGTTGTTCTGTCTCATATCTCACGGTGTTATGTCTCATTTCGTATTCCAGAGTGATTTTTCAGGCTACAGGAGGATTTATTCAGAGAACAGTCACCTAGGGACCATGATGTAACCAGGAAGAGACAGAGCATGCTCACACCAACACAAACACAGGGAAACACCATTTTTTGTCTGTTCCTAAAAAAGCCCTCATTACCTTTCGCTGAATTAGAACATGAAGTGAACCTTCCCCTTCAGTGCATCCTGTCCACAGACTGACTCTTTCAGCCGTAGGTGTCTGAAGTCTGTAGCTTTCCTCACATTTTTACATAATTAAGCAGAGATTACATAAACACATGGTTAATTATATAATCCCAAACAAACTGGGGCTGAGGAGTTCCTCCACGCTGCCTGTCTGTCTCAGCTCATTACCGTGAGTTACCGCATGGTGAGAGGCGCTGCTGGTTACATGATGTGATGGAATGAGATCTGTAAATGGTGCAGAAGTGCTGCAGGATAAACTGAGCTGTGTTTGTACAGTAGTTAGAGCAGAGGACGGCCAAAGGGCTGCCCACCAACCCCCCAACAACAGAGGAGTGTGATTACAGAGACGAATGCTCAGGAGGCTGAATTAGGTCTGAACAAGCTGGACGATTTGTCTTCATCAGGTCCAGAGGAGACGTCAAGAAGACTGCAGGCTCCTTCAAACATGCACGAACTGGAAGTGGACCAGCAGACAACACTTTCCTTACCTTCTTTGAGAATAGAGACTGCTGTCATATCTGTGGATCTCTTTACACATGTCTCAGTTAGAGATATGTCCACTGTCTCCAAATGTTTAAAATGCAACAGTTCAGCTTTCAAAAACCAAAATCTACGCCAACATCGCCTGATTCAGTTCAGCTGACTTATAGATTGATTCAAAGATTCTTTAATCATGTTTAAGACCCAACGTGGACTCATTCGTCCTGATATTTCTGAGCCAGGATCTCAGAGCTCTGACACTTTAAACAGTCTGCAAGGGGATCAGTTTTTGTTTTGTTTTGTTTTTTCTTGTAGATTTATTTATTTTATTGCTTGGCTGCGTCTTCTGCCCACTTTTGTTGTTTGCTGTTCATGTTTTTGTGTCTACTGTGAAACAGTTTGTGACCAAAAAGGAAAGAACTGTTTATTTCCATTTAAGAAACAGGCTCCTGTTCATTAAATGAGTCAATTGTAAAAACTCCTAAACTGTTTGTCTGTGAACAACATTACTCAAAAAGTAACAAACTGATCTTGATGAAATGTTCAGGAAATGTTCAAAATGGGATAAGGAAGAAGTGATTAAATTTTGGAGGTGATCTGGATCACTGTCTGGATCCAGGACTTTTTTAAAGGATTTTTTTTTTTATCATTGTGAGATAGGGCTGTTTTCACCATATGTGTATATAACTCCACCATAAATGGTCAGATTGCTTTGAAAGACAATACAAGACAAGGTCACCATAATTTCTGACAGATGTAACAGTATAATCCAGATTCTGGCAATATTCTGGATACTAAGATCTGGAATATGAAATATGTACTGGGTCATCATAATTTTCAACACTGTCAGGAAACAAATTATCATACAAACCTGCAACTAACACCAAATTCTAACAGACAGTCTGCTGAAAGGGAGTATAACATTAAAGTAGGACTAAAGTGTTGGTGACAATCACAATATGCTTGGTGGAGGTCCGTGCTCTCTGAGTGCTTTTCTAGTTATTTCTTATTTTAGTTTCATGGGCTTTCACCTGTTGATGCTGATTTGTAAAATCAGGACATTACTTGTGAAACTGGTTTAACTCTGTATGATGGATAAGTGGCTTCATTACAAGCCTCAAGCACAGACACTTACTGTTACAATAAAACACTCTGCACTTAATAACATCAGTCCACTGATACTGGAAGTCTTCACGGAGCTGACGGAAAACGTACACACATAAAAAAAAAAATAGAGTGAGAGAGAAAAATGAATCCTTGTGAAATGAAAAGAGAACAACCACAGACAAGATGGAGATTGAAACATGAAGCTCTTTGTGGTCACTTTGTTTGGTCTCTGATGGCCTTGTTCCCTCTTTTCTTCATAAAGGTGGTTTTCCTCATTTAGCTCTGAGCTGCTGTCAGCCTCATCGTATCTGGTCCCATAAAGCAAACAGGATTAGGATAATCTGACACTGATCCCTGAACAGAGCTCAAAGGTCTCAGGTGATGTTTAATGTAATTATAACCAAAAACAGGTAAGAAGCAACACAAAAATCAGATTACACACACAAAGAAGAAGAAAGGGATTAATGTGATATATTTAGAGTATGGATGTGTAAAACTGTTGTTTTTGTTGCTGTGGTGTCTAAAATTTTCAGACTTTCTCAATATGTTTTTGTTTTGTGCAGTACAGGGTGAGGAAACATGCTGAAGCAGATCCTACAGACGGGTAAACAGAGAGGAGGGAAGTCATGTTATTGTGGCACATGTTGCCATTTATTGTTATTGAGTTTAGTTAACATGGTTAACTGCATTGAAAGTCATACAATAAAGCTGTGAAGCTTTGTGAGAGCTCCTCCCTGTGTCACAGAGAGAAAGCTGTAGGAATATACATACAGTATATCTTATTGGCAAGTAGATATGTTTTATTAAGTACATTCTCCTCTACCATCATGTACAATATACACGTTAAAAAATATAGTTTGTTTGCATTGCGGTCACCGTGTTTCCTTTTTTGATCAGGATGAAATGATTCACATTAAAGTGTTACAGGTTCTTGGATGGCGGTGGAACTAAAGAGCACTGAGTCGTTTTATTAATAGCTATCACATACACAGAGAGGCATATGCATAGAAGGCACATCTATGCATCTACATTGCTTACATGGTTAATGGAAAGCAGTTTTATCATCAGGGAAAAGAAGAACAAAGAATAGAAGACAAACACATGTCCACACACACTCACACTCTCACACACACACGAAACAGCACAATCACTCCACAAACTGTGGACGAGGAGGAACTCGTCTGTGATGATAAAACTGCGTACAGTACAACAACGTACAGAAGATCTCAGAACTCAGTCAGTGGATGAGGATCCCCCGGGAGGAGACACAGCCGGGTGTTAGGAGTCCACCACGAGGACGAGGCCTCCAAACACAAACTAAAACAGGTTTCATGATTCTACTGCTGTGGGAGAAGCTTCCCAATCTCTACATCAGGGGGTGGTGATGAACATCCCTCAAGGTGAAGAGGAGAAACACTTCCTCCTGTTTCTGTCCATTCTGAGTCAGCACGGTTTCAAAACTTCAATCATATGACTGCAGTTCCTCAAGGCGAAGAGATGGTGAGCAAATGTGCAGAAGATGGAAAGGCTTCATAAAGAGAAAAACTCAGGCCACACGTCTGAAACCGGCTCACAATGACCCCGAGCTTCAGACTTCTCTTAATACTGCAGCTAAATGCAAGATGGAGCGAGTTCAGGTTTGACATTCAGGGAAATTCACTTCTTTAATGAAAGTCAGATAAAAAGATCGATATCACTCTGTCATCTGTCGGCTCACCGTATCTCTTAAAGCCAGGAGCTAGTTATCATAGCTTAGCATACAGTCTAAACCAAATAGGCAGATAGCTAGCTGTGCTTTTTGACAGAGAACACACTTAATCTTTCATCCAGCTTTTGATTTTTACAGATTTAACCTTAAGCACAAGCCAGGCTCCCTGCTTTCAGCTCCTATGCTAAGCTAAGCTAACAGAATTACTCGTGACACCCTAGGGGTGGTATAAAATTCTTTCACTTTACTAATATGATGTCAGTGAAAAATAACTCCCAGGGTTTGGGAGCTGTTTGGACCTGTTTCCAATCTAAGTGCTAAGCTAACTAGCTTTTACCTGTTGCATGTATTTAGCATAAACCTAAGATCGTGGCACTAATCTCTTTGTTAGGAAGATTTCATGGAAAAACTATCAAGAGGTTGACGTAAAGGGACTCCCAGAGTAACCTTTGGAAAGAGTGAGGCTAGCTAAATCAACCTGTTCCCTGTTTTCATGCTAAGCTATTCTAATTAGCTGCTTGGTTAGTTGCACTTCTTTTTTACGTGGCACAAGGACTTAAATTTCTATTTATGAGGTGTATCTGTCCAAACTTTAAATAATCAACTGACAAAAAAAACTTTTAAGTTGTTATAATTGAGGAGAGACTTAATTAACACAACCTGTATCCTTCTTGATGCTAAGCTACGCTAACTGACTCCTGGTATAAGTTTTAAAACAGCTCCACTAAAGAGTAGATTTTTCTGGACATCTAGCATGTTGACGTTAATGTGTTTTTTTTTTGTTTTACAGAGAGTATTTACTGGAACTATTTCAAGGCTAAGCTAAGCTAACCAGCTGTGGCATCCTCTTCCACACGTTATGCTCGGCTTGGCTAATCAGCTGCTAAGAGCAGCTTCATATTTAGCACACAATCATGGCTCTCCTCACTGAAATACAGATTTTCACTCAAAACACCAACTTAAGCTTTTAATGGACAACAGCCAGATGGACCTTATTTCAATGCTAAGCTAGGCTAATCAACTGAAGGTAACAGTTTCATATTTAGCATATACCTGTTTCTGTACATGTTACACCTGAAAGGTATGCTGTTTTCACCAGTTTCCAGTCCTGTCAAAAGCTAGGCTAACTATCTAATGGAGCTGGCCTCCACAATTAGCATGATGGCAGCAATAATCTCTGTGTTTTAAGGCAGACGTTGTTGCCAACCGCCAGTTGAACCCTAACAGGAAGCCACATGCCGGGACATGGCTCAGCGACTCCTCAGAGTAGAGTCTCCAGCTTTAAGAGTCAGTGATGAGCTAAAATTACTAACTGTAGCTTCAATGTTTGATGTTTAAAATATAAGACTATGAACAAACTAAGTCGCCTTTCGTAAACAGTTTAAAAGAAGTAACTTTTATTTCCTGTCCCACATTAGTGACTTACTACACTCTTCATCTGTTGACAGAGCTCCTGGTTCACGTTCTTTGTGCTAAGATAAGCTCATTCGCTGTAACTTCATATCTAGTTGACAGACAGTTAATCAAGCTGAAAAGGCAAATTTCCCAAAGTGTCAAGCCTCTCTTTTTTAGTTTGATTTGACAGAGAGAAGAGATCCTCCTGAACAGAAACCTGTTAACATAACGGTGTGTCTGAGTTTGACTTAAAACAACGTTGACGATCTACAACCACAACAATAGCCATCGATACTGCCAGAGCTGGGAAGTGATTGCTTATTCGATCAGTGACTCTTCAAATTAAGTACGTGGTGCAGAATAGTTAATGGCAAATACACAAAAGGCAATCATCTTTAAGTAAAGAAAGAAAACATGAGAAAAAGTAATATGCACTTAAAAAACTTAAAAAAACAAAGTTTTTTTGGCAGCCGTGTGTCTGTGACTCCCCTGAAATCTGAACACATCATCTTACTGAGGCTGACTGAACTCCTTCAAACCCCAGATCAGATTATTATTTTCATTCCAGCAGGTGAATCAAGGCTTGACTTTCGCGGTGGATGCTGCTAAATAAAAGTGCAGCAGTAAGGGCATTCGGCTTGAGCTCAGGAATGGTTAACAAACAAACACTGAAGAGTTAATTCACACGCCGAATATCCTGAAATAAAGTTTCTCTGCGACGCCGTCCAGGCACCAGAGCTGTAAGGAATTCATGTCTAAGTTTACAAATCATCAGTAAATATGGTTTAACACGACAATGCCAATAGTTCTTCATTCAGAAACATGATTCTATAGAACACAGTGAAACTAGGCAACAAGCGTCCACAGATAAGGTCTCGTCTCCCTCTGAGACTTCAAATGGCTGAAACGTGGATTGGATCATTCGTGTTTGGCACAGGCCTCATTTCAGAACACTAAGTAAAATCTACATAATCATCCTTTGGTTAATAAAAGAAATAGAAAAGATGACAGATGAGCTGTGTGATGACGGTGTGTTTCCCTCTGAGGAGCGCTCGCTCTTCAAAGCCCTTGTTGGGATGAGATTAAAGAGCTAACCTGTGGTTTAATGATCTACGGTTTAGTGTGTTAGCCTCTCAAAGGCTCTTCTGACGATCACAGTGGTTAAGAATTCATCTAGAGGGCGAGCGACAGGCTGCAGGAGGACCTGGATCTGGGCTCTCCCAGTTTTGTTGAGGGGGAGGGGTTATTTTTAGTTCCATTGATCCTTGTCATTACGGTCGAGTCTCAGGCGTCAAGGTGTGGCTGGCAAAAACTGTCAGGTATCAAGATCCTGAAGAGACACAGAGAAAGAGTGTGTGAATGCTTTAAATAAAAAAAAAAATAAAGTTTGTTCTCTGAATCTGCTCTTTCTTCATTGACTTATTTGTGATTTCTTTTCTCTCTGTTTCATTTTCAGTATTTAAATTCTTCAAATTCTTAAACTATATTTGGTCAGGGCTTAGCTTTCAGTGATTGTAAAACTTCATGTCCTCATGAACTCTTGTTCAGGAAACATGAATGTTTTTGTGTTTTAAGATCGGGTTTGTTGTTGTTTGTGTGCATCGACTCCTCACTGTCTACTTACTCATATACTGTTGGCATCTAAGTCTCCTTTCTGTTCTTTTACTTCACAATACTTGCACTCCAATATTTTTCTCCAGTACTGAGGATTCTTTTGTAAATTTCTATGTCCTAACATTTTATTGGCTTAAATATTTTTTTATCTCGGTTTTATCATTCCTTTTTATTATCTGAGCAATTGTTTTATGTTTTATTTTCTTGAAGTTATGATTTTAGCATTTTAAACAGTAGACTTTAGTCTCATGTGCAATATGGTCTGTGTGTTGTGCTGTCTGAGCTCATTGTTGACTGCTCTACGCACCGTAATTCCCCCTCGAGGATAAATGAGGTTTTCCATTCAAGTCAATTCATCAGGTGTGTGTGCTCCCATGAAGAGCATAGAGGAGTTACAACTTGTGTTTTTTAAGTTCAATTAAAGCGTTTTCAGCTGTTTGTGAAACACACTAAAACTGATACAAGTCCTGATACAAGAAACTTTTTTAAGACTTATTATAATTTATTTATATTATTTTAAATGTTTGACCCCTGGTTGGTGGACAGGTGTCGGATTGAGTAGCAGCATTTAGCTAACATGTCAGTTTTATCTCTGACAAAGATTCATCCTAAGCTGAGTTTGATCATTTAAAGGAAGTATTTAATGAACCTGCAGCATGCATCAGTGCCATAACAGATGGGACTCTACAGCTTCATGTTTGACCTTTTTAAAAACTGTATTTTTCTTCAAAAAGTGTCTGCTCTGTCACTTGGGATGCTAAGGACTCAGTAAAATATCTGTGTTTGGAGAGTTGTGGGGCCCAGTCATGGAGCTTCCAAATCAAAGTCAAGCAGCCCCCTGAACGCACGCTTCCTATTAAACCGTGTTTTATAAATGAAACATTCAGCTGTACAGTTCAGCAAGTTCAGCAACAAACAGAAGGAGTAGGATCATCTGAACAGTTTTAACATGAACTGTATGTCTGAGAAAACATATCATCTCATTATTTACTCATTGGACCACTAGAGGGCAGCAGTTCAGTGGTGTGCAGCTCATGTTGGTTGTTGTTTTCATGTAGAAAAAGAGCCCGATTTACAACTGAAACCTTGCAGATTTAAGTTGTAAAAGAAAATGTTTGCATCCTGATTTCTCTGCCTGTGTATAGCCCTGTTCAGTCAAGGACCCTCCTCCTTTTCTGTCTCTTACCTGGAAGTGATGAAGCGCAGGGGTCAAAGGTGAATCTCATCTGTAGCTCTTCTGCTGCTGCATCAGGCCCACGTTCTCGTACACTCTGGAGCTGTCATCCCTCATCCTGACGACACATTACAGCACAACACTCTCATTAAAAACTACAAACATGGCTGTCTTAAGGGATGAATGAAGGGTAGAGTTCAGCAGCAGTTTGTCTGAAAGCAGGAAACTCACTCTGTGCAGGTGGGAGTAGGAAGAGGAGTGCAGGGAGGCAGAGGGCTCTGCTCTCCTCCGGTCAGGTCAGATAAAGAGTACTTAATGTTGGTGTACTCGCGTCCTTTAATCTTGCTTTTCTGTGGAGAAGGAGGGAAACAGGGAGGTTAGAGACAGGAGCAGGAGAGGAGACAGAGAGGTTAAAAAGGTGAGTGGTTTCCTGCCCACACCTGCTCCTCCTCTATGCGTCTCTGCAGAGTTTCTATGTAATGCTGCACAGCCATGTAGATGAACCTGTACTGAGCCTCCGTCTGCACCATCCCCGAGCGCTGAGACCGCACCATCTGGATGGTCTTTGGCACGTCGATGTCGCAGTCCACTCCTGCAGGAGGAAGACGATAATAAACACTGATGCATCTAGAGCTGAAACGATTCCTCAAATAATTTGAGGTACTCGATTACAAAAAATGATCGAGGAATTTTCTCCGCCTCGAGGAATCGTTTAATTTCAAAAAAGATCAAAGAGTGGCATTTCAAATAGAGCTGACGCCATATTTAGATAGTTTTCAGACCCCTCAAGCCACCTCTTTTTCAAAATAGACTCGCAACAAATCTAGCTTCTTTTCTGGAGTTTGGAAACTGATATAAAAACATGTATTGATCTGCATCAGCTGCTTGTATCTCATATCTCATCAGATTGCATGGAACTTGGAATTCATCACTTGATTTTACACTTGCTTGAAACAAATTTTCATTTGAAAAATAACTGCTCTTTAACTAAACAAAAATGTGTTTTATTCGATTACTCGATTAATCAATGGAATTTTCAGTAGAATACTCAAATACTAAAACATTCGATAGCTGGAGCCCTAGATGCATCTACAGACTCACACAACCAAAGAGGTCAACCACAGGACTCACATGTCTGACTCTAGTTTTTGTACGTCACAACCAACAACAGAGCACATTGAAGAACAGCTGCCTGCTGCCACCTGATACCTGGACACACAGACTGACCTTTTTCTCTGATCACATCTATCAGGATGTCGATCACTATAAACGTTCCCGTCCGCCCGATCCCTGCACTGAAAACACACAAGAGAGGAAAAGGAGAGGAGAGGGTTTTAGGGTTTAACATTTTCTCTCTGTCTGATAAGCGTCCATCTAGTGTGCAGCGTCTGTCTTTACCTGCAGTGTACCGCGATAGGTCCAGCATCCAGGATGCTCTCCTGCTTCAGGTTCACCTCTTCCAGGAAGTCCAGCACACCTCCAGGGTCAGTGGGGACTCCATGGTCGGGCCAGGCCCTGAAGTGGTACTGCCAGACTGTGCGTTCTGTGTTCCCCTGAAACACACAAAGAGGGCGCTCCGTCAACAGGAAGTGAATCACAGCTGTGTTTAAAACAGATTGATGTTAACAGGATCCTGCTCCCTGCTGCTTTTTATAATTCTGTTCCATCTTTTACAGATCAGACACCAAACCAGGTTTCAGAAATGAAACTCCAGCCTTTTTATTCATCTTTGTCTCCCTTCTGACAGTTTACGGTTCCTCCTGAGGAAAAAACTTTAAAAAATAATCCCTGCTCGGCTCATTTTTTAAAACACTCTGTAATTTCTGCAGCTCTCAAAACGTGACTCAAGCAGGAAGACTCAGAGCGTTTGTTGGGAGCTATTTCCAGCTGCAGATGAATCCACTTTTGATATCCAGGGTTTATTTCCAGCAGCAGGAGGGCGTGAGGGGACTGAATTAGCTACAATGCTGCTGTTCATCTTAATAAAGAGCGTGTCAGCTCAGGGAACAGGGAGGCTTATTGATGGACTTCATACAGCTGGAAACGGAGAAACATCACCAGGCTTTAACTCACTGATCAGCAGGGTTCAGGGAATGAAACATGAAATATTCTCAGTTATGAAGGTCATGTATGAAGCTTTAATCGTTCATTTAGTGACAAAATTTTAACAGTTTCTTTTATTTGCTGCTTTGATGAGTTCTCTGTCTAAATTAGTTTATTAAAGTTTAACATCGTCTGAGGCCAAACTCGGTGTTCCAGAGAGCCAAAGAAAGCATAAATGATTCAGACACATCCTCTCCTCTAAATCCTCTGTGGTGCTTCAGGACAGACCTTTCTTCGATGAAAATTATAATCTCAATGAGGCTGATTAGCTCCACACAACAGATCTATGATGACTAACTTTGTGTGTTGTATCATGGCAAGGCTGAAAAACTGAGCTGAGCATTGAGAGTATTCCTAGAGTCAAGGGAGGACTTCTTGAAATTCTTTTGAGAGTTAGTTTTGTCCTTTCTTAGTCTATATTTTGTCCCTCTGCTGCCCCCATAGTATCTTTACATGATTTAAAGCTAAAAAAAATCCCTATAGGAGGGTATGCACATGATGTCACAGCAAGCAGTAGTCACTGTAGTTACACCTACTGAGTGGCAGAAAGAAGCAGATGAGTGGCAGCGTTGGCTTACATACCGTCTAAACTCGAAAACAAAATAAAAATATGGGGAAGAGCTGTTGCGTGATTGACTGAACGAACATGTTTGAAAAGCAATCAGAGCTGTCTTACTTAAAACAAAGAGAAGAGAAACTGATAGGTTGCTGCAATTTTTAGAAACAATCCAGGCAATGAAAGCTGGATTTGAGGTTCCCATTTTGTGTCAGTTAACGTTAATTTATGCTGTATTTTTGGGTTAAAGCATTCCGTAAATTATGATTTCTCTAAATGTTAGCATTTTTTCATTCATCAAATTTTTCATAACTGGAACTTTTTTTTGTCTTTGTGTGATAATGAGCCTTGTGTTCAACATGATTTATAAACTAGCTTAAACTGAGGCTAACCCAGTTTTCCAAATAAGGGGAACTTCAGCACACGCAGCTGTAGCTGTGTTGTATACAATTTTTGATATTAACTTTACTTAAATACCATCTCTGAGACTAAATGTCTATTAATAATACAGTCTATGTTATTGACCAAAAGTACAAATAGGTCATTTGTGTATTCACTCAGGGCAATACGCTGAATACTGTCAATTGAATCATATAGAGGCTTTTGTAGCTTTCAGGCTTTACATTGTGTGTTTTCTGGCATTGAAATCAGACACAAAAAAAAGTAAGGACATGTTTTCTGGCTACATGTCTATATTTGTGGACCCCTGGTTCTTTGGTAGCTTTAACAAATCAACAATTTTTCCAGGTCTCACCATGTCAACTGCCGCTCTCCACAATGCTACGTGGGGTTTGTTTTGCCGCTCAGTCTGACTGAAGTGGGCGTGTCTCAGAGGGGAAGTGATGTGAACGCATACCCTCTATTTTTCTATTACTGTTTTTTTAGAAACCTATGGAAAGCTAAAAACCCACCCTTAAAGTGATACTCCGGGATGGAACAAGTTGGGTCCTATCACAAGGTTTAGGGCAGAAATTACCCATACAGCAGTGTTTTAGTGCAGCAGAAGCCCAGAGCGCACGCACCAAACACCCCCTCCCTGCTCCTCTTCCGGTTTCTTATGCATTCAGATGGGGCCATTTTTTTACTTGACCAAAAACACAAATAAACACACCCCCTGGCGCTGAATTTTCAGCGCCAGGACGAAGATACACGATGAGAACTAGAGCCTTATTTAGCTGTGTTTTTGTGTGAAAGTAATGCGCTGAAAATTCTCTAAATAAAGCATGAATGCAGACCTATATCAGATTTTTTTCAGTGGGAGTCTGTTTATTTGTGTTATTGGTCAAGTAAAAATTGGCCCCGTCAGAGTGCAGAGGAAACCTGCAGAGGAGCAGGGAGGGGGTGTTTGGTGTGTGCGCCCTGGGCTTCTGCTGCACAAAATCACTGCTGTAGGGGTAATTTCTGCCCTAAACCTTGTGATAGGACCCAACTTGTTCCATCCCAGATTATCACTTCAAAATATTTTCTCTCTTTTCAAACAAAAAAAGAGAGTCGATGTTTTTGTTTGTGCTGTGCATCTCAGTTTGATCTAATTACTTTAAACTTGATTTATGAATGTGGTACTGAAACACATACATCTCAAAAACTTTCAAAAAGCTACTTTTGGGGCATTTTTTGCCTTCATAAGGAACATGTGATGAGTAGAGAGACAGGGAAGACTAGCAGCAAATTGTCATTGCTGGGAGTTGAACCAGTGAATTACAGTCTCTGTCCATGGGGCATACTCTCAAACACTGAGGTCAAGGGCACACCTAAAAATAATCTTAACAGGAGAACATGCAGCTGTAAAAGGAGCCTTCACCTCATCAAAAGAGCAAAAACAAAACAAACAAAAAAAGTGGACTGGTGTGCAATTCCCCTGCTTCTACTTCTTCAGTTTGTTGTTAAGGTGATACTTTACTTTTCAGGTAAACTTAATTTATTATCCTGTGACCTGGCTCCTATGTGTCACACGTTCAAATAGAGTCAAAGAACGTACCTGGCCCACTTTGGACAGTTTGAGTTCTCGTAGGATGTAGTCGTGAGCAGCTGTCTCTTTGACGTTTCGAACACGCATCGCCCCGTACTCCTTTAGTGCTGACATGTCAGGCCAGTACTTCACACATTTACTCTGAGGACACACACACAAACATTCACTGAGGTTAGAAAACGACCTGAGCCAGATGCACACTCACTTCATACTGTTTATTGAATGTGGATAAGAAGATTAAAGAAGCGTACCTTGCCTCTCTCAACCTCCTTGGTGGTCATGACGATGACTCTGGAGTTCTCCTGAAACACCATCCTCCAGAAGTCACTGATGGTGTTCTGCAGACAGCCCTGAGTGGCGATGTAGCTCTTCTTCACCTTGGTGCTGTTGCACTTTGTGTCCAGCTCCGGCTGCACAGACACACACAGATAAACAGAGAGAGATCGGTCTGCAGCTGTGATCCCACATGATCAGACTGCAAACACATGATGACTCTCAGCAGAATGAGCTTTACATTCATACATGTCATACAAATACACAACAAAACTTGAGCTCCATGTCTTTTGATAGCTGAGACAGTCAGTGGCTTTTACTCAATAACATTTATTACCCAGATTTCCCACTGCACTTTTAGCTGTGTAAGATGCTTGATCTTGATTGGTCAATGATGATGATGTCGATGATGTTTATTGACTTTCACTGACATGCTCAAAGCCAGAAGCAAACTGTCATGTCACATCATGTCAAATCAATCCACAGAAAAAAGTTAGCTTCTGTTAGCATCAGAAAAAGTTAGCAACTGTTAGCATGCAGGCTAATCAACATGGATATTTTCATCCTGTCCATCAGTTGTGGAGACAGCAGAGGAGAGAAACTTTAGGTTAGCAGTCTTTACATAGAAACTTAAACCATGAACGGTGCTGATGATAGCAGCAGAGTTCAAAGGTGAGACTTTAGTTTGTTTTTAAAGGTGAGTCGACCTTAGAGCTCAGAGAGCCTATCCTTAAAAACTGGGTTCATAAATCATTTATCTTAATCTTTAAATCAATGCCAACGTGTTTGTTTCCTTAGTTAGTAGTCGGGTAAACCTGAGGGTCTATTTCACAACTACATGATTATCATATATTATTTCTTACCTAGGCAATGTCCACACATAGCTAGGCTTTTTCATTAACAAATATCTCCCCCTCATTTGTTTTTAAAAATACTTTGGCCCACACGCAGCGAGAAAATCCGCCTGTAAGTGCGGCTCAAAGCATGCCAAACCCATTTTTGGCAGTGTTTTCCAGACATAAAACCCCTGCCAGCCAATCAGAATGAGCCCCTGTCATTCAGCTGTGACATTTGAGAACCCAAAACTAACTTTAGTGACATCTACACAAAACCATGAAACCAGGGTTTTCGAAAATCTTCACTTTGACCGGAGTTTTCAGAAAACATAGTTTTATCTGATGTAAAACTGTGGTTTCGTTCGGATAACAGGCGTAAACTTTTAAAAATACATACGTTTTGCCAGATACCAGGCTACATGTGGACATGGCCTTAATTAATGCATTTAGTATCATTTAATAGCAAAGATTAAGTAGCAGTCGTTACAGCCTGTTTCAGGGAAAGTAATCTACAGAAGTGTTCACTAAACATTTTTGTTTCAAAGTTGTTTGACCGCCATAAGATGTAAGAACAGGGCTAATTTTTTTTAAAATACCGCCCTCAGTTTTTAAATGTTAGCTTTAAACTATCAATACCATCTTGAGATATCCAGGGTTATCACATGCTGTAGCCTGCATAACCACGTACATTATAACATAATATTATAAGAGTGTGTGAGAGTGTGTATGTGTGTGTGTGAGTCCCCTGAGGATGAAGTGAGTTTACCATGACAGCGGATACTACCATGATGATATTGGCGTTGATGTAGTCAGAGCCGGGCTCGTTGGGGTCTCTGTCATTCAGCACCACACGAGTGTGATCGACTGCAGAAACACAAACACACACAAAGGGTTAGCTCTCCTCCTCGTCCAATCAGAGGAATAGCAGTCTGTAAAGTTAGAGTAAAGTTCCTCACAGGGCAGGATGTTCTTGTATCGGTTCTTGTTCTTGTTCTCGGCTCTCTGTCCCTCTTTACGACTGTACAGCAGTTTGCACTCCTGCTGTTGTAAGGTCTGAAGGAGGAGAAAAGAGGAGGTATAAATCAGGATTCAAGTCAGAACAAAGAAAGCAGACAGGGACAGGTGGATCCACTCACCTCAAACTCCTCCCAGAAGCCCTGTTTGACCTTATCTGTGGCCTCGGCCAGTTTGCTGAGCTCCCGAACTCGGCTTTCGATCTCTGCAGCGTTGATACGAGTAGTGTTGAGAGGCTGCAGGAGGAGCAGAGTCAGGGTCAGGACGATGCTGTGTTAGTTTGGGTAAAAACAGAGGAGAATCAGGGTGGAGGGTACCTGTTTGAGCTGCAGCACGGTGCCCAGAGTCTCCACCATGGGGTTCTTCTTATAATGCTCCACCAGGTCAGTGAGGGAGTCAAACTTCTCCCCTCCTCCAACGTCGTACTTCAGGTCATGCTGAGGAAGACACACACGGATCATAAGTATTCACACAGGACACCAAATGACACACACTCACAGGATGCTTTACACGCACTGAAATACATTCGTCATGATCAGGGGTCTGCAACCTTTACTTTCATAAGAGCCATTTTGCCTCAGCTCACCTTGATTGAAAACATTTTGGAGCCACAAAATCTATTTTATCTTCACAATAAAAACTGTAAAGTGCATTAAATTATATTCATAGTTAAAATCTAGTGAGTAATTATCTAAACAAGAGGTCTTTTTTGAATTTATGAAACTACATATGTGAAGTTTTGTTTTTTTAATACATTTGTGAAAAATTTAAACAAATTGTGAAATAAAAAAAAAAAAAAAAAAAAATCAAAAATAATAATAAAAAAAAATCAAAAATTACAAAAAAATAAATAAATTCCAAAAATTTTAAAAATGCTTTTTTTTGAAAAGTCAAAAGTATAAAAAAAAATTGCACAAAATTTTTAAAAATGTTTTCTTTCTGAAGTTTCAAAAGTTTGTAAAAATGTCAAACAATTTTGAAAAGTCTGTGGAAAACAAGAAAAATTATGAATTTTTGAATTTGATAACTTTTTTTATAATAGTCCTCAACTCATCATTTTTGTTGTTTGCTTATCTCTTGCCACATATCAAGCATGCAGATTAAGCCAGCACGTTGGCAGTTAAATTAACCCATACACTCCAAATTAAAATCTGTATTTTCTTTCTGATTTGTCTTTTTGTAGATTTAGTCATATAACCAGGGGTGTTAAACTTGAGGTTAGCCACAGGCGCATAAAATTTGGTGGGCTGTTGATGTTGTAGGAGGTGAAGTAGAGCGTTGGCAGGCTTTATTGACAGATGTGATGCATATTTAGTTCAAAAAAAGGTTAACGCATGATTTGATTTAGTGTCAGTGTCTTTCACCATCAATACCCTCTGTAAGAAAAATAAAAAATCTTTATTTCAATAACAGTTTTTTTTAAAGCTACAAAGAGCCACAGCAAAGGAGTCAAAGAGCCTTATGAGGCAGCAGAGCCGCAGGTTGCAGACCTTCATAATGAAGCTGACAGGACACAGAGAGAGGAGCTGCAGAGTCTAATGACTGAACAATGATCAGCTGTTTGACGTGAGTCTGAAGATTTAATCTCTTAGCTTCTTCTTCTTCACTCAAACTAAACTCTTTGCTCCTCCATGTTTCAGCTCAGGATGTGACAACAAATCCTCTTTTTCAGGTTTAACGCTGTTACATTTCATATTGGTCTCTAATCTGCTTAAAGGTCCCACATGCTGATATTTTTAGCTGCTTATAACATGTCGTAGGTTTGAATTCATTAAAAAATAAACTGATTCCCTCTCTCTGTGCGGAGGATCTGCAGCCTCCAGGTTTCCAACCTCGGTATGATCAGAGTGAGAAGACATCAGGACTTTCCTCTCATGACTCAGTCTAACACCAGCACAGTTTGGAGATGTGAAATCTTCACATTAAGTTCCTTCATAGAGCTGTGGTGACAGTTAAACTTTGTCACAGTCACGCTGTGATCTATGTCCATCCCTCAGAGCTCTGGCAGTTGGTATCAGAGGTCTGTTCAGCACGGTGCCAGCCTGTCCACCTCCTGTTTCCATTAATTTAATGATCCCCATGTTTAAAAGTCATTACGTGTTAACGTGAAGGAAAATCAATATGAGCCACACTGTCCTACAGCTACAGCTGCACTCAGCGCTGAAGAGCTGCCTGAACACCAGGACCAGAGCCCTGCTGCACCTCTGTGTGTCAGGGGATCTAAACACTAGAGAGACTAAAACAAGAAGGAGAGCTTTCGAAAACTTTCCAGAACATAAATATATAGTTTTAAATCATTAAGACTACAAATTTCTTTTTCTCTTCTTAGTTTGTTGCTGCAGATAGTTCCTGATCATCTTAGGATGCTTCTTAGCCAGGCTCTTCATCTAAAATCTAACACATTATAAATTTCTGAATGTCAAAGTCAGTATAAGACAATTATTTTGATTTCAGTTTTTGCAGAGCTTTTTTTAAATGTTCCCAATGTGCTGCCCCTCTTGCTCTGCCACAACAGCCGTGTTGTAACAGTTTTTTAATGCTCATGAATGTTTGAAAGGTCTGTATTCTTTCACCAGCCATGATTTACAGAGCACGAGACCAGATCTCTGAGACAAAGCCGGCTGTTCTCCAACAATACTTCCCAGAGATAGACCAATATGGGTTTATTCAGGGCTGATAACTATACTGATAATCAGTAGTACATGAAGCCGATAACTGATATTGGGGGCCGATATTCATTTACAGTAAAAGTCGTTGGCGTTAAAATTTGAGACATTACAAACTCCAAAACTTTGTTTAAATGCCTTTAAGCATTTGTTTATTTAAATAAGTTCCCAGGATAAGCAGCTGTCTTATAAAGTTAAATGAAAACTTAAAAAAAAAATAATTTCTCCCGAAGTTTTCTACAGTAAGTCAAGTTTTCCTAAAAATGGCTCAGTATGTCACCAATCAGATGGTACTGTGGGTGAGACATTTCCAACAAGTGCTGACAGGGAGGCACGGCTGTATTGGAGCTAAAGTAGCATCGTCTCAAATTTAATTTCTTTTCTACCGTCGGATTAAAAAATAGGCCAATGCCGATATGCCTCAAAATGCTAAATATCAGTGCCGATAATCAGCCTGGCCAATATTCATCCCGGCCAATTATCAGTCTATCCCTGAAACTAAATAACCAAATCATCACGCTCACGTCTAAAGAGCCTCAGTCTGTGTGAGAAATGCATCTTCTGTTACAGTCCAAATATCACCCTCTCCTGATCGATATCACTGAGTCCCAGACTCACAGAGAAGGAGTCTTCGTGTATCAGCTGCAGGCTCTGAAGCCAACCTAACAAACAGCGCACACAGCAGACAGGAGGAGAAACAGGTGAGGTGTGTTTACCTGGCAGCGGATCATGACGTGAGTGACTTTGGGTTTGCTGTCACTGCTATCCGTCTTGTCGTCTCCCGTACGCACCGACAGGACGAAATCCCCCGGATGGCTCTGGCTCTCCCTCACCAGGAAGCTCCCGTTCTTTCCTTTCTCCGTCAGCAGCTTTTCAGCCTCCCGGCCTGACAGGTGTCCATGGAACCACCTGAAGAGAAATACGACACAACACTGGGACTCAAACAGCTACAAAGCAGATCTTCAGAGGAGGAAATGTTAATGAGTTCAGACATGAACACAGTTTTCTTCAGAGCCAATAACCTTGACACTTCCTCTTTACAGTGAGAGAAAAACTTTCACGCTAACTCCTGATCAAAGAAGGATGAAGTTTGGTCACTGGAGTTATTCAGCTTTCGAAATGACGCCATGCTTCAAGAGGAAGAGTTAAACAGGGAAACTTTCTACCCACAACAACAAAAATAAACAGGCTAACAGGTTAGGTGTGGTCTTATCTCTCACCTCTCTGAGGTGGGGTCTGCACAGTTCAGCGGGTACTTGAGCTCGATCACGTCCCCGTTCTTCTCTTTCAGCTGCCCGTGATGCTCCATGTAATACTGCACCAGCTCAGCCAGAGTGGCAAACTTCTCCCCTCCGTACAGGTCGTAGTAATCTCCTGTGTTCTGGATCTTAATGTGGGTGACGGCTCCATTTCGCCTGCAGAGATAAACGAGGCGGGTTAGAGAAACGATGCCTTCAGGGACTCAGATCAGACTCTGACAGGGGACTTCTTATCTTAAATATGAGCTTAAACAGTTCATATCAGATTATCACAGTGTGTAGAGGAATGGCTGAATGATGGGGCAGCAGCTCAGTCTGTAGAGACTCTGTGAATGAAGGGTTGTTGGTTAGAGTCCCATAATGAACCCAGAGACCAGGCTGACTGGTGGAGGGGAGTCAGATTACATTGTGCCCCCAAGAAGTATTTCCTTATTTTCAAATTAGCATCTAAGAGTCTCTTTGAATAAAACTGTAGGGGTCAAGTTGTTACTAGTGACATGTAACCCTACTTTATAAAACTGAAATATCCCTTTAAGAAGGCACCAAACTGCCTCCCATGGGCAGCCCTATTCAGATGTTGACCAACAAACATTTATCGTATCATCACCTCTTCAGCTTATTCTGAACTCAGCTGATTCGACTCTACTGTTGAAAATCCTAAAAAATAATTTCTGCTCTCTGCTTCTTAAACATTTAGACTTTCTCATGTTGTCCTCCTCTGTACAGTCGTCTCACTATTCTGGGAGAAAATATACTCAGGGGTAGGGCTGGGCGATATGGCCTAAAAACAAAATCTCCGATTTTTTCACAAATAATTTGATTTACGATTTTTTGACGATTTCTTTTTTTCCTTTTAAAGGAATCAATAAGTAAAAATGAAAGAGATGACGCAAAACCAGTATGACTTTAATCTTGTCAAAACTTAATAAAAGTAACCTTTATTTGACTCTTGTAATTGAATTTTCAGCTTTTCTTCTGTTTCAGTAACTTAACTTTGTGGTTTTAAAGGAGGCAGACTTATTTACATTCACAGAGAAAGCTGCACCATTTTGTACATTTTGAATTTAAAAATACTGCTAGGAAAAGCAGTACTGTTTCAGTGCACAGCACTATTCAGATATATTCTACTTTGAAATGATTAAGAAAAACACTTTGATTCTGTCTTGTTTCATTTTTTTAAGGCTATAGACTGTTTATCCTTTAATTTCAATACAAACAAGTAAGTAAAAATAAATGCTATTTATTCAAGTGTGGACTCAAAATTCATGCCTCCCTGCATAAGTCAGTGCCCTGGTCGGGGGCACCCCAGTCTAAAATGTCTGGTCCGCCCCTGCTTGACAGAGCGCACCTCGATGCTGGCTCGTTATGTTGCTCTGTTTGTCAGCGGATGGATTTTTGCTGAATGGAGGATTTAGTTGGTGGAATAGAGGAAGTTACAGAGAAAGACAGAACTCAGCTTTCCCCAGGTAAAAGTTTAAAACTTCTACGTCATGTCTGTCCGAGCAGCGCTGCTCATCATCGTCCCGTCTCCCTCCCGCAGTCTACTTCCACAAATCATGATCCATCCAAATCACCATAAGAGGGGATTTTCTACGGTAGAGTGAGGGTGTTCTGAGAAAAAGTAATGTATATTTCTTTACTGTCCAAGACTCAAAATGATCAGAGTATTAACTTCGAAGAGCAGCAGGTTTTACACGCATCATGAACATAAAAGGGTGCCGGCTTTGTAAATGTTTCAGTCAAAGATCTAAACAAACTCCTGAAAAGTGACGGATAGAAAACAGAGTATTGGAGGAAAGGGATTTGAACGTTTACTGACGAGAGGTCTAGTTTATATTAACCTCTTTGGGCTGTTGATACGGACCATAAGGAACACGTCTCCGTCAAGGTGTTGGGTCTCAGAGACGCACAAGAACATTTTATGACATTTAAGTTTCTGTTGTTTCGTTAGTGAACTGTTGCATCACACTGCACACACACGGAGTCAGCGCTTGCTGCGGTATAAAAGGTACGCAACAGCGGGGAGAAAAAAATTCGAATTTTTCATTTTTTAAATCGTCCACAAGAAAAAATTTGAATTAATCGAAATAATCGAAATAATCGATATAATCGATATATTGCCCAGGCCTACTTGGAGGCAACATTTTCTCACTTTTGGGAACCTTTTTAAACTTTCCATGAAATCTTAACAACCAAACAACTTTAAACTTTTGCAGAAAACAGATCCAGCGAAATGAATTCAGTGGTTTGAGCTGTGATTTAATCTGTTGGTGTGTTCACTCTGCTCTGCTGCCCTCACAAAGCCTGACGGATCATTTTAATGTTAATTTTAATGTGAAGAAATAAAACAGTCATGCACCACGCTTTCTGCATGTGTCTTTATGTAAAGCATGTCCATAGGGTCCTTTGTGTGTGAATGTGTGTTAGTGTGTGTGTGTGTACTCTGGCTGGTGTGTTTGTTTAACTTTTCAACAACAGAGTGGAAAGTTTAGATTCTCCCTCAGGGATGAATAAAGTTAGTCTTCTTTCTCTGTGTATACTGACTCCAGTGTGCTCAGCTGTTTTAATTCAGAGAAAGACTGAAGAGCTGGAGCTGTTCAGAGTGTGTTAGTGTGTGTAAGAGAGAGCAGCTCTGCTAGGAGACAGTGCGACAGTCTGCTATCATCAGTAATGACTTTGATGAGGGTCAGGGTTAGGGGCGGGTACCTTTCACATTTGAAGCCTGGCAATCAGTACTGGTACTCAACTGAACTACTTTTTGGTACTTTTTTGTGTTTATGTGGTAAAAAATATCGTTTTTAAAAAAAAATAAAATACAGTTTTTCAATTTCACATGTTGATTCTTCCATATATAACCTTGCAATGCTGTGTTCATGTCCAGCATGGAAAATCCCCTACTCTTCCACTCCCTCACAGTCACAAAGATGCATTTAGGTACCTAAACATGGTACCTTTTGATTTTAGATGAATCAGTACCCAGTACTTTTGGCAGAATCCGGTCGGTACCAATAAAAGTACCTAATTCTGCACTCATCACTAGTTGGGGTTGTATGTATGAGGCAGACAGGTGAGACACAACTCCATGTGGTCACTGGAGGAGGTCACTTCAGGGATTCATGATGATGCTCAGTGTGAACACCTGCACCAAGATCTGACAGGATCGCTCTCATCAAGGAGTCACTATCATTTACAGGTAAAAAGATCAATTTCAGGGGTGAGACATTGATTTTCGAATATTGGAATAGTCGTTTACATTAAAACAAATTAACAGTTCATGTGACAATGGCTTTTTCCTGTTTGTGGCAGGACAGTTTTTTGCCAGATGCTGAAGCTGTTTCACGTCAATTTCTCATAAAAGCAGGTCAAGCAGGACAGGAAGATGTATACGGAAACCACCTAAAATGCCCAGAATATCCAGATTATTGCCAGGGTCTGGATCGTACTTTTGCATCTGTCAGAAATTATGGTAATGATTATTATTGATGATGATGATTATTATGATTATTGTATTGTTTTGCGAAGCAATCTGACCATTTATCATGGAGTTATATTCACATATGGTGAAAACGGCCCTATCTCACAATGATACAGAATCCTTTAAAAATATCTTGGATCCAGACAGTGATCCAGATCACCTCCAAAATGTAATCACTTCTTCCTTATCCTATTTTAAACATTTACTGAAAATTTCATCAAGATCTGTTTGTTACTTTTTGAGTTATGTGTCCCTGCCCGTCCATGTGTCTAAGTGGAATGCTAAAGCCTGAGGAAGGCAGAGCACACACCCCCTCGCTTCTTCTACAGGGGAGAGCATCAGTCAAGCACCCTGGGGTCCAGAACATGGGGGATCAGTGAGGATCCATACGACCCTGGTATAATCTGATCCAGCATGAAGTAGGAGCTGTACTGGATTCAAAGAGGTCTGAAGAGGAAGAAGAGGCAGAATGAAGACGATGGAACAGACCAAACCTCTTACTGTCTGCTGATTGGATGATAGATGGGATCAGCTGATGGACTGTGGGCAGAGCCTGACTTTGTGGTGTCATAATGAACATTTTCTATGAGTTTTATTTCTGGGAAAAAAATACCAACAGGACAGTTTAAGAGAAAGATGAATGCAAGGATGCTGAGAGCAAAGAAGGACGTGCAGCAAAGAGACGTGGTCAGGAGTCAAACCATCAACCGCTGCAACGAGGGACAAACAGCCTCTAAACACAGAGAGCACACTTCAGTCATCAGACCAAAACTTCAAAAGCTAAACACTCAGAAGACTATCTGATATTTGAAGACTCTTTAAACTTTAATAAAACCCCTTTTTCACAGATCAGATCATGATGAAACCAAATGTTCAGGTCATTTTGGGAAATCAGATTCAGGTCTGTGAAGCAGATGACTCAGTGCTCCCTGGTGACTCCACATAATGTTAGCAGAGGGTATCAACTGAGCAGCTTTCAGCAGCTTTTTCACAAAGACGAGATCTGTTTTCCGTCAAACTCCAAATCAGAGAGTGCTGAAGTCTCAGATTGTGAACAAACCCAACACGTCTGACTCTGACCGTAAATCTGAACACCTCCTGAGGCCTTGAGCGGACTGATGTCTCTCAATGAGCCACGTGTGGATGCCTCCTCCATTATTAGAGACAATAAATAACAAACCCTGTGACGTGTCAGAGAAGCAGATTGACAGTGGAGTCTCTGAGAGCGAGGTGGAAAAGGAGCTTTCAGAGACACAGAGCAGATAAACTGAGTTGAGTCACTGTCGGTGACCACCACTACATCGGAAAATAGAAAAAGGAGAAGTTGTGGCCGACGTGCAGCTCAGAGACTGCGAACGACTTCTGTTACAGAGGATCGGAGACAGACGTGAGCCGGTCTGAGTGAGTCTCCCTGCTCAGAAACGTCTCCACGCCAGGAGTCTGACTTCTTCTGTTTCCAAAGGAAGTAAATCTAGTCCCAGATGAGAGGCTGCACGGCTTCAAAATATGTGTCTGTTACCAAAATAACATCGTCTCCATCAGCTGAACGGAGTTAATGATACTTCATCTGAAAAATTTATGACTCCACAGGCCCTGAGATAAAACCACGCACTTTTTTTCTATTAGCTAAGAGCTCCTCGTCCTTTTTGGATGACGCTGGATTCTCTCATTCTTTCAACACAGACTCAGGCTGAAGATGAGGCACGGCTATTTTTAACATCATCAGTCAAACGGCAGGGAAAAGTGAGAATATTTCTGCACATTTAAAGCTTGTTCGTGGATCTGAACACGTACCAACAGATCACATCAGAGCTGAAACCACCGACTCCATTTCAGTTTTTTGGTTGATGAGATCTCAGGAGAAGTTAAAAAAAGACTTTCTATTTGGTCTTCATCTTTAGGATATTTGGTGCTTTATCACAAAGATGAAGATAAGTGAGAAAGTCTTTAAAATTCAAGAAACCGGGAGCACAAAATCTGGATTTATTAATAGAGATGCACAATATATGGATATCAATATCTGTATCGGCCTTTGATAGTTTAACATATCAGCATCGACTGATGTGTAAAATTGGGCCGATATTTACTCATTAGCTGCTAGCCATTTTCATAGCATCTTGAACAAGCTTTCAGTACCCAAATATTTTTTTCTATGACTATGTAAACACCAAAACACCAAAACTACCTAAGAAAAGTGAACAAGGAAAAAAAGTTTGAAAATAAAGGAAGATCTTGAAAAATTCAGTTTGCATGATTTTCACTATATTCTATATGTATGTTTTATATATTACATATGTTCTGTACTATGTTTGCTAGGCGCCGCCCTGTTGGCTATGGCTGCCTTTTGCAGCAGCTCTCTCTTCTTTGTCCATTTCTTGCAATTTTTTCCTCTCTTTTTTGTAATCTTTGTATTTGGAGTGGATCATTACTTTGTATGGCTCATTTGTTGGACATGAACACCAAACTTTTTGTGTCTTCAGTGATATCTTTACTACTTTTTCTCCTGTGTTTGTCTGGAGATCCTACATGTAACCATGGCTGCATTGTTTACATGTGAACTCAGCTGTTTGCAGCCTGTAGCATGTCAATGCTAACTGGTGTAGGGCCGGATGTCTTCCCACAAGATGAGGAGAAGGAAGTGAGGACGACGTGTTGGTTCTCAGGTGTGAGCTAAGAAGTGACGACATCGACCTGTCCTTCCATCCTTTGTTATTGGGAACGTAAGATCTATCTCCAATAAGATGGACGAGCTAGCTGTACTAACCCAGCAACACAGGGAATACCAGAAGGCAGAGTAGCATCATGCTATTCACAGACATGGCTAACAGAGCTAACATCAGACACATTGGAAGAGCTTCACCTGCTGTGAGCAGACAAGATCCAGGAGACAGAGATGGAGCATGACTGAAAAAGCTCAGTCCTGGACCCTGTGGAGGTGGAGGCTGGCTGAACTGGAGAATGATGGACAAGCTGTCATCATCTATTTTCTTATGGACCTTTTTGCACTTTCTATACACTTTCTTATGTTTGTTTTCTTGATTGCTGCTGTGACTTCAATTTCGTTGTACTTGTTACAATGACAATAAAGTACTATTCTATTCACAATTTGATCATCTTAGATTGTTTTGGGTTTTTTTTTTACCACTATTGATATTAGTAAATATTGGTTACAGGCCACAACAGCAATATTAATATCAGATATTGGTATCAGCCAAAATCTCAGTGCATCCCTATTTATTAATACTCTGGATTGTCATAAATTATGAAGATGACAATTAAGAGATATATATGTAGCTCAACAACATATCAGATGATAAATGTATGGTTTCAAATTGCTATTAGACACAGAGTTGTTTATCATCATCATCACCATCATCATCCTTCATTCTGGGTTGTTTGTTGGTCTTGTAAACGTCTGCTGCTCTGACCTTATAACAGTCTGCATGTAAGTGGACAAAGTCTGTTTCCGTGAGTCAGAGGAGGAAGAATCCAGTTAAAATAATGAGCATTTAATTTGTTTTTTTATCATCACATCACATCAGCTGTCTGTGCCCCAGCTGTAAAAAAAAAAGGGTTCATTCACATTTTAAAACCTTTTACAGTGACTCATGATTGTTGTTTCTACTTTCTGTCAAAGATTCAGAACAATCAAAAAATTCTGCTTCTAAAGAGAAACGTTTAAAACTCCTGTGTACAAGGACGTTACAGTGTCAAAGTCAAATCAGAGGAAAAACAGTTTTCCTGTCCTGGACTCTAGTTTCAGAAACAGTCTCCAGGCAGAGAGGTCCTGTTTGTGAGCCTGTATCATGTTTAAAAAAAATGAAGATTAATACAAGTTTACCTCTTCATATCTCATCTCTGTCACTTCTACAAACACATGACTGTCACATGTGAAAAGTAGCGTTTCTTTATTTTTATTTTAGACACTGAGATATTATCTACATTGTCAGTGTCCTCCATTCCTAAGAATTCAGGTTTTGTTTTTGAAGCAGCTCTGCAGAGACGGACAAAAACCAGCTGCTGGTTTAGATTCATCACACAGGGTTCAACTGAAGGCGGGTGCACACTAAAGGATAACCAGGCTGATTTTTGTCCCGATCGCCTTATGATCAAAGCCAGCAAAGGCCTGATTGTCTGATGTCTGCAAATGACATCATGTGTGATTTTCCTGTGGTGTGGGGTGTGTTAAGAGTGATTTTGTCTGGTCAAAGCTGCTCATAATAATGAACATGTTTAATATTTGCGACTAAAAATCCTGTAGTGTGTGGGGCGCTCTGAGAGAAGCCGAGTAGGTACAGTGTGTAATGTCACATGTTCCTGTGCAGAGCCAATCAAGATGCGAGCTGACTCAGCTGACCGAAGAGGAACTAAAACTACGACTTTTTCCATAATTGTTTTTCTTTTTTGGTGTTATTTTTCCAAAATTTTAGAGTCCGAAAACAACCATCATTGCTTTTTCCAGTTCGTCCGTCATGTTTGTTTACACTGAAGTCACATTTACTACGCAAAAATTGGAATATTGAGCGTGAAGAAGCTGATACTCTGCTGAAGAATCGGTTAGTGTTGGTATCCTCGGAGTGCACACCACACACTATAAGATTAGAAGAGAAAGATCTTGCGCGATCTATGTTTTGTTATCATCAAGTGTGTGAAGGTTTGGAGAATTCTGTAATGTGCGGCAGCCTTTAGATGTTGAAAAGCAGTGAATCCAGTCAATAAGATCACTGGAAAAGCACAGAACCCACTTGGTGAACACTCCCCGTTTGTACATCTCACATCAGGTTGGAGCTTCAGACTGATGAATTAAACAATTCAATATCAACCCAAAGCTAAATTCTGAAAAATGACAAACCATCCATATTTATCAGCTGTGAACTAATCTATCTGTAAAAAATGTAAATGACCCCAATGTTTGTTTATTTTTGACTTTCGCAGTGCTGACAACTCCTCATGCTTCCTGTCTTTGTTTTTTTTGATGTGACTCAGATCACTGAGTGGTTTTCCTGACTCTGCAAATGAAGTGTTACAAACTGCAGTTCCTTAAGTGCCCACTAGAGGCTGTCTTCAGAAAACAGCAGAAACCACATACACACCCATTCAAAAAGCCAATCTTTACAGCAAATAAATAAACATGTTTACAGCCTGGTTCAAAACATAATTTTAGTCTGAGTAGTCAGACAGTGACAGGCTTCACATTTTGCTTCAGAAACAAACAGGTGACGCCACATAGACTACATTTTTGACCAGTCTGGGGATTTTTCCTATGAGGCTGAAGATAATTTTCCACCTTATGAAAAATGAAGTCAGTTCTGTTTCCCATCACTCCTCACACACAGCAGCACAGAGCCACAGAAACCTCATGTTATTATTCACTCTCTGTCAGGGGTGACGCTGGCCTTGTGCGAACAGCCTTTTACCAGCACACAGAGGCTGTGTATGCATGTTTCCCCTGCTCTACTCCCAACATTTCCTCCTTCTATTAATCTGTCCTTTCCAATAAAAAGTCACAGAAACACGACTTCAAACAGAAAATAACTGCTTTGAGATAATTGGAAGTGAGCTGGATGTTGTTTCCCACCATGTGCACGCAGCACTCACCGGACTGAGAGCGTAAAGTCTCCAGGGTTACTCTTACTGGGCCTGGCCAAGAAGCTCCCATCCACCCCTCGAGTCAGCAGGAGGTTTTCAGCCTCCACACCTGTGATGTTGGGGTGAAACCACCTGAAAGAGGAAATTGAAACTACAATGAGCCTTGTTCAGGAGTGGATGGTGATTTGTCTAATCAGCATAAAGTTAAAGTTATGTATTTTCAACATCTGAACTGAATCATCTCACTGTGTGGTCCTGAAGCAAAAAGATCTGTGTATGAGAACTTGTGCTCCTAAAAATGTCCCCAAAGTACAGCTCTTACACTGTGCAGTCTATTTAAAGAAGAGCATGGTACAACAAGACATAAACACACAACGTTCATATAAACACACTACAAACAGTAAAAACTGTGCTCCCTCTGTCTCTGAGTGTCTTTCCTTTCTCTCCCTCTTTCTGTGTGAGTTTTCTCCTCCTCTCAGCACACAGGCTCCTTTAAGCTGCACCATCAGCTATTTTTGGACTTTTCTCTGTTTCTCTTCCAATCAGAGAAAAAGCTTCAGTCCGGCTCGATCAGGCTTCCTCCTCCATATTGTCCTGCTGTCTGCTCTGGTGCCTGTGCTGTGGCTCACTTCGAGCTGTCTATGTGGAACAAACGGAGCTGTAAAAGTCTGAATGTTTCTGAACCATCTCCTCTCTCTGGGCTCAAACTCTAAACACCCGGTGTGTGTGAGCTCAATGAGGCGGCTCTTCCCGAGCTTTTCCTCTGGCATCAGTCCTTTCTTTCCAGAAGCTTCGTCTTACTCTGGGCTTTTTAATAGACTCAAAACCCCCTCAAACAGCTAAGTTTGGGTACAGTGACCAGCTCAGACCTTGTTTTCAGACTCTCTTACCTCCTGGATGTCATTTTTTCCTTCCTCCCTTCCTCGCTGGCAGTTAGCTTTAGCTTCAGTTAGCTGGTTTACGTTTCGACCGATTCTGCTTTGATCACAGAATAAAGAGCTTCATCAGCTCGAACCCGGTCAGAACGGGCGCCGGGGGCCAGGCATCGATCCAGACTTCAGGGACCAGACTTCAGGGACCAGATCCAGGAGCGGTCTAAAAACCTTCTGTAGGCCTCTGTAGACCTGAAGAAGACTACAGAGAGAGTCGATTATTGGTCGTCACCAAACATGCGACAAAACAGAGAGTGCGCGGTAGAGATGAGCAATTAGAAAACGAGCTGAACAAAATAACCGACTCCTTCATGTGAAACATGAGTCCTAACTATTATATTAATGTATCTATTTCAAAAAATACTTTTATGAAGTGCTTGTTGAAGACCTTTCAAAAAATCCATAAATCTAAAACATGAAGAAACAACGACAGTATATTTGGAAAGTGAATTGTATTTAATTAATTACTCATTTACTAATTATTTTATTCATATTATTTGTATACAAAGACACCATGTACGATATTTTACATTAATGTCAACACTTGATGCATTGTACCAGTTAACTTAAAGTGAATTTATATCTGCAGTCTCTTGGCCGGTCACAACTATACACCACATTGTTGTGACGCGCACACACACTCACACACACACACACACACACACACACACACACACACACACACACACACACACACACACACACAAATTATTTGTGTATTATTACTGTATTTAAAGGTATTTCAAAGTAATTTGGTTCCATTCTACAGGGGTCTCAGAAGTCAGCTCTAAAAACCTTTTTCAAAACATACAAAAAAATCATCCAACATAAAACAGAAAACAGTCCAATACAAGTGATACGTATATCATAAAAAAAATGTGATATGATTTTTTTTTAAAGTTTTCATTAAAGCAAAAAAATATTACAAAATCTAGAGGTATTTATGTAAAAAGAAAAAAGAAAAAGTTTCACATAATGAAACTGATATCTCATCACACACAAAAATATTTTAAATTGCATTTTTGTAGAAAAATATCAGAAAAGAAAACAGAAATGTGATTTGAATTTACTCTATTTTTTCCTTGAAAGTGTTCAAGTACATGAAAAGTTTGCGTTCTCTCAAATTTTTTTGTACCTTATGCAAAGTTTTTGAGATTTGTAAAAGGTGTTGTCCTTAAGTGTCATATTTAATTGCAGTGTGTAGTTGACCTTTAGGGCTACCGTAGCCTCCCACCAGTACATTGCATTTAATGCGCAGTATCACCAGATTTTCATTTTTTATTTTTTAGTATTCAGTATGTCAAAAATCTTGTAAATCAGTATGCAAAGTTAATTACAATTAATGTATCTCATAGAAGATAAGCCACTGGTGTTTCTTTAAAGGTTATAATTTTATACAATAATAATAGATATGTTTGGGAGCAATGAGAGCCGCTTCTTGTTTTGAGCTGAGCCAGAATTTGCGACTCACTGAAAGGAGCTGGACTTCCCATCAGTAGTGAGAGGACTTTTCTCATCTGTTCTTCAGCGCTCCTCTCTGCTGCTCCGCCCCCACCAAATAAACCAGAGCCCAGACCGTCTGTGGTGAAACCCTAAGATCAGGGGTGGAGCAAGACTTTAGCCAGACCTGGATGGCATGATGACACTTTGTGTAAATACATTTATTCATCAGTTTCATCTTTTTAACTCATATCTAATACTTTCACTGTTAAGGTGCATGTAAACGTTGTGAGGTGCATGTAGGAATAACTGGTGCTGCTTTCTCCAGCTTCAGTGTTTAACCCAGATTTTGAGTTACCAGTTTGAAATTAAAACTGAATACAACTAAAGTCGTATAGTCTGTACGTTGCGAGGTGGGTAGACAATAAATGTGGCTGTTTTTTTTTTTTTTTTTTTTTTTTTTTTTTTTAACTATGATTTTTAATTCAGTGATAGCCTCATCAAATGATGTAATATGCACTCAGTGAGGCAGGCACTTGACATACACTCATGAAACAAACTTTATGATGATGACCATGTCAAAGCTCTAATGACATCTCAGCAGTAGACGTGAGGTAATCTGCTGAACTTTCTGATGATGCCATCTGAAAACCCAGCCCGTGTGCAGCACTTCTGTCATGCTGCTGGAGCACTTTGAGTGATGAACCAAGGTTATTATGACATCTGACACAAAGCGAGGTCTCCCTGATGTGAGGAGACAGAGTAAATTGGTGCTGGCTGAGTAGAGACACTCTCATGTAGATAAAAGGACAACAAAGATGGACAAACAAAAGGGGACTTTTAATCACTTCAGAAGATTTTTTTTTTTTTTTTTTAAAGGGCATGGTAGTGTTTAATGTTTTTTTCTGTTTGGACTCATATCTATCAAATAGCTAAGGTCTCATACAGGCACACTTACATCCTGTCACACTGAACACAGTCATGGTACACTCACACACCATCAGCTACTGATCTGACCTTAAGTGCAGGACACATTACCTTCAAGGCAAGTAAAGAAAAATCCATACATTGATTCATAACAACACCAAAACATAACCCATTTCTCACCACCTGTTGTCAGTTGGCTGGCTGAGAAAGAGAAGTATGTTTCACTTTATTGTGTGTTTAATGCAATCAATTTACTGAGAAATTAAGCCCCAGATCCCTCCAGTTTTTCTTCATTTGGACATTTATATCGTCTCATGAGCGCACAAAGGTTTTCTATTTCCAGTTCATTTTGTAAACACATGTTAATGCTAACAAATCAATGGGCGCAATATGAAGTAAATACTTTTTGGGACTTCAGAGGCAATGAAGTAATTATCATTGTAAAATAATTTTTAGGGCAATTTATTTACTTATTATTTTTGCCATTTGTACAACCCCCTCACGGGAATACACTCACTGTGTGTTGTATTTGTTTCCCAAACAACAAAATTCTGTTCTTTCTTCTTAACATACTTGAATAAATTACTTAATTTTCAATGCTTTGGTTCGCTTCTTATTTATTTGAATTATGTCTTTTTAATTATTGTTGAATATGGGGTTTGTGATCTCACCCGAATCTAAAATGAATGTCATTTAGAGTAATACTTACTAAGTGTGGGGGGGAAAAGTCATTATATAAATACTAAAGTCTGATGATCAAAGAGTTGAGCAGAAGGACCGGACTCCAGATCAGCTCTGGCTGAATGAGGATCTGGTGAGGAGCATAGAGGTGAGGTGTCGTGTTTTGCTTCATGTTGGCAGCTTTGCGCTGCGCACGCTCTAAAGTTTGTCCCACTCCGCTCTCCGTTTAAGCCCGTACGTGGCAGTCAGAGAGCAGCACACAGCAGCTGAGGCTGATGCGGCTCATCTCCGCAGTTCTTCCCTCACACACACTGACATCCCGGTGTTTTCCAGGATACACTGAAGCTGGGAGGCTCCCTGTGTCTTCAGGTTTGTTGTGACCCCCGCTGTGACACATTTTAAACATGTTCACCTCCTCGGAGCTGCTGGTCCTGCTGGCCGTCCTCTCTGCCACCGCGTCCGGCTACTTCGTTAGCATAGACGCCCATGCCGAGGAATGCTTCTACGAGCGGGTCAACTCCGGCACAAAGATGGGCCTCATGTTCGAGGTAGCCGAAGGAGGCTTCCTGGACATCGACGTTGAGGTGAGATCTTTTATGATGATCATAAATGAAGAAGCTACAATGCAGGGATAATTATTATTTTTTAATTGAGCTGTGACTGAGACACTTCAGGCCTGTGCTAATGTTAGCCTGCGCCGTCTTCGTAACGTCAAGTGAAACTGCTTCTGTCAGACTGCTTTGCAGTTGTTTTACTGCCTGTCCTAAAAGAGTAAAATCGCCCGATTTAATCTCTATTGAATCCCAAGTCATCAGTTCATCTATTTTATGAATACGTTTTGGTTTGTTCTTAACGATACAGGAAGCACAGCTTTAGTATTTTGTCCGGTGTACTGCAGAATAGTGCTACCTGTAGAGATGCGCGACTCAGTGGTTCTTTGCACATCTGCGCATGCCCAAATCCTTGGCGCTTGTCATGAGTGGAGCGTTAGAAAGTAATGAGATCCCATTCTTTTAATAACGCTATAATTAATGATAAGATGTAAATATAAGAGTAGCAAGACACATTAATCTTGTTTTTGATCTGAAGAAGTAAATAATTTTACCGAGTGTCTGCTTTCTGCTCGCGCTACGAGAGCACTTATCAACAAAGTAACCAAACTCGACAGAACACCGGCTAGGTAACGCTAGCTAACCATGAAGCAAATCTTCAACTCGACCCCATCTGAAGACATAAAACTGCATATTTGTTTGGTCTATGTTGAATTGTTTCAGCAAAAGTGTTACCTGTATGTTTCTGAAATGCACATGACTGCGTTTTGTTGACGCATGGTGATTCCATATGTTAACGCTGGCCATTCACCAGGGTAAAACCATCATCATGCTGCAGTGTTCTTTCATGGACCAAGACTGGGGTTATACGTCTTTGATATGTATGCAAAAGAAACCCAAGGAAAAAAATGATATACATATTGATATAATAATCTTAAAGAGGAAAGGCTTATCTTAAACTTTATGGAAAAAATCTCAGTTGTTTGAATTTACAGCAGCTTTATGGTCATGATAGAAACTCATTAATTAATTATAAATACCTTGAGCTTTACTTTCTTAAACCTTGGTATCTGTTAGGTATTCAAGCATAATATTAAATCAACCACAACAGGTTCATGAGTGAAACCTTTACTACTACTTTTCGAGCAAGAGTCTCAAAAATGCGAGCCGTGCACATCCTGACAGATGGCATTCAGAGTAAACATAAAAGGCCACTTGTTTCTTAGCAAAGTCACTGAGTAGATGCACTTTGTTTAAGATCTCAGAACAAACAGCTTTTGTTTTGTGTTCTACAGGGTATTTTAGTATTTCTGATTGTATTTCAGTGGTTTCTGTGGGATTATAATGGGTATGAGATGTGTGCAGCTGTGTTTTTGACTCAGGTGTGTTTGCTCTCTCTTGTCTCTCCCAGATAACAGGGCCTGATGGTAAGCAGATCTACAAGGGTGACAGAGAGTCCAGTGGGAAATACTCTGTGGCAGCACACATGGACGGCACCTACAAGTTCTGCTTCAGCAACAAGATGTCAACCATGACCCCTAAGATTGTCATGTTCACCATTGACATCGGAGAGGCCCCCAAAGGCCAAGACATGGAGACAGAAGGTAGATAGAGGGTGAAGGGTGTACATTTGATTCAGTTCATCCTTAAATCCAAAGTGTTCTGACCTTATTCTTCTTTTATCTACTCTGTTTGATTTTTATTTTGGGGGTTTTTCTCTTTGTAGGTGGTGACAGCTGGGATGGTAGGGCTCAGGGCCAAAGTGCTGTTTCAAATAGACCTTTGAGTTTGTAATGCACTGCAGCGTTTCCTCTAACCAGTGTTGTTTCCATAGCATAAACTAATATTTTTGCATTTCTACTGGACACAGGAGGCTGTGCTGTTTGTGATTGGTTTGATTATTTGCACAGTGTAGGATTCATAAATGTCTCTGGGGATGGAAAGGCATCACCAGAGACATGTGTCACGAAAATGTTATGCATGAGTTGCATACCCCATGCATGTCCTTCGTACAAGATGAGCATGTCATGGCCTGAAACTGATGGATATTTCTGCCTATTTCAGCTCACCAAAACAAGCTGGAGGAGATGATCAATGAGCTGGCAGTTGCCATGACAGCTGTAAAGCATGAGCAGGAGTACATGGAGGTTCGAGAGAGGATACACAGAGCGAGTGAGTCATTAACTAACACTGGCACGCTTTGTCCCTTTTTTTTTTTCAGGAGACCCCTTCACAAAATGTCAAAATTTCTAATAAATCTCCAGTGGCTATGCTGGAAAACATTTCTCAAGTTGCTTCTTTAAACATGTACCTCATAGCAAGATGTTTACAGACCAGGGTGGTGGGAAAGGGGCAAGAAATATGTGAAGCAGAACATGCATCAGAAGCAGGCTGCAAATCTGTTTTATGGCAAACAGAGCAACAGAGACGTGCACTGTAGAGGGAAATCTTTGAAATGATCCGTCGACTTCAGGTGTTTTAATTGTTCTGTTACCTGTTCATGTTGCACCTGTCACATTAGCTAGTTATTACATAGTTTCTTCATATTTTCTGTTGTGTTTTAACATTACCACACCCTGACTCTGTGCAGGAAACTTCTTGGACAACAGTTTTCAGGCGATTTCTGCATAATGTGAAAACAGTGAGTGGTTCACTGCAGTCTGACACGCTGTCTTTCTCTCTTTCAGTCAACGACAACACGAACAGCAGAGTGGTGCTGTGGTCGTTCTTCGAAGCTCTGGTTCTGGTGGCGATGACGCTCGGACAGATTTACTACCTGAAGAGATTTTTCGAAGTACGACGAGTGGTGTAGTGTGATCCAGTCCCTGTGTGTCCTCTACTGCTTTTTCCAACACCAAGACAGTTATTTACACTCTGGATATGAGACTGGCAGTTTCGAGTAAAGCCTACTTATGATTGGATCTCAGATGGTTTTGTTTCCTGTTATCTATTTGGTTCCTTCTTAAAGATGTTATTAGTGTTTGTATGGAGCGGATGGCCAAATCATTTAAAGAAAGATGCTGTTCTGTTTAGTTTTAACACATTTTTTTTGTCCACTTTAAGCACCAGTGACCTGCCAGTTCAGATTTACCTGTGAAAGGTGATTCCGGCTCATTATTAGAAGTAAAGGCATTGAAATAAAAAGACAGAATGGGTGTGTATGGAGTCACCACAGGAGAATGTAGCCCTGGTTAAGATAGACACTGAACCTTTTCCTGAAACATAGAAAAGCACCACATTTAGTCTGAAAGCAGGACGTTTTGTTTCCTGCATCTGAGCCGAGTCAGACGGTGAATTGGCGGGTTTGTGATATTTGTACATTGTGTCTTTGCTCTAACAACAAATTGCACTCCTGATGAATGAGCTGAATATCTGAAGGATTTTCACTGCAGCGGGTTTTGAGGGAAACTGTAAAGCTTCTGTCTGTTAATTCATAGCGATACATGCCACGAGTGCTGAGGACGCTGCAGCAGATTTCTTTAGCGGGGACGCTGTGCAGCTCCCTCTGTAGTTCAGAAAGATGGGGGCTTTGGAATTCATAAGTTGACTTAATTTTCACACCCAGTTCAGTTCAAACTTTCACTTAGCATCAAGAGCGTGAAAAGCTAAGGTCATGTTGGATTTTAAACCCAACGACTCAGGAGAGCGCCTCCTGAGGATGGTGTGGAGAGTACTGAAATACATGTTACATGTTGGGTGAGGCTGGGTGGGTGCGTGGGTGGGCGGGTCTGACACCTAATGACTGCTGTGTGCTTTAGTTGCTTCTATTCTTTTGTTGGGGTCAGGGATTTTAAATTATGATTGTATAAAATTCTGAACTGTTGGTTTTTTTCATGGAGCATCTTCGGTCACATGCAGCTGTTTGCATGATGCCTTCAAATAAATCTCTTTACCTCGTTCTTTTCCTCCACACGTGGTAAAATCTCGCGTCCAAGGCTGCAGCTTCACATCCAGCTCACAGGTGCAGCATCACAGGTGCTGCGTGTCACTGAACATGCTCCAGTTTTGTATCAGAAACAATCCTAGGTGAGCTCAGGCAGGTGACCTGCTCTGTACACAGTCTCTCCTTTTTGTGACCACAAATAAATCTGATTAATGGATCTGTACAAATGTAGATTGGTTGTCCGTGGAAATTGCCCCAGGTTTCATAATAAAGCCAATATTCTGTACAATAACTCTCAAGTCTTCCTCAGAGTGTGGAGTCCAAGTCTTCCTCAGAGAGTTTTCAGAGAGAGTTCATCCTCTGTGCTTCATCGTTCTTAAACATTCATATAAAAGTTTTAAGTTTTAGTTCACAGATTCACAGATTAAATTTAGGTCACTGCATGATTAGAGGATCACCAAAGTGTTTGTAAAACAGGTTTAAAGTCAGCTGAAGGAGAAAAATATGCCCTAACACCGTCACATAGCAAATTATTTATCTAATGACTGTAAACTTCATTTTAAACTTACATTTTTCAAAAGAATTGTAATTCACAGGCAGACTCTTGCTTGTAATCCTTAAGTAATGTTGACTAGATTATAGCTTGATTGAATTAGATTATGTTGGATTAAATTATGTTAAATGAGATCTTGTTGGATTGGATTAAGTTGGATCTGTTTTATTGTCTTGTGGTGGAACTTTGTGTGGGACCATAGTGCTAAAGAAAGAAAGCCAATGTGCTGTTTGATGTGATGTAAAAAAAAAAACATGCATGGGTCAAATACGAAACATTAATGAGCTCCTGGAAAATGCACTTATTAAATAATTATTAATATAAAACAAATAAAAAAAAATAAACATGAAGCCTGAAACCATGAAACAATTTCACAGATTTACAGGCTGGGAACTTTCATGTGAAAACATTTAAAGAGGAATTATTTGACTCAGTAACCTGAAAAGCTGGTACCTTTGAATTTGTATGTCCGCTTTCTCAAAACGTAAAAACAACAAAATGAAATAAAAAGAGTATTTAAAAGTTTAAAATGAAGTTACTCATTTGAATAAAAATGATGTCAGCAGTTACACAAACTTAAGCTCATAGAAGAAAAAAACCTACAGACTTTCATCAGAGTCAGTTAAATATGACAGTGAGCTGTTTGTTACAGAAAACATTTACTAAACTGAACATATGTTTTTATTTGACCTCAGTGAATCCACTTTCTGGATCTGAGTGTGTTAAATGAACTTTAAGAGGAAATGATTAAACTCTTCTTTGTTTCCTTCATATAATGTAATAAATTATTCAACACTACAATTTTAAAGCTCTGCTTGAAGGGAATTAACAGCTATTAAATGAGATATTAACCAATAAACAAATTCACGTCTGAACAATAAGCAAAGTACTTTCTTTTTTTTTTCTTTATTAACTTGAATAAATCAGTTCCTATGTTGGGTTATTTACCACCTATTATGCCATTATTAAACAAAAGAAAGATTAATAAACATGTTTCGACCTCCGCTGTCTCTCATGAAAGCAAATAAAATGATGTTATTTTAAGTCTTTCTGTCCTAAAATCAGTCACAAAACCGTCCTGTGTGTCCGGAATCATGTCAGTGTACGCTCCTTAGTTCCTGCCCGGCTTGTAAACAGTAGCGCACCGGAAGCAGGAGCAGCGTGGAGTTGCCTGAGCGGAGGCTAACTGGCTAGCTTCTGTCCCTGGATTTGTTGGTCAGTGTCATTATATGTCCGTGATGGAAAACACGACGGACGGGACGTGGGACAGTTTACCTGTTCAGCTCCACGAGAGCATCCTGGAGACTCTGCGCGAGCTCAAATTCACTCACATGACACCTGTACAGGTAAAAGGAGGGCTGTATACACATGCTACAGCTCTCTGCCACACAGACAACACATAGTTTAATGTGTATTATCTTAATGAATTTTATTTATTGTGTCTGTCTCTGTTTGTATGGTGGCAGTCGGCCTGTATCCCTCTCTTCATGGGGAACAAAGATGTGGCTGCTGAGGCGGTGAGTGTTTTTATCCACACTAACTTCATCATCTCACATTGTTCTGCATGATAAAGTCCCTCCACAGCTGACATCACTGGTTTCTATACTTTTCTGAGTTCAAAAAAAACTTTGTAAATAATCCCAAATGTTGTTTTTGAATGTAAATGGAACTCTTGCAAAGTTCAGTCCACTTTCTGCACCGCACAAGGTGCAGCCAACATCAACAGCTTCTTGAACCTGAAGTCAGTGTCTGATTCAGAGCTACACATTCAGCTGATCAGGAAAAAGTTGATGAACAGGGACCTGCTCCAAAAACTACAAAACTACAACTGTGAGATCTGGGCTGTTACACACTCTTTGAAACATGGCTTCAGACTTGTTCTTGTGTCTGTGTTATCATAAGAAAGGCTTGTCTCACTGCATGTTTAAAACATGAAATCAGACTAGGGGATTAACACATCCTGGATCTCTCTCCGATACATGGGTTGACTTAACAAGACATTTGCAGTCCTGATAAACGGTGCTGTGAAGCTGGATACCAACTCAGTAATGAACCCGGGGCCTTCCACATTAAAGGGGTGGTGTATGCAGCCACTGACCAATCACAAACATGGAGAAATGGGAGAAACCCTGCAGAGCTGCCTACTTTACCCTGGAGGAGCAGACAGTTATTCTTCAGAAATACAGAGAACTCAAACAAATCATCCAGGCCAGAAAGCAACGCTGCTGCTGCAGTAAAAGCCAAGAAGGGATACTGGCAGAAAATTAATCACTTAATTTCACTTTATCGCGGCACAGACGTTTGATGCAGGGTGCTTCCTCACAGGATCAGAGCTCACAAAGATCTCAGTCCGATGTTTGGAGCTGCAGACGCTCTCTGTGCTGCTCTGACCTCTAATCAAAAGTCTCTTCACTACAGGTGACTGGGAGCGGGAAGACGCTGGCCTTTGTCATCCCGATCCTCGAGCTGCTCCTGAAGAGAGAAGAGAAGCTGAAGAAGATGCAGGTGAGGATGGGAGCACACCTGGGCTGCAGCCTTTGAACCTGCTGGATGTTTGGAGAGTTTCACTTTGGATGATTTTTCTTTCTGCAGGTCGGAGCGCTCGTGGTCACTCCCACCAGAGAGCTGGCTTTGCAGATCAGTGAAGTCATGGAGCAGTTCATCCAGAAGTTTCCTCAGTTCAAGTAAGAACCAAAGGCTTTCTTGACTTTAAGATGTTCGAGAGAAAGAAAACAGAAACAAGTCCAGGTATACTTTCTAGATTTGTTTACTTTCTATCAAGCCCTGATTGTTAAACTTCTCAGCCTTGATGCCTTTGAGTTTACCTTATAAAATTAAATATTTTTACTCCTTCTCAAGCTAAAATCACTTTTTTTATAAAAGAAAAAAATATCTTTGAAAATTATCTAAAAGAAAAGATGTACAGTAAACTGATGGAGGAAATGTTTGGCATATAGAAATTAACTCAACAACTATTGGATGTAATTTGGATGTTACTGATCATTTTAAGGGAACAATAAACAATAAAAATAAAATGAGCAAAGAAACTAGAATGTTTCAGAAATCAATTGCACTAAAAACTACAAAGTGAAAAAACAATCCTGTGGAAGAAAAAAATCTTCAAATTTTCTATGTAAAAGCAGCATCAACAAATCTCAACCTCTTGAGTTACTGTGGCTTTTCTTCGCTGTCTCCTTCCTCCTCTGAATATTTCTTTAACGTCTGTTTTTCAGGCAGATTTTACTGATCGGAGGAACCAACCCTGTCGAGGATGTGGAGAAGTTCAAGGAGCAGGGGTAAGCCGTCATTACGGGGCCTGAGGGCCACGACAAACACAGGAAGTCATCAAAAAAGATTGAAAATCTTGAATATCTGTTAGAACAAGAGAAGACATAACTCATATACTCTGTTTCAGTGCAAATATCGTCATAGCAACCCCAGGCCGTCTAGAGGACATGTTCAGGAGGAAGTCTGAAGGTCTGGACTTGGCAGGCTCGGTCAGGAGTCTGGATGTTCTGGTTCTGGATGAGGCTGACAGATTATTGGACATGGGCTTCGAGGCCAGGTGGAGGAATCTTTATTTGTTAGAGAATGAAGTCAGCGTGCTGATTTTAAATCATCTGTGGTGTCTGAGTCTCTTTGAATCATCCTTGTTTGTGTCTGTGTCCCAGTCTGAACACCATCCTGGGCTACCTGCCCAAACAGAGACGCACTGGTTTGTTTTCAGCCACTCAGACGCAGGAGCTGGAGAAGCTGGTGAGGGCGGGGCTTAGGAACCCTGTACGCATCACTGTCAAGGAGAAAGGTGTGGCTGCCACTGCTGTCCAGAAAACGCCGTCCAGACTCTCCAACTACTACACGGTGAGCTCAGTCTGGAGCCAGCTTCTACATCCACCAGCTGTAAACTGTGGCTTTATTCTCATTTATCCTGTCTTTACAGGTGTGTAAGGCTGAGGACAAGTTCAACAACCTGGTGGCGTTTTTACGGCAACACAAGCACGAGAAGAACTTGGTCTTCTTCAGGTCTGTTCACCCAGAGAAACATCAGGCTAAGTATAAACTCTAACTCTAACTCTAAAAAGACAAAGACATGAGCTTCTTCTGCTTCCTCTTGGTCCTCAGTACCTGTGCGTGTGTGGAGTATTACGGTCGAACTCTGGAGACTCTGATAAAGAAGGTCTCAGTCCACTGCATCCACGGAAAGATGAAAACCAAACGCAACAAGATCTTTGCAGACTTCCGCGCTCTGAAGAGGTCAGACTTCATGAATATGAACATGTGCTGGTGCTGGCTCTCTTTGTTATTCGTTGAAGTTGAATTTGATATTGATCTGTGTGTTTTCCTGCAGCGGGATCTTGGTGTGCACAGACGTCATGGCCAGAGGCATCGATATCCCTGATGTGAACTGGGTGCTGCAGTACGATCCTCCCAGCAGTGCCAGGTGAGAAAACAAACCTCAGCTTGTTCAAGTAAAAACAGGAACAAGAGGTAGATTTCTCCTCATTGAAGGTACAGTTTTATTTAAAACAGACCAAAAACATTCATTTAAGAAGTCATGATTATGTCACTTGTGTCAGCGTCAAACATATTTAGTGATTTTTGAGGATTTTGATGCAGCTGCACAGAGAGGAACAGGAAGTCTGAAAATTTCCAAACTCCAGAAACATCTGTCGTAAAGAAACAACTCTATTCTGGATCAACGTGTTTCTTAAAAAAGTTACTTTTGATAAGCTGTATGAAGTAGTTAGATCATGATTTAAGCTTCACCACTGCTCACCTGTTTCTCTGTCTCTCAGCGCTTTTGTTCATCGCTGCGGAAGAACCGCACGAATCGGAAATCAGGGAAACGCTCTTGTCTTTCTACTGCCGATGGAGGAGACCTACGTGAACTTCCTGTCCATCAACCAGAAAGTGAGTTCCCTTCAGACTTCACGTTAGTTTTCAGATTTATCTTAATTTAAGGCTTTAAGTTTATTCCAAGCTCATCTTAACCTGAGGTATCGCTGGCTGTGCCCCTGCTAAAAATCCTGAAGTTCAGTGTTTTGTCTGAGGACGTTGGGAGGAGACAGTAGCTCGTTGATCTCAGACGTGTTTGATCGTACATGGCGTGTCTTTGGTTGTTTCATGTTTTAGTGCCCGCTGCAGCTGATGCCCCCTATTGGTGATGTGGTGGATGTGCTGCCCAAAGTTCAGGCCATGTCTCTGGCTGACCGCGCCATGTTTGACAGAAGCATGAGAGCGTTTGTGTCGTACGTCCAGGCCTACGCCAAACACGAGTGCAGCCTCATCTTCAGAGTCAAAGGTGAGATCCAAACACCTCATGACCCAAGTTTATTTGCTTAAGCACTTTTCTACAGTGTTCCAAGGTACAAACATGATGCTTCAAACTACATATTTACTCTCCTCCAGACCTGGATTTTGCCACCCTGGCCCGAGGTTTCGCCCTCCTCCGCCTGCCTAAGATGCCCGAACTGAGGGGGAAAAACTTCCCTAACTTCACACCAACAACAGTGGACACAGAAACCATCCGCTACAAAGACAAAAACCGCGAGAAACAGAGACAGAAGATGCTGGCCGAGCTGAAAGACAAGGAGAAGACTCCACTTCCCAGAAAGAACTTCACCAGGAACAAAGCCTGGTCCAAACAGAAGAACAAGAAGGAACGCCGCAGGAAGAACGCCGCTAAGAGGAAACTGGATCAGGTATTCATTTATTAGATTATTAATTATCTTAATGTTTATTTTTAAAGTATTTATCATCTATCAATTTATGATTTCATCTCTGACTGAGGAAACTGTGGCACATTTAGATTAAACGTTCTCAAATCACTCTTCAGGCGTCTCATAAAACATCTCTGTTATCATGTTCTGATATTTACCTGTTACACACTCTGACAGAACTTTCCAGAGGCACAGACTTTTAGATCTCATGGTTTCACTCTGTAACTGTGGTTTATCATTTACTTTAATGAAGATTCCTCAGGACCAGAAATCTTCAGTTTGCAGCAGCTCAAGAGCTTTAAAGAAACTCTGAATTCAAATGTGACTCGACCTGTTTCTCTGGTTTTCAGCACCAGATCAGTTTGTTGTTCAGAGGGGGAGCAGAAACCTGGTGAACTTGTAACACTAAACACACCCTAGCCCAAGAGAAACTTGTGCTCCATGTTCAGAGACACGTCCGTAAATGTAACTGCAGAGGTATTAAACTGAATAATTCAGCCATGTTTTGGATTTACTGATTGTTTGTTTCTGTTTGCAGGACTCTGAGGCTGAGGATGAAGACCTGTCAGAGCTTTTAAACGACACCCGGCTCCTGAAGAAACTAAAGAAAGGACGAATCACAGCTGAGGACTTTGAGGAACAGATAACCAACGGACCAAAATCCAAACACAAACCAGCAGCAGCAAACTGCTCAGAGGGAGAGGACGTTGAAGCTTTGAGTGAAAACCTTTAAATAAATCCAAAAAACACCTTTTGATATTTTTATTAAGCATTTTGAGGCACAGTCTGTTTCTTATAAATAAAGTTTGATAAGTTCGTCGCTGACGGCCGACGGTGTGAGGACCCCCAGGTCAGTGAAGAGGAGCGTGATGAGGGAGGGCGGCGTGTAGTCGATCATGGGGTGCTCTTCTGACAGGTTCTGGACGCTCTTCAGGGTGTCAGCTTTGTACTGAGGAGGAGAGGAAGAGGAGAAGATCAAAAAATATCCAAAAGCATCATAAATACAGCTCCTAAAGTCTCAGAGTCACACCTTAAATTTATCAGGCACATCCTGCTGGTTCAGCGGATACAGACGGACGAACTTGAAGCTTTCTGCCACCACATAAAACGGTTTGTTGTGAGCTTTGGAGCAGACGGCCGTCTGATACGTGCCAATCTACAGGACAGAGAAGGACGAAGATTTTATGAATATGTGTAAAATCACAAAGTTTCTACAAAACCATTTAAAAAGTGTGATGCATTATGTGACTGGATAAATCCTCCTCAGAGATTGATATAATATTTACCTTGTTGATGATTCCTCCGCTCTCTACAACTCCCTCTGCACCAACAATCACCAGGTCCACCTTCTCCAACACATACCTGTGAAAACAGCATCAACAGAAACATGGCAGAAATGAGAAACGCATCAAAAAGTCAGAATAAGGAAGGAACTCGTAACTCTCTATGTGTTTTTACCCGACAGCTGCGTCCAGCACCACGGTCACGGGAACGTTGAGTTTCCTCAGAGCGTCCGCCATCTGTCGTCTGGATGAAGAATGGATCATTCACTGAGCGTGTGTCCTTTCACAATAAAACTCTTCAAAGTCTTTTTTTCTCACTCACCCGGCTGCGTCAGGCTGTGATTCAGTCACGTAGACAGAGAAACGTTTCTTCTCGGCTGCAGCTTTCTCCAGGACCCTGAGGACCACTCTGGAGGATGAATGAGTGAGGATTTTCTGAGGGGTGGAGAGAAATAAACACAGATCATCACTGAGCTGAATGAATAAACTCAAGGTTTATAAAGAGTTTGCTGTTTCTGAACTATTTGATTTCGACTTTCTGGAGGAGAGAGATGCATTCAGGGACAGTCAGGGAGTATAACCAAATGTTGTGCTCATCATTTTTAACTAACTGTAATTAAAACACTGTGAATATTTGTGGTCTGTTTAGTAGTTTTCTTTTTATAGATGATGACATTTATGTCGTAGATTTGTTCCTGCAGGGTTGTCCTTTAAAAGCAGATGATGTGAAATACGAATCAACAGGAGCCCAGATTAATTCATGTGTCATTTATGAGCTGTCTGCTCTGGCGTGCTTCAGACGCATCGAAAATGAAGTCAAACGTACAGCCCCGTCTTTGATGAAGGTGTGACAGAGTTTGGCAACTTTGCTCCTGGACAACGAGATCTTCTCGAGGAAGAGTTCTCCTCTCTCCTCCATCACCTTTTTACAGCGAGACAGATCCTGCAGAGAGGAAGGAGAGGAAGAAGAGAACAAAATCACATTGATAACTCTCAGGCTGACTGGTTTAAAGCTGAACTAACGAGAACAAAAAACATAACCAGATTTAAATGATGAGAAGTGTACAGAAGAATCTGAAACCTGTGGAGTCTTTGGTGTCCTTACGGAGCTGAGGAGGATACTGATTTTAAAGTAAACAGGTGAAACTTTACAACATCCCTATGGCAGAGAAAGACGCCAAAGAGATTGCAAACTGAGTTTTTGGTGAAATATTTAAAATATTTTTTACTTTTTCTTTCTCAATGTTATATATTAAACCATTTTGTATTTTAATGCTTTCATTTGCTGCTCAACATTTTTAGTTTACTGCTCTCATCTTCTTGTTTTTGACTCTGTAAAGCACATTGGGTGGTTCTTTTAATAAATGCTGCTTCATATATTAACTAATTATCAATCAGACAGTTTCTTTCTTATTCACAGACTTTGTTTCTTTTGACATTGGGCCTCAGGAGAGCTGAGTTACTTAGGATGAGCAACAAAAGCAAAACACCATAAAAATCTTTAACCAACATCCATCTAAATCTTCCCTTTAGTCGTTTAATCATTGTTCACACAGTGGTTGAAAAATTATTAAAGCATCTAAACCTCTAACTTAATCACCATTATCTCTGATTTGACCAGTGCTGTAAGTGTTTCCAGATATACAGTCACAGACTGGAGTAATCTTAATCCAACATGAATGCCCTACTGCATCTCTGCTACCCAAACTTAACCAACTGCAGACTTTAAGAGTTGTTAAATGTGTTAAGGACTTGAGTACTGTTTGTTGGTTTCTGGACAGGTAGCTCACCTGGTGCTCCAGGGATGTGAGACTGATGAAGCGAAGGAAGAGCTCTCCCCCTGAGGACACGGCCACAGAGGAGTCCACTCCTGTCAGGCAGGCTGTGGCCCACTTCAGGCTTTCTCTCAGGCCCAGGATGGTCTCACCTGAGGAGGTCAGGGTCAGGTTTTAACCAGCCACCACTACATTTACTGTTAGAGCTGTGGTCTAAACTGCATTTAAAGAGCAGGAATAGAGAAGTGATTACACTAAGTATTTCAGTTCGGTGCTTCTCTAACTTTGGAGAGTATGTAGGATATATCGAGTTTCATTGGTCTGTATATTTCTCAGGTAAACACAGTAGGTCTTTCTCACAGTCTGCTGGGGATGACCCACCTTTGTCTCTTTTGAGGAACTCGAGTAGAGTTCGGATCGCGGCCACAGCTGAGGCCATGTCCGGATCCGTCCTCATCTGAGTCCTGAAATACTCCACCAGCTCTGAGCAGGAAAACAGAGAAATTACGTTCATTTAAGCTCTGACACACCTGACATAAAGCCGTAATGTCTACCTTAAGTAACTAACCTTCTTCGTCCATCTTCAGTGTCAACAGAGATCCAGAAACCAGCAGATCTTTGGATCAAAAACAAACCTGCAGATGTTTCAATGAGTTTCGTCAGCTTGGACACATGCAGCTGCTGACTCTGCTTCACTTCAGCCTCCGTTTAAAACGAAGATGTGAAATAAAGTTTTTTAAATGTAATCTTTTCAGCCACAAATCCTCAGATCCTGTTTGAAAAATAAACTTCGATTAGTGCATAAAGTTTTATTATCGGTGTTTTCAGAGTTTTAGCATGTAGCTTCTCTACAACAGGGCTGCGTGTTCGTGTGTCTCACAGACATGACGTAACGACGTTTTCAACGTGCCTCCCTTCTGCTGCTGGCGCTCATTTCCGCCAGAGAAATAAGATTAAAATAAAATAAATGAACGCAAAATAAGTAAATAAATACTTACAAATCTCCCTTTTCGACTTAGTTTAGTTTCCTTTTTTAATTTATCTTATTTTTATTTTTATTTTACCATGGGGAAATGAACTTCAATAAAATGGGCAAGTAGGGAAAAAATAGATCTTGCCCAAGAAAAAATAAATAAATAACCTTCGGAAATGTTTTTAAATTTCTGCAAGAAAGACTTAATTGTAAAGAAAAGAAAAAAAATGTTTTTTAATACTGTCAATAATTATTTCTGCAGTTTTAATTTACTCCAGCAGAAGACAATGTTTTTATTTTTTATGTCTGAAAAACTCTAATTTAGGTTTACTTGTATGCTGGTCTAGATTTTTGTTCAGGCTGAAAAACAAAAAAACAAACAAACAAACAAACAAACAAACAAAAAACAGTTATCTGTGTATATAGAAAAATATAATTGAGAAATAAAAAAACAGTGACTGGCTGTTTCTAGTGGAGGACATCATGTCCTTTAAGGATGCTTTTCCGATTCAGATGACTTTATTCCCCTTTAGCAACACTTCTACTTCAGCACCATTTGAAATGTAAAACTTGAAATAGCATTGAGCTCACTTATGGCACAAAATTGGTAAAGCTCAAAATACTCTTCAACACACCTAAGAGGAAGTTCAGATTATAGGTAAGTCACATTTCAGTGCTGCTACATGTGCAAAGACTCTAACTAAATGTTAAATAAGATGTTTTTAATGCATGCTTTTGTAAATAATGAAATTGATTTGCTCAAAAATGTCAGAGGTTATCAAAATAAAAGGATCCATCCACGGCCTATGGAAAATTCCCTATTAACAGGCTGTGCATAAACCTCAAACAAACAAAAGACCTCAAATAACAGTGTATATTTTTTTTTTATCAATTTAGTGTCAGCATGCTCAGGCTGATCTTAAACAAATCACCTAAAAAGAATCACACACTTTATCCTCTTCCTGTTGACACTTTGGAAAAAATATTGGATTATATCCTAAATTAGTGAACAACATGGAGGACAGTTTTATTTATTTATTTATGTCAAACTTATATATATATATATATATATATATATATATATATATATATATATATATATATATATATATATATATATATATATATATATATATATATATATATAAAGTTAAAATATTAACATGTAAATATATATGGAAGTATCTATCAATTCTGCAAAGTGTTGGTGAAAAATATGATAAGGATAAAAAAAAGAGAATGAATACAAAACACTTCACACAACTGTAACATTAAACGTTTTAATTTGGGATTTTAGTTTTGTACTTTTTGTACTGGTGTTGGGTTTTTCACTGAAGTACAGAATTTGTTCACTGGGCTCGGAGATGATCTGTGTTTGTAAATCAGAAAACAACTTAAGTAGAAGCAGGGCTTTCTACTGATAGTTAACTTTCTATGTCTCATTGTTTATTTATATATTTTCAGTCACAAAGTAGTACTGTGACCTGAGTTCGGCCTTATCATTTACCTCAAAAACAAAGTATTATACAAGTTAGATATTAAGATTGTTCTTTTGGTTAAATCTCTAAGCCATGTATGTTACTGGAGGACTGGGAAGTACCATAAATCTGCTCTTAAGTGGGCCTCTTGGTACTTTCCACTGCTGTTCTTATCCACTTTCTTCAGAGATGGACTGTGCTGATAATGTAGTATGTATAGAGTGTTTTATTTTGACTTCTATTACAGTGAAAATTACAGATGAGTGAGTCCGGCACAGAGGACATCCATGCTGTTCGCAGGCTCTTTGTTCTCCTTCACACACACACACACAGCAGGAGGCTCATCTGTGCTCGGTGCAGCTGCAGCCTGCAGCCTCGCTCCCTCTCTGCTCCGCTCTGCTCCCTACATGCTACATCAGTCAGTCCGCGCCTGCGCAGACGGCTCCCCTGTGCTCCTCTGTGTGCATTGTGTCTGAGCTGCCGGAGAGCTTTAAAACATTAAACCAGCGCGGAGATGTCGGGACGGTCGGTCCGAGCGGAGACCCGGAGCAGGGCCAAGGATGACATCAAGAGGGTCATGGCCGCGATTGAGAAAGTACGAAAATGGTAAGAAAGAGGGGAGAAGAGCGGGCTTCGTTATCTAACAGGAGAAAGGCTTGTTGGGGGAGGAGAGGAAGGAGCGAGACGGAGTGAGGGATGAAATAGAAAGAAGAAAAAGGAGAATTAGTGAGCGGGAATCAGGGCAGATGTTGTCTGTGCTCAGGTGCAGCGCGGCGCACCGAGCGGCGCAAACCCGGTCCGTCCAGCAGACAGCGTGTACCCGGTGTTCCCTTTCTCTCTCCGGTTAAACGGCGAGGCTCGGACCAGAAGCCATTTCGATGCAGTCACATGAAGCCATTTCTGCCCGCTGCTCGGAGCGCAGGCGGAGGATTTTTGCGCCCAAACGAGCGAAAAGTGTCGACCCGCGAACATTTAGACGACAGCGCTCCGGAGTGAGAGGAGTTTAGTCCGTGTGGAGTTTAAATGAAGCGCTTTGAGTCGCCCTTTAGGCTGAGAGGGAGAAGGAGGCTCGGTGGGGGTTGGGAGATAGAGAGAGGGAAGTAGGCTGCATGGCTGAACACGTAGTGACTCAGTCTCTAACGTTAAACACTGAGAAATATCCGTTTAATCTTTATTTACCGACACAAACACGAAACAATATCCGAGAGAAGAGGCTGCTGTTCCGCCTGAGCGACTAACCCCGCCCGGGGATGTAATTTAACTATGTGAAATATTTTATCAGGTCGTTTAATCAAACGTCCCCAGGTCAAAGTCAGTGAACTGAACCAATTTTAACAAAAAAACACGATTTTATCCACTATATTTTCTAAATGAAAAAAACAACGCATTGAAGATGTACAAAATGAATTATAATACATTTATTCAACTTTTTATTAGTTGTAGTTTTTTTAGCAACAGTATTGAAATGGAGTGTGTGCACACAATCGAATAGTAAGTAACTAAAACTTGTTATAGTTTCCTTTTCGTTGTACTATACACATTTTCAGAGCATAATGTTCTTTATGTTTACGTTCAGAAACGTTTAAAAGCTAATTTTTAATTAGCTTTATGAAAAAATAATAAGTCAAAGAGAACACACAGGGTCTGTAAAAATCTGTTTTAATGTTATATTCAAAGCTCAAAACTACATCAAGTTACCAAAGCTAAACAGAAACACCACGTTGATTTGAATTATTTATTTAGTTCTTTTTAGAAAATCGATTTTTCTTGCTTTAAGATGGTGATAAAGTCATTTACTAGTAAAAGTATTTTTCACTTCTTTATGGAGAGAACCATATTTAACTACTTTTGAGGTTAAATATTGTATGTAATTGATAATACACACCAAAAAAAATCACAATCAAGTCAAATATTGTCAAAATAAAGTCCATGTGTTTTTAACAAATTAAGCTTTTCCTCTTGTAATCTATCACCCTGACGTTTTAAGGAGATAAAGCTGGAAAGTGACTTTTTAAGAACAGATATTTCCTTTCAGTACAGGCATGAAACTAATTTTCTTTAGTCTGTTATTTTTACTCTTTAAAACATCAGATTTGGACGGCAATTCTTTTTTTTTTAGTGTTCAAGGTTTGCAAAAAGCCAGCATGTTGTCTAACACAAGAATTGAACTTAAAAATATTGTTGAAGGGTTTACTTTTGGAAAATTTAACGAAGGATTACTTAAAGAAAGTAAAGAAAAGAAACTCTATAATAACATGTTGTTAAAGAGTTTCCAGAAATTAAATTTAAGCATAACTTTATTTGACAAATATAGTTGTAAACTACCAATTTAACTCAACTATTGTCATTTTTCTAATTTATGCACATCTTATTTGATACAACATTAGATAGAACTATGTGTACATTTTAGACTTAACTTCCAGTTTATATACATAAGAAAATATCTGCATCACTCAATAAAAGCTTCCTGCACATAATTAAAGTTTTTTAAATAAAGAACAGTCAGGAATCATTTTACAGGAAGAATACGGTACTTTAATTAGTCTTATTATTACATTCACTCACAACTTTTTCCTGTATTGTGTTTCATCTGTTGTATTTAGAGATTAACTGACTTAAGAGTTAATTTATTCAAACATATGTTCCCCTCTCTGTTAAACAAACTGTTTCACAGCAAACAGCAGATTTATTTTGTTCATTAAGAAAAAAGCCTCCAGCCTCTGAAATATAAAAACTCATTCTTCTTCTTCTTCTTCTTCTCTGACTTTTATTGTTGTGGAGTGAGTTAGAGCTTTTTTTTACTAACACAATCAGTCATTAGGCTTTGAGTTATAAGCTGTCATCAACTTCAGAAACAGTGATGTTTTTTAATTAGGTGAGTGTTTTCTGATTAGAAACAGAACTGGGACGCTAAAATAAAACAAAGATACAGAGCCAACCATGACTGTATTTGACTTTAAGCAGCGTTAAGCAGGTCTGTCCTCTGGTTTTTGGGTTATATTTTACACTTTACTTTAAAGTAAGTCTGCCAGTCCTGGTGACCGCAAACTGTGGTGTGTTTTGGTCTGCCGTCTTGTCATTTAGCAGTAACTGGGTGTTTGGCGTCAAGGAACCTTTGACTCAGCTCTGTTTTCTCCTCTGCTCAGGGAGAAGAAATGGGTGACTGTAGGAGACACGTCCCTTCGTATCTACAAGTGGGTGCCGGTGACAGAGCCCAAATCAGATGATGTGAGTCCACGATGTTCCCCCTTTGAATCAAGGACTAAATCTATTTTATAATGCATGAACACGTCTCTAAAGTCCCTCCAGCCGGCTGTCTAATGATTAAACACTGAGTGCTTTAAATTCAGCTCATTTGGGATGTTGTATTTTTGTCCTCGTAGAAAAATAAGAATAAGAAGAAGGGCAAAGATGAGAAATACGGCTCTGAGTTGACGACTCCAGAGAACAGCTCGTCTCCGGGGATGATGGACATGCATGGTAGGTGCTCAGAGGGTAAGACCGTGAATCCTGTTTGTTTCCTTTACTCAAGAAAACCTATAAGAGACAAAAACCTGGAATAGATTTAACCCCATTAGCACAGTACAGGATGACAGATATTTATTTTCATAACTGTAAAATATGAAGTAGAACTGAGGGACTGGTCATTTTAAGTGTGTGAAACATTTACAGCAGGAGTCCTGAGAAAGGTCAGCTCAGCGTCTCATTTCTTTCACATTCCTCTCTCTGGAGCATTTTGAGGTCTTTTCACGTCCAGGCAGACGTTCTTTTGAAACCACACTCTCTTGTACTGATGCAAAGTCAAGTTTTAGGTCCACAAGATGAGTTTCTTGTTTATAAGATCAGTTTTTGGTCTTTTTCTGCCTTTCTTGAGATGATATGAGAGAGATTGAGGTCAAGAATGTAAAGTAGAAAGAGGAACGCAGCATGTGGTTGAAGATGGGAGTTGAAGTCAGGGCACCAACTATAAAGATGTAAATCTGGAACTCTGAGATGTCCATGAGCTGAACATCTCTTAAAGTGATACTCTGGGATGGAACAAGTTGGGTCCTATCACAAGGTTTAGGGCAGAAATTACCCCTACAGTAGTGTTTTTGTGTAGCAGAAGCCCAGAGTGCTCGCACCAAACACCCCCTCCCTGCTCCTCTGCAGGTTTCCTCTGCACTCAGACGAGGCCATATTTTACTTGACCAAAAACACAAATTAACGGACTCCCTCCAAAAAAATCTGATATAGGTCTGCATTCACACTTAATTAAGAGAATTTTCAGCGCATTACTTTCACACAAAAACACCGCTAAATAAGGTTCTATTTCTCATCGTGTCTCTTCATCCTGGCAGACTACCTGCGTTTGTTTATAGCTGGCATGCTGCGCACGGACTGATACACTAAGTGGCGAGGATCTCCTTGCCAGCTGTGGCTCTGCATCAGAGGTAGCGCCGTTTTACGACACGATGAGAACTAGAGCCTTATTTAGCGGTGTTTTTGTGTGAAAGTAACACACTGAAAATTCTCTAAATAAAGCGTGAATGCAGACTGATATCAGATTTTTTCAGTGGGAGTCCGTTTATTTGTGTTTTTGGTCAAGTAAAATATGGCCCTGTCTGAGTGCAGAGGAAACCGGCAGAGGAGCAGGGAAGGGGTGTTTGGTGCGAGCGCTCTGGGCTTCTTCTGCACAAAATCACTGCTGTAGGGGTAATTTCTGCCCTAAACCTTGTGATAGGACCGAACTCGTTCCATCCCGGAGTATCACTTTAAGGTCTCTGAGCTGCAGCAGCTTCAGTCACCATGAGCTCGAATTTATGATGGACCGAACGTTGATTGTTTTTCTTTGCTGCTCAGTCACGTTCTGTGAGTTAAGATCACTCACTCTTCATTCTGTCCCTGGACATGTTGTCGTGTGGTTTTCACCAACAAGCTATCATCATGTGCTGCCATCTCTTCAAACATGCTAACATGCTAACAACACCAGCAACAGGAAACTGATAATCCTCTGTGTCTGAATCACTAAAAGCACAAACAGTGAGAATGTAAAAATGGATGACTCTCCTCCTTCTCCTCACTTTGTTTAAAAAAATAAATGCCAAAGTATAACACCTTCACATTGACTTCTTGAGGTGGTGGTAGATTCTTGAATCAGTCCCACATTTACCTCCTGATAAATCGTCTTCACTGTTCTGGTGTTTGTTTTATTGTCTCTCTCTGTTCCACCTGTACCATGATAATCCAGATCACACAGCACTGCAGGAGCCTCATTGGTCAACACAGCTGTCAATCATGATATCACATCCCCTCTTTTTATAACTTAAAGTTACTTTTTATGACACAATTTACAAACAGTAGCGTGATAAAAACTACATAATGACTTTGATCACGTGTCATAAAAGTTAATTTGGCCCATGTGTTGATTTTATAGTTTCACTCATGTTCCATTTGTTTCCATGGAGGAGGCAGGACTTATACTTAAAACTGCAGGTAGTCTGGAGGAGAGGAGTGTCACTCATTTTGGCCTCACCTCAGGGGGGCTGTTAGGCCATCAGTCTTTAAATCCTGTCTGATGAAACTTGCTTAGCACTGTTAGCATCAAGTTAGTTTCAGCTCATTGATTTAGCCTTTTGAGGAAGACAGAGATATTTTGATAAAAGATAAATTTAAGAAACAGGTGAGAGGTCAGGATTTCTCCCTAACATAAGGGAAAGTTTTAATTTCTTTAAATATGTCTGTATAGATGTTTTTTGTGAAGGTTTCAGTGCTCAGAATGTTGTTTAATCCCATGATGAGAAACTTAAGTCTAAAACAAATCCTTCTTCATGTGTTTTCAGACGACAACAGCAACCAGAGCTCCATCGCCGACTCGTCTCCGGTCAAACAGGAAAACAGTTGTAGCACGAGCCCCGCCCCCGAGCCTACCAACACGTCTCACCGCGAGAGCAGCGAGGCCAAGAGTGAGCAGAGCCCGGACAGCAAGAGGGGTCAGACTCACACACACACACACACACACACACACACACACACACACACACACACACAGTGGCACTTTTTACTGTCATGTGTTGTATGGACCTGTACGAGCAGGTCTCAGGTGTCTTGTGGTTGGATGATGAGCTCGTCTTGTCTTTGTTTCCTCCTCTGATCCCCTGAGTGTCTGGTTTCATCAGAACAGACGTGGTCGGACTCAGAGCGACGTCTCCTTCATCAGTCAGACTCACACAGTTTACTGGGGGACTAACAGCTGTGGCCTCTCTGTCTCCCTCAGGACTTCAACCGTCAACCTCGCTCTGCTTTCCTCTCACTCTGTTCCCCTCTTAGAGCCTGCAGGCTCTGACCTCTGCCTGTGTTTAATCTGAGGCTCTGAATCAGCCCTGGCCGGGTATCTGACTGACATTTACACAGCTCTTAAACTCGTCTGAGCACAGAGACGATCACAGATCATCTCTAGCTAAGGTCAGAGCGGAGCGTCGAGAGAGAATCAGACAGAGAGTTAGTTCAGCTCTCACTTTTAGACCAAACCACTGAAGTTATTGTTCTGAATGAATCATAATCACTCAGACAGAGGGAAGATGAAGCTGAAGAATATATCTTCTAAATATTCTTCTGTTGTTTGAGACGCTTATTACGATTTTTTTTTTTGCCAAAGCCCAACCCCAACACAACAGCAGCAGGATCACATAAATAAGAAGCTGGAAACTTTTTTTTACAGTAACTCCTTAAAAAAGTGACCAAATTCTTATTCTTAATGTATCAGCTAACAAAGAAAATTTTTGATGTAACCAAAGTACTTCCATGCTGTGTTTTCTTTCTTTTTTATGGTTTATTTTTTATGGACAGATACAGAAAACATGGACAAATTGGAAACAGACAATCACTACAAGCATCGCAACATTTTATATCAACAGCTGATATGTACCAGTTGTCTCTTAAGAGCTTTTAAGGGAGTCAAATATTAAGATAACTTACCCTGACTCTCAAAGAACTGATCCTTTTACAGCTTCCTCAGACCAGACTGTTAGTTTATCATGTTTGGGACTTCTACGTCACGTTCTTGTTCCTATTTTAGTAAAACAAAGCTGATCACGTCACTGTTACACATCACAGCTGACTCCGTCTGTCCAAATGTCCCTGATTTAACCCTTAATATTGTTTCTCTTTATCTGTTTTTTATTTATATTCTGTAATAAAGTCAAACAGGAGTCTTTCTGTCTGATACTGCTGCCCTATATCTGCCAATATGATGCAGTTACTCTGCGCGACCACACGGTGTCAGCACAGAGTCAGAGAGCAGCTTCAGCACACCCTCTGTGGTGTTTCTGATGTCACATGATGAAATGAGCTCCTAGTCTGATGTAGATGTGTTTGATCCTCAGGTAAGAGCACCCCATCAACAGAGACCTCAGAGAGAGCACAAAGTGCCAAGAGAGACAGTCTGTCCTCAGGAGACAAAGACTCCTCAGACAGCAAAGCCACTCAGGTAAGAAACAGAGCTCATCAATCTGCTGCAACCAGCCAACAGAAACACCCCTTTAAACTCTAATAACAGAATTAACTATAAACAAAGAGCTCTCTGTACTCAGATAATGAATCTGTAGACCATCAGCACGACAGCAGGAGGATCAGTGGGTGTGTGGACAACATTTAGTGCAGGGGGGATCAAAAAAGCAGAAACCAGTTAAAGAGAGATCTAATAGAGTCTAGGTGGGAGCTTTGAGAACTCTGAGACCATGAACTCTGAGTCCTCTGAGGCTTAAAGGTCTGTCCGGACAAATGGGAACATTAACAGACGAGATGATGATCATACAGCCCACAGCGCACTCATGTGTTTGGGAGGGGTAAGACGTCTTTCATCAGTGAAGATGTCGTCTCTTCCTGTGTCTTCATTTTGACTCCACATGTGATGATTTGACACAAACACAATAATAAGAAACCCCCAAAACAGAAACCTGTTTCTGATTCTCTGCTGCATTTTAACTCTGAGGCTGTGAATCTAAACACTGGAGCAGCGTGAGTTCAGTTTCTGGGCTCACCAAGAGTTCAAACATCCTCAAAGCTTCCCCTCCTGACACCTGCTCCTCGAGTGTGTCCGAAATCAGCCACAGACCAAAGAGACTGAATGATGTAGAGCCAGCTTGGTGAAAGGGAGAGAGAGCGCCCTCTGCTGCTAGAGGAGTGTATGATATAAATGTAACAATAATCATCATCAATCTCATGGGCTGTTTTCCAAACTAGCTACATGTGAATGTCGTGTGTAGTATATACAACACACTGCCTGCTGCTTCTGCCTGTAGTCTGTAGTCTGACTGATCTGCTGGGTCTTTTTGTTGTATTCAATGCTGGTTTTCAGTTTCAGAAAGCAAAAGTACAGCTGTTGATTTAATTTTTTAAAACTTTATTATAACAAAAAACAAACAAAACAAACTATGGGTTCATCTTGATATTCCAATTGTAAATGTGCAATGAGATTACCAGATGGAGAATTTTACATAAGCCAATCAGGCTTAGTCAAGATATTGGAACAATACGATAATTTGATTTATTATTTAAAGGTACACAGTAATTATATGTTAATGAAACCAAGCTTAGGAAGAGAATAGTTATTATATCTCAGTGAGGCGTCCTTTTAGGTAATTTTATATTTTTTTCTGCTCCTTTTTTAATTTCAGTGGTTTTATATTCATTTAGATAAACAAATTCAGGAGATTTCAGGGTCCCTGTATTTATGAATAGATACAGCAGAATTCATCATACTTGATCTTAATTTTAAATCATAAATTAAATAATTTCTTAAACATAAATCTGGAATGGATTGACTTTTAGTGTTACAGCTGATGGGAAACAGCTTTCGTGTTATCCTGTAGGAAATCCCCCAAAAAGTGAATTAGTGGTTAATATGGACTTAAATGATTTTCACAGAAGTAAAAACCTCTTTTACAACAAGAAATGAGAAGATTAACTGGAGTTTCCCAAACACAACTTCACTTTTATCTCACAGACCAGCTAACGTTAGTGTTGTTATATGGTAGATGTAGTGTCAGGCTTAACTACAGCAGGTGGCAGTAATTCACCTAAACCTGAGTGTCACCCTCAAAAATCAGAGAAAGAAGAAAAAGAGGGACTTAGTGCGGAGTTTTCTCTGTCACAAACCACACTCTGAATTTCCAATTTGGAAAACAGATTTATTTCTGATGTTAATCTGTTGTTTCGAAGATAACCTCAACTTCCTGTTTCTGAGCATCACTTCCTGTCTGTTTCCTGCAGGACCTGGAGGAGGAGGCTCCGCCCACTAAGAAAAGCAAACTGGAGTCCTCACCTCCAGACTACGAGGAGAGTTAAACCTCCCCCTCCTCTCTTTTCCTCCCTGTTCCCCTTTCTCCCTCCGTTAACTCTAGATGGGGCTAATGGACACACCAGCTCTCCTCCCTCCTCCTTCTCCTGCTCCTCCCAAACTAAACCAAAGGGAGAGTAGCTGTCTCTCTTCCTCCCTCCTCCCTCCTTCCCTCCTCCGCCCTCACACTCCTCTGCCACAGAGGGAGAATGGATATTACCTCTATTCACTGGTCCCCTCCGTGCTTCCTTCCACTTTTCAGTAATGCCAAGAGGAGCTCTGACCCCGGGGCTGCAGGCCCCTCTGTGACCAGGGGGGCGGCGCTGTCAGCGAGCTCCAGCCACCACCAGGCCAGAGCCCAGACCCTGACCCAGACCCTGACCTGCTCCTGTGACTGAGAGTTAACACTGGGACCTGACTATGGGCCGAGGTTAGACCGGGGGCTGCTCTGAGACCTTTTTACACACTGCTAATGCTTTAGCTCAGACGCTAACGCTGGTCTCAGATCAGCTGCTGAGGGAAAACCTCCACCCTGAGACCACGACACTTCAATCCTCCGACCCGACCCGCCTCCTGGTAGACTAATGTTCTCTCTTTGTTTAGAAACGTGTAGGGTTCTTTTCTCAGGAGGGTCAATGCACTGTTAAGGTTCGTCACAATCGATCACAGATAGATTTGCTGCTGTAGTGGACGTCTTTTTTCTCTATCCATGAACACTTCTCCGCTCACATCTTTTAAGAGATTAGCTCGTGTCCTAGAAGAAGAAGAAGAGATGGTACTGGTCAGAGTGGGTGAGGCAGGCGTAGGTAGCGTAGATCCTGACGGTGCCTTGAGCTGATTAAAAACTCATTTTAGGTCAAACAGTTTTGAATCACGGTTTGGTGCCATGTTTAGTTTTTCTTTTTGCCTTATCATTGTCACTAAAAAGCATTATCCAACCTTCTTACTCCACCGCTACACGCTCGTCTTTAACTGAAGGAATAGATCCACAGTTTGGAAACAGGTCACACAATGATGTTTGGTTTTCACCATCAATTCAAGACATAAAGTCATGAATGAGGTTTTCAGTCATAAACCAGGATCCTGTGTAGTCTGAGTGGTCTCTAAAGTTCCAGGAACTCTTTTTGTACTCGTGCCACCCTTCACTAACTCCTAATACTGCTGCTGTCAGCGACTGAAAGCGTTTAGCTTAGCATAAAAACAAGCTCAAAGGAGAATCAGCTGGATTCATTTTATCCACAGAAGAAGTAAAATCAGTTCTCAGTGCCTCAAGTTGAACTTTTGACACAATTTTTTCTGTTTTTTTTTTTTTTTTTTTAAATTTATTTCTAGGAACTCATTCCTCCTAAAGTTAGCCTCTCTAGACTTTGTGCTGAATCTTAATCTGACGGCGTGTTTTAATCGGCGAGCTTTAGAAGTTCTGTTTCATGGATTGAGCTCATGTAATGAGTCGGGCTGATGTAAAGTGAGCAGGCTGTTATGAAAACTAGCAACCCGACAGGACGAGCAGGAACTTTTGAGGCGTCTTGTTTCCGTTTCAGCCTGAGATAGAGAAATGTGTTTTTACCACAGAGCCAACAGGCAGGAGGAGAAATGTGCCTTTCAACAGAATAATTCAAAAAGACGTGAAGGATCAGGACGCCTCTGTCGCTGTGTTTGAGGAGTGATCACTTGAGAGAGAGTAGCCGGATAAAACAAATGGTTTTAAACAAATCACACAGATAACTTCACCTTAAACTGTTTAATGCATTTGTGAAATCCTATAAATACTCTTTTCTATATTAGACTGTTGACTGGAGCTACAAACAGTGAGCTGATGTTCAGAAGGTGAAGAGAGAACATCATTGCGCCTTCTATCTGTAAAAAAAAACAGGATTTCTGTTCAGTTTTCATCAAGCGAAGCCAAACTAAACGTTCTTCTCAATTATAATCATCACAGCAGCTGTTTCTAAAATGTGGAACTATTCCTTTAACTAGAATGCAGCCTGGAGTTTATACACTATCCAGAGGAACTCTTAGACGTCTGTAGTCCTGGTCCTCTGTTCTGGGTGTCCTTCAGGTGACTCTGTCCTTGTGGTTTTGGTCCCTCTGAGGTAGACTTGGACTCTAGACCCACCCGTCACTGATCCCCCGTCAGATGACCTCTGATCTTTGTTCATGAATCACTACTCCTCTCTGACCCTCACGTCTCTGCAGCTCCAAACTGAAGGCTCCAGACTCTGAGCTCAGATGTTGGTTCTGATCCTCCTTTAAGGTGCTGTCTGCTGGCTGAATCCACACACACTCACACACACATACACATACACAGATACACACACACACACACACTCAAACACAAACTAACACACACCTGACACCAAGGTCTCGGTTTTTGTGCTACTTACTTGAACTCTTTCGTACGGATTCAGACCTCGGACCTCTAACCTCACACACGTCAGACTTCATTTCTGGATGTGACCGCGTGGTTCTGGATTTGGGATCAAAGAAACCAATGACTTCATGACTTCACCGAGCTGCAGGAGAACTTTTCCACAGTTACTTGACGGGCTTTCAGAGAATCAGCCTCACATGGATGGAGAGAAAAGAAACCGAAGCAGAGTTGTCTCAGTTTAGAGGATGGATTAGCATATACCTCATTCCCAGTCCAGCGGCGCTGGATCTTAAAATGCTATCGTAATGACATTAACCGTTAGAAACCGTATCACGTACACTCGGTTTGGAAAGATCTCACTTCTGTTGTAGCTTCACCTGATTGAGCCGATTGCTTATAGTTTGCTCATAACTGTGTGTTTAAAAAGAGCTGTGAGATATTAAATCTTCTATGTGTGTGTGTGTGTTTTTTTCTTGGGACCATTTTTGTTTCACTTTAGATCTTGTACAGATTTATGGTTTGGTTTGACTTATTTATTCCATCAGTAGTGCTTGGTTTTTATCATGTCCAATGGTTTGTTTTCTTAATAAAAGTCACAAAACTGACTCTTTGTCTCTGTTTCAGTGTTTTTTTCAGAGGTTATTGGAAAAGCTGACACAGCCTGTCGTTAACTCGGTGAAGAAACAGGTAGAGAGGTGAATAATCAGAGCCAAACTCAGACTTGTTTGTTTTTCATGTATTTCTATTGGAGCGTTCAGGAGTATTCAGGACATAGAAAACAGTGACTCTTACACCACGTCAACATCTGTAAACTGGTTTCAACAGAACCACGTCTAGATGGCGCCATAGAAAACATTAAAACACTAATATCAGCACGTAGAAAGATCACAAGAAGTTTTTACAAATCAGCTTTTTTAACTTTCTGAAACATTGTGAATCTTCTCCACAGGGCAGAAAAATAAAATGTCGTACACATAAAAGCTTTATTTCTTCCCATGGCACTGTGTACACGCTGGTCAGTATTTACAGGTTAGTTACATCTTTTTTTTTTTTACACCCAGACGCTGAGATTCAATATGATCCCGTTTGTGCTTCATCAGTCCGATAAGTGTTAAAAGGAGCAGTTCAACATGTTTGGAAACACGTCTGAGCTCTCAGATGAAAACAGCAGAAACTAAACTTTAAACCTTTCTGGATTTGTGTTTGGTTTAAAGTTTGACTTATTTTCCATCTCATCTTTGTCTCAGAACAAACATGTTTCTGTAAATGTTGAGCATGTGCTTGAATAGAGCGCGGTATAAAACCAGACAGTACACAGATGAACCTTTAGTTTAATTCATTCCTTTTTTAAATCCTAAAGTTAAAGCGCCGTGCGTTTCTGCTGAATCTTTAAAGTGGACAGTGCAAAACAAAGTTAGTTTCAGTTATTTGAGGCTTCTTCAGGTTCCTCTCTGAGCCTCTGACTCTACAGTAGACCTCTGTCAGACCACACACCTTTAACCAGTGCTAGCTTATATCCTGTGTGAACATTAGGGGTTAGTGAAGGGATTAGACAATAAATTAGAAACAAAAAACAGATCCTCTGGGAGCTTCAGATGTAAACCTGCAGGAAATGTTGGCGTTTGATCATACTTTTGAAATAACCTTTAAGACTTCAAAATAAAACACAGAGGAGTCATAAACTGAGACAGGAAGTTTGCTTCAAAATAAAAGCTCCAGAGCTGCTGTCAGGCCTTTTCTTTCACCGACAACAAAAAATTGTTTAAACCCCCCCCCAAAAAAAAGTAAACACTTTTAACTTTTTATCTCAAGATTAATAGGAAGTTAATTTACAGTAAACCCACTCTTCAGGGCGGCAGGTCTCAGCTCTGTAAGTTCTGATACAACATCACGTTAGTGTCACTGATTAGTGAGTGGGATCAGGTCAGATCAGTTCAGGGAGACTTCAAGAGTTTAAAAAGAGGTACAGTTAGAAAAGTGTTTTAGATGTTGGTCATCAATTCAAAAAATAAAATCTAGTCAAAATTTTTATATTCTAAACAAAAATCCAACCATGTGATCGTGACTTTGTGAAAGAAGTCAAAGCAAAGTGTTTTTTTATGTCACTAAATTAAAGCAGAGAGTGGTAAAGATGAAATCTGGAGGTGTGGAATTAAGTTAAAAAAAAAAACTCTGTGATAAGATCTCAGTGTTCTGCGTTTTGGTAAAATTGTTCCAATATTTGAGGAAAAATTAAAGATATCTTTGAAACAAATTTGCAAAAGTCATTAAATGTTTTCAACAATGAATTAAAAACAAGGTTAAATATCTTGTGAGTGAATCTGTAAGAACAAAATTATTTTTCTGAATATCTCTTACAGTTAGGAGAAATTAAGTATTTAAAATATACAATATTTAAATATGGATAAAAACAGTGAAATGGTTTGACTAAAGCTGTAATAAGTTATTAGAGTTATTAGTTAAGTCTATATAACCATGTGAAGATTATTTTTAAACACATTGAGAATAATTACTCCTTAAATAAAGTCATGTTATCTTCAGGAAACTTATGAAGTGTTTTTTCCTCTGATCATGACCTCCACACGCCTTCAGGTTCCTCCAGGAGAAGGATTTTAAAACACACCTGAACAACTCAAGTTAAACGCTGAACCTGGCGTTGTCTCTGAGGCTGTTTGAAGCTGGAGCTGTAGAAACAGGAATGTAGAGTTTTAATGGTGCTTTAGTTTCCCTCAGCTTCATCTGTGCTTCTTTCTGATGCTTTGTTCCTTTTTTTTTAGTTCAATAACAAATAAGTCAGTGAAACATCTCAAATTTAGACACAAACTCAAATCAAAGAGCAGGTACAAAGGTGGAGTGCAGAGGACGGATCCCCCTCGTCAAACATGAATATTGCACCAAAGCAGCGTATTTGGACGAGCATTTAGAGGAGGGAGGGCTGCAGGGGGAGGATCAGGGCGGGGCTACAGTGATATGCATAAATACAGTATAAAAATACAATATATGGTCAATCTGTGACGGCGTGAGAGGAGAAAGAGAGAAGGGGGAGTCGTGTTTCAGAGAAGGAGGAAGGAGGAGGAGAGTTTTTGGAGCTACTAGAAGGTCTGGTCGTCGTTACACGACTCCGTGGCGTGTCCGAAGGCCTCGCAGATGTCGCAGTACGGCCTCTCGTCGGACGCCTTCCCATGATAGGTGGTGTGAGGGACGGAGTCAGGGCTTTGCGCCTGAGTGGGACAGTCCTCGGTGTCATGGAGGTCGAAGCAGTCGCAGATATCGCAGAAGAGACGAGGAGTCGCCTTCTTCTCCCGCTTCGACACGCCTTCAATGAATCTGATGGGGAGGAGAGGATGATGGGATATTTATTTGATGATATAGACAGACACTGACACACACTGGTGCGTTTAGGTTGAAACAGTACAAGAAAAGAACAGACGTCACATGATCCTCTGTAGACGTCTTACCCATCAGCCCCGTCGTTTCCGTTGAATTCAGCGAGCGCCAGCTTCTTCAGCTTAATCTTCAGCTCCTCGTTCTTCCGCTGCAGGTCCACGATCACGCTGTTCAGGAAGTTAATCTGATGCAGAGACACAGAAGAAGAAGAGGCTGTGAACTCAGACGGATCAGACGGATTAATGAAGCGTTTCTGGGAGAGTCGTGGTGGCGGTCTGACCTGGCCCTCGGCGAACTCCTTCTCCTCCCTCAGCTGCTCCAGAGCGGCAGAGTCACCTGCAGACAGAATCACCTTTAGAAACCCAGCGAGTAACAAAACCTTCATCATCATCATCATCATCTCCTGACCTGTGGGAGGAGCTTCCCTGTCTCCACCATCTGACCCCGGCGTTCCCATGAGCCTTTGCTCCAGGCTGTGAACTCGCCCCTGTAGCTGAGCTTTGTCCTTCTCCAGTGTCTCCACAGCCGACTGCAGCGTCTTAGCCACAGCGTTCTCACCTCGCAGCACAGCGATCTGCAGAGACCAAGACACCGATCAACCAATCAGAGATAACAGGAAGTAGCTTTTCAGAGTAAAAGATTTGGAAACAAAGACAACAGGAAGTTAATTTTTCAGAAAAAAAAGGAGGGGGTACCTCGTTCCTCAGAGTCTCCAGCTCTCTGTCTTTGTCTGACAGTAAGGATCCGGTGGAGTTCTGGAGGTTCATGTCCTGTTTCTCCTGGTGTGAGATGTTTTCTCTGGGGCAGAAAGAGGATAAAGAAACTATTTCCACTTTGACTTCTCCGGAACCTTCCCAGACATCAACAAACCAGAGCTCTAAAGGCAGCAGCTCACCAGGGTTCAGGATTACAGTCTTAGTTCGATTCATACATGAACTCCTCTTGAGACTGTACACTGTGTTTTTTTTTTAAATATTTTATTTATTTATTTATTTATTTATTTATTTATTCATTTATTCATTTATTTATTTATCTATTAATTTATTTTTGTATTATTATTATTATTATTATTATTATTATTATTATTATTATTATTATTATTATTATTATTATTAAATTGTTTTTATTTTATTTTTATTTTTTTGTAGGATTCAATTTTCAAGCACTTTTTCTGTTTCTCCTGTGGTAAATTGTGCAGTGTAGTAACCAGTAACCTAGTGGTTAAACTGAACAGGGCAGCTTTAGTATAAAAACATATCCAGAGAAACAACTCAGTGTTGTATTTTGTGGGTGACTCTGGCTTCAGATTCAATCCCATCAGATCAGAGACGTCCAGCTGACGCTCCGTCAACATCTCAGTTCATGACAAATGGATCTGGACGTGAAGCTGCTCGTTTCTCTGATTCATGTCTCCTGTTTCATCGATTTACCTGCTGGCTCACTCCGATATTTCTGCTCTGACTGTTCATCACCTCATCTTTGTTTCCCACCAGCCAACACCACAGAGCTCCGAGCTGCTCCTCTCATCTCTCCTCCATCTCTCTGTTGCTCTCCTCTTTCATCACAAACCACAAACAGGACTCTGATCCATGGCTGTCACTGCTCTTTGCTCTCTGTCTCCTCCTCTCTATCAATCGTTCACTCCTCCCTCTCCAAGCGTCAGTCGCTGCTTGCAGCTCTCAGCTGGAGGTCGTGAGCAACACGTTTTAATCCTCTGATTTCTGACCTCAGACGTGCAGAGGGTTTAAAACACGACCAAACAAACATGAAGAACAGATGTAAAAACTCAAAGCACATTAAGAGGAGAGCTTTTGAAATAAATCTGCAGATTTATTTTTTTTTCACGATTAACTGAACAGAGAGGCTCAAAGTTGAAGCTCCTATGCTTCTGAATGACTGGTCAGTTAAAAAAAACTTCACAAATAACCTGTTATAATAACTTCTCCCTTTTCAGTGTGAGCTAATAGAGAAATGATCTGTTCTCTAAAATCATGTCCTGAAGCAACATGTTTGTTTCTGCAGTTAGGATCAGCTTTTTAAATGGGTGTGTATGTGGTTTCTGCTGTTTCTGCAGACAGCCTCTAGTGGGTATTCAAGGAAATGCAGTTTTAACACTTCTGCATTGGTTTCATTAATTTAACACCAGAGGTTACCTCTTGGTCTGAGTTCTGTGAGGAAAAAAAGAAACTCTCAGTTGTTGTTTTCCTGTTTACAACATGTGTAAAATCTCATGAATATCAATGAACCCAGGACTTCGTTCCTGTAAAGAGTGATCTTTAACGTGATGCTAAAAGTCTGGAAAACATGAGACTAACTTTCAAAGTTTCAGAACTGAAGAAGAGTCTGTAACTTTTCAATGTTTGAGTGTTATTTTTACTTTTTTTTGGATTTTTTTTCTCTGCTCTTGTTCTTAAAAAAATGGAGGAAAAGTTTGTAAACTTCACATACTAACCAAAGTTTTCATGAAAACATGGATTGAAGAAACATCAAGTACAAACTGAAACCTGTGTCACTCAGAAGATAAAGATAAGTTCTAGTTTGCCTCAACTCTTTGTGGAGTAGAAAATATGAAGATTTTTTCCATAGAGCAACAAAAAGGTGACATCTTTTTAAAATGAAATGTATAAATAAAGTAAAAAAAGAGAATCAGGAGGATCAGTTCTTACCTGGTCTTCATGTCGGCCTGCTGACTGATCCTCTCCTCATTGTTCTGAGGACACACAGACGGAGAGGCGTTTAAATAGAAGATAAACCCGTCTGAGCTTTAAGACTTCATTCACAGCAGGAAGTAAATCCTCACCAGACCAAGACCTCTACATCAAAAGACTCTGCTCGTACCAGGACCGAGGAAACACGTTATACAACAAAAAGGCCTGTTAGGAAGAAAAGGACAGTACCTCCTCCAGATGCTGAGACTTCTGGGAGGCCAGCTTCAGCTCCTCACTGTGGGACAGAGACACAGGGAAGGGGAGATGATGATCTCTGTGATATCTGTGTCATCTGTTTAACATTCACAGAGATTTAATGACCTACACTGACATGAAACCAGAGCAGAGCTGACCGCACAGTTTAAGTCCTTACAACAGTTTTGCAGAATATCAGTGACAGGATGCAACAAAGACAGACAAAAAAAAAAAACCTGGTTTGCAGGAAAGCTGCAGGAAACTTTAACTTTTCTGTATTTTGAGGTGTAAAAGATTTTTTTTCCCTTGCATTTTTCATAAAACAAAGTTTCCATCAAAAGTCAAAGAGAAAAAAACTCTGAAACTTTCCAAAGTTTAATTTTATTTTAATTCAAGTTAAAGTGTATTTTTGTTTGTTGGTCACACAAAACAAAAATTAGAGATCAAGTTTTTTGTCGTGATTTTTATATCAGTGTATAAAACAGGGCCCTTTCCTTAAGGCTGATTTTCTGTTTATCGGTGGTACACAGACTGTAAAACAAATGGACGTCCGCTTGCTTGGCTCGAAGTGAGGTCTCCACAAAAACTGCTCCCCCTGGTGGCTGTCTGCAGTATAGGTTAGAAAATCTGGCTTTCCAGCCATTCCAGATGGGCTGTGGTCAAATGTAAAAAAATTAATACTCCTCGAAGAAATGTTTCTCACGTCCGATTGTTGTGGTGATTTGAAGATATCATTTGGCTGCCTCGTATTCATTTTCTGAAAAGTTTTGTTTTTATTAGTTACAAGAGGTTAAAAACGAGGCTTTATGTAAGGTTTAACAATGATTGACAGCTACCTTTCTCGTGTATTTTGTCCGGGGATTGTAAAACATGTTGGGAGGTAGGGTCAAGAAGTGATTAGACTCTCAAAAGAAAAAAACTAATTATTTTTGTCACCCAGCTCCACTCAAATTCTCCTAGAATCCCTCATCGTCTCTACTGCGCAGACTCTGGCTGGAATTGCTACCAATGGGTAGTAGTAGGTATCTGCTCTCATCCTGAAAAATTTCTCCTTCTTAAACCTCATGTTTGTGTTTCTCTCGTTATTTGTCACATGAAATAAACGTTATCACCTGATCAGGTAAAAGTCGTTTTGCTGAATATTTCGGGTTGCCTTCAGCAGATCCACAAGCTTCTACCAAACATTCATTCAGATGAAAGTTTGGGATGTTTGTGTTCACACATGAAGCGCAAAACAAAAACTGACCTAAAAAAAATAATATTTTTCACATTGGTATGAAAACAAACACATTTCTCAGGATTTATCTGGTATTTCTTGAGAAAACTAGTCTGCAAGGAGTTAAAATCAAATCAAAACTTTTTTTCCCTGATAAATATAAAAAAAATTAACTCAAGGCTTGACTTTTGTTTTTGTTGATTTGTAGTTTTGTAGATTTAACAAAAGATCTATGAGCTTGATACTGAGACTAAACCTGATGACTTCTTTCCTTTTCACACACCTGATCCCCACCCCGCAGCTCTCACTCCGTGTTTATTTCCTTTATTATTCCCTGAATGATGACAACACATTCAGCACCAGCTGTTAGCTCCTGCAAAAAAACAATCAGCATCCTCAGGTCCCCCTGGTCCTCTCTGGTCTCCTCCAGGTCCTGACTGAGCCAGTTTCCTAAAGATCTGCTCCATCAGGGTTTTGTGAGGCACTGAATGTTTTTTTTTTTATTCCACAGTGAGGATAAAGAAGTGTACAAACCGCACTAAGACTGAGTTAATCCTCTGATTCTCATCATTCACAGCATCTGTTTGTTCACATCTGCTGCTCATGAAGAGCGGCAGAGGATCCTCTCTGAGAGGATTTACAGGCTGTGACACCCCGCGGAGAAATTCACAATCTGCACAGAGATCCACTGATCATTCAGGGCACAGATAGCATCAGGTAATCCTAAGTCTGTGCATGAAATCAGGTGTAGACCTGAGACTTCAGCACAGACAGAGCTCTCTGGTTATTTATGATTCAGGATATTTCTGGGAGCTGAAACAGAATTTGCAGCCGGAGTTGAAATTAGCTCCATGTCGCCGTTCTTCAGCTTTGTGTCAAAGGATGAACTCGGAGGCTTTCTGAGGGACTAATAAGCGGTCTGAACAGCAGCTGGGTGAAATATCAGACTGATGCTGGATAATTACTCAGATGTGGCTCTACGGCGCCGGCTGCTCTCGAACAGAAAGGAGGAGGCTGAGACAAAGAGGAAAACAAGATTATTAGACGTGTGGTAGAGATGGAGCAGAGAAGCTGCTTTACACTCTATCTGTCTATGTGTCAGTCAGATAAACAGAAACAGACGGATGCTTCATTCACAGAGAGGAAGGGAGCAGCTGGAGCTCAGCGCCTCACATTTCACTCCTCGGATTGTTTCAGGCATCATCTACAACATTTTAACACAGAAATCTACGCTCCACCAAACACAGATGCTACATCTTTTTTTCTAATCAATAACAGATTTTCAGTCACCTGAACATCACAAACTCATCTTTTAAATCTGCTGGCGGAGGAGGGAGAACACCACCAGCAGAGAGCGGTGACGCTGCCGTAAGTGTCACTGTATGCACGTGTGCTGACACGAAATAAGGAAATAAAAAAGATAAATATCTCTGAAGTCAGCTGTGTTTGAAGATGATCGATCAGAGTCTGAACTCAAGTGGGACCAAAAACACAATCGAAACATCCGATCCGTGCAGATTAAAGCTGCTCTCTGTGAGGACACAAAGCCACATTGATTCACACACACACACACACATACACACACTGAAACACACACACATACTGCAACACACTCTCTGATGTCACAGTGAGAGTTGGGGCCGTGTTGGAGCCAGGCGGTCCCAGGAGGAGAGTTGGAGCGGTTACATAAGAGCAGAGAGAGGACGAGTGTGTGCAGGATGAGAGGTGTTTTACATCTCTCCTCTTTGTTTGCTGAATCTTTCATTGAAGCTGAAGACGCTGCTTATTTATTTTTTTACTGTAACTAAAAATATGTCCTGACATTCCTCCGTCTGCTCCCTCCTCCTCCTCCTCCTCTTCCTCCAGAACGCCTCATAGCAAAGATCAGGATTCAGCCAATTAGAGACATCTGCAGCTGTGACATCATCAGCTGCCATGACTCAGAGGAGGAGGTGTGTCGGGATGATGTAAAGACTCACACACACATGGACGGAGACATATCACATACATCCGCATGTGATGCTCACACACACACACACACACACACACACACACACACACACACACACACACACACACACACACACACACACACACACACACACACAGTCTATAAATAGAGCTCAGCATCAGGCTGGAGATTGAGGACAGACTCGTCACAGTGGGTAAAACACGCTGTAGGAAGGGAGACGCTGAATCAGAAACAGGTTTCACTGAGCATCAAAGTGTTCCGCTTTATCTCTCTTTCTCTTTTAAAGCAGGCAGCAAAACTTTACAGTAACGATCTGAACATAAGACAAGTACACCAGGAGACATGGGATCTTCCTACACTGAGGGCTGGGACTGTAACGATCACATCATCCTCTGACGCTTATAACCAAAGCTCCAGGGGATGAAACATGGAGAGAAACAGTGATCGTCAAGAGCACAGTGACCAAGTCATCCAAAGACTGAGGCAGAGTCAGGACACTGGTGTTAGGATTAGAGTAATTAATGCAGCAGGGACTTTTAACAGCTGATGCCAAAACACAGAGTCACAGAGAGTCTGAACAGATCTGTCTTTTTCTCTGCTGAAAACTGTGATTAACTTTGTAGTGATGGTGGACACAGGGGCATAACTTTCAGACAGAAAAAGGACAGAAGAGCAGAAGAAAGATAAACAGGGGAGTGATAGAGCACGAGCGAAAAGGCTAACAGTTCTTGAACAAAGAAAATTAGTTTCAATCCAATCCCTATTTAACTCCAAAATAAACACGTCTTGTTAAAAGTCACGTCTTCAGTGTGCATGAGACTCCAGGCCAGAAGGTGGCGTGGCAGTCCAATTAGAACAGATCCTCCTCATAGCATCTTAAACATAACCTAGCCTTAGGAAACTCAACCTAATGTACTCTAACTTAACGTAACATATCCCTGGTGTTGTGCCTTGGCATGTCCTGATCTCAGCTCCCACTTTGGGACCACTTAATGTAATTAGCTGAAAAGCCCTAATGTAAAAAAAATCCTAAAAATTTACAATCCATGAAAAATTAAAGGAAACATTGCACTGCAAAAAACTGAAATCTTATCGAGTATTTTTGTCTTATTTTAAGTAAAAACTGTCTTGTTATACTTAATATGGAACACATTCAACTGACAGTCCAATAAAATATCTTGTTTCAAGTTGTTAAAAGACAAAAATTAGGTCTGAATTGCTCTGAAAAAGTAAAAAAAAAAATCTGCCATTGTAATAAGAAAAATTTGCTTAAAACTAGAATAATGTAATAATATTAATACAAATAACTAACTTGTTACAAGCAATTCAGACCTCATTTTTGTCTTTAAATAACTTGAAACAAGACATTTTTCAGGACTGGTGATGTGAATGTGGCACAAATTAAGTCTAAAAGACATTTTCTACTGAAAAATAAAAAGAAACTACTTGATAAGATTTCAGTTTTTTGCAGTGTGGGAGGATTTCATTCAACGTTGACTGGTGGCTCTGTAGCTCAGACTTGATTTGTATTTTTGGCTCATGTTTACATTGTTAGTCATGACTCATGCTGTAGTGTTTCCTTTAACAGAGGCTCTAACTCTGAGGTTTATCTGGTTCTGTAGTTATTTTTTCTGCTTATCATTGTTTTCCACACCTTCTTAAACATAATCCCATAACAGCTGCATTTGGATTACTTTAGGCTTTTCACTGAGATTTTAAACGTGTTTTCAGGTAGGAGACTTACACATGAAGCCTCCCTGAATAACATGTTTCCAATTTCTGTTTAGACCCATCAAGGTGTTATTTCTACATGTTTGTATCATTATAGAGCTAAGAAATAGAGCCTTGTGTGTTTGTGCTAGATCATCACTTTCTAATAATCAGTTCATTCCCTGCAGGAGACACTCAGCTCTGTTGAGCTCACAGGTGAGGGTCACCTTTAGTGGAGACTCAGACTGGGGTCATCTTTAGAGGAAGAAACACTTCAGTTATCCCCAGTACTCACATTTCCTTGCAGAGCACTCCAATCCTCTGGTTCTCTGAGCTGCTGCGCTCCTTCGACAGACTCAGCTCCTCCTGGTATTTGGAGTTCTGCTGTTTCAACGCCTCGAGCTACAGAGACAAACACAGAATACAGGAACAGTCAGGGAAAAAAATATATATATACACACAACAAAAAGAAAAGATCACAAGACACAGAGATTTAAATAAAGCAGACAGAAAATAATCCTCCAGTCAGAGTGGTTTTATTCCTCCAGAGAAGCTCGGATTATCACAGAGGAACCTGTGAGTCCACATTTAATCCTGTCTGCACGTTTGCTTGGGTACTTTTCACTTAAACCACACAGAGGGACGACTGCCTGCTCCTCTGGTAGGTTTAATTCTGTCTGGAGAGTCACTCGTGTTTGATAGAATATCACAAACAGCTGGTTTGCTGCTTCATTTATTCTTTAATCATTTGGAGTTAATGTTTGACACCGAGAACAAATCAACAAATCTGAGCTGTAATCCCATCTGAAGAGGGAAATAACAGAACGCCATCAGGAGAGCAAACAGGCTGTTGTACTGTCAGCTACACGTGGTTTAGAGAAACTATCACTGGATGATAATCAAACAGGAGAAGGATTCAAAATGTGACAGAACTCAGGCTCCCTGTGGATCTGTAAGTAAACTCAGGATGACTCACAGCGTCCTGTTGCTCTGCACAGAGCCAGGTCTTCACTGCTCCCTCTCCTGTCCCTGCTGACCTGAACTCACACTGCTCCAGGTCCAACCTGACCTGATCATGGTACCTCTTATGGACGTCATCAGGGCGTTTTATGACACATGCATGGCTTTGCATCATCATCATCACTATCTCATCGTAAGTAGAGTCAACAACTCAGAGAAGACTTACATCTGTCAAACTTCTAGTCATCACTCCACCTCTGTACCACACCTGTCTAAACACTTTATGACCTCATATGCAGCACGTTATGTCACCATGGGTACCTGAGCTGGAGCTAATGCACCTGGAGCGTTCTGTTTGTTGCTGGGAAACTCAACAGTGATATAGCTGTGAGATCTAAATCTATATGTTAAGATTTATCACGCACTGACTGAACAGGGATGTCTTGATCTAATACACTGATCTGTTGGAGGATCAGATAGCCTCAGATCTCGTTACATGATCGGGACTGATCCAGTTTTTTACATGTTTCCAGCAGGTCACGCTTTACGGCTGCTGTAAATCAAACCACGTTGCAAACATGTCCGCTGTGTGGGACTACTTCTCAATGGAAAGCAATGATAGTAAAACATCGTGTAACATTTGTAAAGTGAGTGTTCCTCGAGGAGGTACCATCAGGGCTCACTTTAATACAACAAAAATGATTCATCATTTACAACAGAATCACCCAACAGAGTATGGTATCAGATCAGTATCAGCAAAACATATCATTAAAAATCAGATTGGATTCAAAAAATCTTTATCAGGACATTCCTAGTACTGACTCTGAGCAGAAGTGCTTCTTTAGAGAGACACAGGAGATGATGGTAAAAGTAGAAGAGGGGAATGGGATGGGGGCTTATAGTTAGAGTGCATGGGGCACCTACTCTACCAACTGAGCCAAACATGAACCACAAGAAGAGCTTTCTCTACATTTAAACTTTTCATACCAGCTTTTCTCAGACTTTTTTCAGCACTCTAGTGAAACTAAAAGATTCAAAGTGACAGGGGTAATGATGCTGATAGGAAGCTACCATCGACGTCTGAATGAGACTAATATAGTGCGTCCCAAATCGCATACTTCCATACTCAAATACTCAAAATTTTGAGTATACTGCATCAAAATGAAAAACAGTATGCATAGTATGCGAAAAATGAGTATGCAAAAGTACCCGGATGATGTACCCAAATCGACCTGGATTTTGAGTATGCAGCTGTGGACACTCAACGCACTCATTTCCTCCTCTGGCAGCAATGGCGGAAGAGAGCTGTGGTCGTTCGCTCAGCACGGTAAAAGTACAAATAAACAATACATACCGGGACATCTTCAGCCAGTAGGAGGAGGAGGAGATGTTGTTGGCGCCGATTATGGCGTAGCAAAGCGCAATTGAAATTCATTGTAATTACAATGAAAGATGGTAAGAGCTTGATATTTTGATCGTGTTATTAGCTGTGTTTAATATACTACTGAAAAGGCTTTGAAAATTCGCAGGCAAATAGTGGAGAATATTTGGCAGAAATACGCTGGAAGCCGGTCACAATTAGACGACGAAGAAGAAGAAGAGGTCGACATCATGTCGTCATTTCCGGTAAGTGCGGTGCTCAGCAGTATGCGATTTGAGACAGCACTACACCCTTAAAATTCGCGCTCTAAGCCAGTGAGTATGTAGTATGCTTAGTACACTCAATTTGAAAATTTTGAGTACACAGTATGGAAGTATGCGATTTGAGACACACTGTAAGTTTGTTTTTGTTTCTCATTCAGTCTGTCAGGCTTGAAATTAGAGATGGGCAATGATTCTCGACTATTTGAACAGTCTTCAAACAACCGAATAGTTCACTCGATAAACGCTTTGTCCTGTCTGCAGCATATCACAGTTTTATGCAGGATGCCTGAGATGTTAAGCATCAATTTCACAAAAACAGGTTGGAACAGGAAGTTGTGCATGGAAACCACCTGACTTGTAAAATAAAACAAACTGTGTCCAAACTAGATCGTGTTTAACTTGAAAACGTCAACAAACTGACATAATGAAAAGAGCCAGATTAGAAGTGAACAGGTTGGTGGATCCATTCAAATATGGATTGGGAAGTTCAGGAACTCCCATGAAAAATGAATGAAAATGAGGTAGAGTGCCAACTCTGCAAGGTTAGTCTAGCATATTACAAGTCACCAACAACTATGCACAGGCATGTGAGAGCAAGGCACACAGAGGAAAGTGCGGCACTGTCAGCAGATCAACATTCAAAGAAATGGAGGTGAATAAATGATCAGTATGAAGATTTATGAGGGAACTTTCTGCTTTCAATGTAAAATAATCCACTTTTTATAAACTGACTATTTTCTGCTCTTTCTTGTGTTTTGATGTTTGAATTTCAGCCTTTATTTTGTAAAACTGTCTTTGAACTTCATGACCGCCTGAAACCGAGCCGCTGGAGCTGCTTTGTGTGTTAATATGTGCAGTGATATTTAAATGCTCTTTACAGCGAAGGCTGCTAGAAAAAAAATAGAGCTCACATTTCAGTTTAATGATGATTTTTCTTTCTGTTTGTTGTGCAGTAATCCAAGACTGCAGCTAACGGCAGTTTTCATCAGTGACTGTGTTCTAGGATGTTATGTTGAGTCAGTGTCTGAATGTTTCCAGAATAAAAAAGATGGAGAAGAAGGATTCTCACGCCTCTCTGCTGTCTCTATTAAACAACTCTTTCAAAAGTTTCTGTTTTCTTTTCTTAAAGCTCATGTACTCAGATAGAACATCAGCTTTTACTGAACACCATGAACACACTTCTGACATCATATTATTTTTGTCATAAGCTTCAAAAGCTGCAGAGAGACCAGAGAGTTTCTGGGCCATTAAGTGAGATGCTGCAGCTGAAACTTAAAATACACCCTGCCTTGATGAGGCTGCAGACAGCTGAGGATCAGTCCACGTGAAACTAAAAATACAAACCCTCAGACTTCACCTCAGAAAAACTTCTGTCAGCACTGAAACAGAAACTGTTCCTGAGCGCTTCATCAGACATGTGCAGCTTCAAAACAGCAAAGATCAATGATTAATTAACAGGAATGAGTCTAAAATCAATGCAAACACACATCAGGCACTTGTATTAAGACATTATTCTAGTTTTAAGCAAATTTCCTGCCAAGTTTTTTCTCGTTTCATTGGCAGATATTTTTTACTTGTTACAAGCAATTCAGACCTCATTTTTGTCTTAAACAACTTGAAACAAGACATTTTTCCAGACTAATCAGTTGGATGTGGCTCATATCAAGTATTACAAGACAAAAACACTTAATAAGATTTAGTTTTTATGCTGTTTGCAGCTCTTCTGTAAGATCTAAACCTCACACACACACTAAACACAGGTATATCAACACATACAGACCAGACAAGCTGAGGGAAGAAATCACCAAGTAAAACAGAAGAACTTCAACATTAATCTGCTCCTCCAGAGTCAGATCACACACCCCAAACACTCACACATGCTCATACAAACACAAACACATGCAAAACGACAGCAGCTCAGCAGTGCTGGAGAACAATCCTGCAGCTTTACGATCACCGTGGTTTTGAATCCATTATCTACTAATTCACAAGAGTGACTTTAAACTGTTTCAACAACTGGCTTCAGATCAAACATAAAGTGATAACGTGTTCTGATTTTCACCGTCTGTCAAGCCGTCTGCTGTTTCTGTTTGCATACTGTCGGCTGTGACATCAGCTGTGTTGTGATGCCTTCACACGTGAGTCTGTGGGATCTCCAACGAGAGTCTCAGTGTGCAGAAAGACTCACAAACACACAGATATAAAAACAGAAAGCAACAAAGTAAATACTGGGTCACAGCATGAAATTCTGCAAAGTCAAAGTCCCCTGATCCTGCACACACAGATTACACACACACAGACACAGTGAGCTGCTTCTGCTCTGTGAGGAAAGCTGGCGGTCGTACCTGGTAGTGAGGCGAGTAGATGTTGGTGGAGTAACCCTGATGCAGAGCAGCTATGTCCATGTTGTGCTGGTTAACCTCTGCTGATGTTCACCTGATAAAACAGCTGCAGCGTTGTAGCGCTCCCCGCTCACCCCTCGTCTCTACAGCCTGACACAGACTAACACAAGCTGGGCATCAATAAAGCATCAGCTCTGATCCCCCGCCGTGCACGCTGCAAGAGGGGGAATGGAGAGAGTGTGTCGCCGAGCAGACTCCCCCCTTTCCTCTCCCTCGTCTCTCTCTCAGTCGGGTTAAAGGAGCTGGGCTCTAACATTATGTAAGCCTGGATAAGCTCCTCCCCCTCTTCCCCCTCCGCCTCTCTTGAATCTTGTCACCTTGCTCTCTGACAGCGTACAGAGGAGCGTACACACGCTCTGAAGGATTCACCTTCATTCACAGCCTCTCTCATGACTCACAGCAGCTGCTTTACAAACCTGACAACAACAAACAGACGCTCACAGCTCAGACTTTCTGCAGCAGAGGAGATGGAGATCGATTCCTCTCCGAGACAATCAGAAGAATATTAACCTCATCTGTTTTAGTAACCTGTTATCAATCCATTATCATTTCAGCAAGAGCACACAGCACAGTCAGAGTGTTCTCTGTTTGTCATCTATCTTTGAGTTTTGGACTCCAGGCTGCTGAAACAAACCATTTCAAGATTTTGTTTTGTTTTGGGGAACTTGCAAGGAGTTTTTCTTGTCAATTTACCAACTGAGCAGTTCAATCAAATGTGAAAACACCAAATCATAACTGAACAGGTGAAGTCCTAAAATAATGAACCATTTTCATAACCAGTCAATCCAGCAGAGACTCTCTCAGATGATTTACTGTTAATAAACACAGGGCAAAGTCTTTCTTTGCAGCTCCTGTGAGGACTTTTAGCTCAGTGCTTCCTCTGTGTGATCAACAAAACCTGAGATGATGAGCTGCTCTGTTCACCCATTTGTACCCGTTCATCATCAACCCTTCAATGAAGAGCTCCAGCTCTCATCCCTCATTATCTGAGTATAATTTATTTCTCTCTATAAACCGATGCCTGTATGCTGATCTGGAAAGCGTTTCTCTTCTGTGGAGGAAACACCTGATAAAGCTAACAAACTTTCTCTCATCTAAATCTAAATATAAATCGTGATGTAATTTCAGCAAACATCTGTAAAATAGGTGGAGATGAATAGTAAAAATAGATCAGCTTCTTTTTTAGGCTTTTCTTGCTAGAGCCAGCCTCAGTGCAGCACTTGTGTGTCTACAGTGAAACTAAGACCTTTGGTTGCAAACAGATGACTGGACTCTACGCTGAGCGACATATGAACCAGGAAACCTCGGTCTACACTGATGTTTCTGGACTGAATGTTCACTAAAAAGGAAGTCTCAACTGGAAGTTGTCTCACGTTACCTGCAGACTCACTCCAGAGGAAGTGAGAGCTGACACCTGTCCACACAGGTGGGGATCACTTATTGCTGTCACGTGATGATCCCAAATCAGTTGAAAATCTTTAATAAAGCTGTTAAAGCTATGGTGTACAATTTGGAAGCTTTGTACGTCTTAATAACACTGTTTATAGGGCTGTTATGGTCCTATGGTCCAATCTACACAATATAAAGACCAAAAAGAACGAAAAAAATCCATTCAGTATATCCACTGCAAAGCTGCATACTAGTTGACCAAGCCGAACCCCGCATGGCGGTTCAGATTGTTCTGTGTGTCCATCCAATCTGTCTCCCTCGCTTCGCACCGTCATGCCCATGTTCCCACCTCGTCCTTCCCCACTACCCCTCTCACGTCAGCTAGCTGCTCAGCTACCGAAGCCAGAGAAGCCAGAGAAGCCAGAGAAGCCAGAGAAGATCGAAACCAGGAAGTTGTTAATGTTACCCTCCACAGGGAAGGGAAGAAAATGAAAAAGTTTCAAGGAAAAGGCTGAAGCAAGGAAGAATTATGAGCGATACAGGTGCCAACAGAGACTGAATGTTGGAGAAATGTACGACCGGTGGAAAAAGCTGCAGAGGGATTTGGGACTGGAGAGTGGCGCTGAGACAGCTGAGTTTCTGTTGAACAGGTAATGACTTTGTTTACCTTAGTGGGAGATGTTAGCTGAATAACTCTGGTTAGTCTGTGCCTGTACTGGCTAATGACTGAACGCTGCTGGTCGGAACGGGTCAGCTCTGTCAATAGATTTTAGCATAAGTTAGCCACACATCTTTAGAATTGTAAACTGAGCTGGTGAAGACACGCCGACAAAGGTAAAGCCTCGCCCACAGTCGGCTCTGCTCTGATCAGCTGACAGTGGCAACGCCAGACCTGCTTCGCCAGCTAATTCATGGTTTTGATCGCGCCCATCCAATTGAAAAAGCTACCAGTGTGTGTTACAAGGAGGATGACTATCTTGTTTGTTAAATTTTCTGCTGGCCGGCTTCTTGCTCTGTTGGAGGGAGGCGTGTTGTTAGGAGGCGATGAAGGGCCATACGAGCTGGGGGGGCGGGATCTTGGAACACAGAGCTAGTGGAATTGAGAAATAAAACAATGTTCCCCCAATGTCCAGGAAGTGAAAAGTTGATGCAGATGAAGGCTGTTTCAAGAAAGATGAGAAGGTGAATGCATGTTTGTGCTTAAAGGATAAAAACTGGTGTGTCTTTGTGTTGAGGCTGTGGCGGTTGTAAAAGAGTACTGTCACAGCAGGATGTGTTCAAGAAAGCCACATCTAAAAACAATGCAGCAGTAAAAGCTAACCTTACTGTGGCTGAAAAAATTGTATTTTTAAAGCAGTAGTTGCATTTATTTTATTTTACATTTAGTGACATTTAGCTACATTGTATGCTGTCTTACAGTCTTACAGTTACATTTGGCCCTTTTCGGCCAACCATTATGGTGATGTGGCCCCTAGTAAAAATGAGTTTGACACCACTGGTTTAGAAGATAATGGTCTTCTCTCCAGTGATGTTGTCTCCTTACTTAGGTATCGGAATTCAATTAAATTTAATGCAAAACCATTTGAAAAGCTTTCACAGAAGCTTCAAGCAACAGTTTAGGGTCTGTTGATGATTTATCCAAGAGTTTAAAACAAACTTCCTGGTAGCATGGATAAAAAGGTGATTTTGATTTTTCCCCTGGGTAGATACAGTAAGTCAGAAATTGTCTCAGTATCTGAAGTATATGTGTCTACAGATCCAGTAAGAAAAGATAATCTCCAAAGAGAAATAATATTTTACATTTCTGAGGCAACCTAGTGCAACTGTGACAGTTACTTCTTTTTATGTTATGAAATCAACAGGCAAAGTATTTACTCATTCTCATTTTGAAGGAGCCAATCCTGCAGCATCAGGACACACACTTTATTATCGTACAAAGAGGAGATAAAATCATTCTCCCTCTTTGTGAGCTTTAAGAACCTCTTCAGTCCCCTTCAAACTGCTGCTCTTTGATTTCAGCTCTGACAGTCAACGGAGGACGAGACGGGGAGGCCAGAGGAAAGGGTCTCTCTCAAGTCAAGCGTTCTTAAACTAAAGCACTGCTCTGTTCAGCCAGGCATCACACACACACACACAAAAAACTCTCAGACATGTGCAGGATGCAGTATTACATCACAACTTACAGAAAGAAACAGCTGAGCGGAGCACAGAGGCAGATGTAATAAATAAATAAGAGCTCTGAAATGTGTGTGTGTGTAAATCGTCCTCCACGGGGACTTACTTCCTGTTCTCTATCTCTTCTGTAGTTTTGTTGTATATGTAAAAACATTTTTTCAGTTTTTGTGACAGTTGTATTTTTCTGATCCTGTCAGTTTACTCTGAGTGAAAACATCACGTGTGTTTAACTTTATTTTGTTCACAGAAAAGGAGAAAGTGTTTGGATTCTTCTCTCAGGTGCAACAACCAAACTCACTCAGTAAAACGCTCTGATTCAAGTTAAAGTCCTGCTTTAAAACTAAAACACCTTAAACCATAGTGTCTGTTTGAATCCACACAGTAAGAGATCTTCATCCACAGTTAGATCTGCTAAATGTCTATCCCGGCCATCATCACACAAAGAAGAGTTATAGACAAGGATCAGGAAAAATCACACGACTGCTTGAAAAATTAGGAGAGCTCCAACATATCCTGTTAATAGTTTAACAGTGAGAGGATCCCAAACAGCTCTCTACAAACTGATTCAAAGTCATCTCAAAGTCTCCTGTAAAAAAAAAAACCTTCAGAAACATCAGGAGCTCTGTCTAACGTCTGATCACTGATCTCTGGAGTCATGAGTGAGAGCATCTGGAGCTCACAGGAAGCTGGAGGCACAGAGGAGATGACTGCAGAGAGGCTAAACAGCTGCAGGTGCAGCTCCGTCAGAGGAGCGGTGTGAAAACATGGATTCATAAACAGAGGTGAAGAAAAGAGGAGAAGAGAGAAAAAAAGAGAGATGATCTCCTCTCATGCGTGGCTGATTAAATACGATGACTGAGACGTGAACAGTCACATGCAGTCAGTGAGGGGACCCTGATGAGAACACGTAACAAAACCGCTGCAGGCTAAACTTATAGACGAGCATGTGTAAAGGTTTAACAGAGCTGTAGGTGCACAGGCACACACACACTGCTCTGTATTTCTCCACATGCTGAGCAGCGTGCTTAAAGCTTCACAAAGAGAGATACTTCAGAAACCAGAATATAAATGTTTTTGAGTCCAAAAAAACAGTTTGCTCGACTCATCACTTCAAGAAAAGAGGGAAGAGAAGTTCTGGTGCAGAGCCTTTATTTTTGTCCTTACATTCCCCCTTTCCCCCATCTAAAGTCTGTAAATGAAGCAGTCAAACAGGTTCAGATCTCTAAAAAAAGAGTCTCATGTGTTCAGGTTTATAGAATGACTTATGCACCAGAGATGCTCCTCACAAAGTTTTATCACAACGACTCAACTCTTTGAGATGAGTAATAAATAAAACTGTTTCCCAAAATGAGTTTCCTTCAGCAAAAAGACCATCAGAACGGAAAGGAGGAGAGGGATGCAGATGTATCGTTTTCTGCCTGGTCTTTAAAAAACTACAAAACATAAATTCACCATTTCAACATCAACCTGAGATCAAAACTGAGATGAAGCTGGAACAACCTGACCACACCATGACTCTCAGTTCAGCGATTTCTGTTTCGTGAAAACGTTTAGTTTATACAAAAAAGGAGTCAAAAGAACAAGGGATGAGTGGGAATACATCAAGAGGGGGAGAAAGAAAAGAAGTATCCAAAAAAACAGAGAAGAGGATGAAGGAGAATAAGAGGAAAAAGGATGTGAAGAAGAAATAGAAGATTAAGATTGTTACACAGGAGAAGAAGGAAGCAGAGAAGAAGGAGGAGAAAGATGAAGATGAAGGAGTGAAAACAAAAAAAGAAAGCAGAATAGAGATGTAATGAGACAAAGCAAAAGATAAAAAAGTAAGAAGAGGAAAAGAAAAAGGTTAAATAAGGAAGGAGGAAGGAAGAAGAGGAAACAGAAGAAGGACAAGAAAAGAAGACAGTAAACAGAAAGCTAAAAAGGACAGAAGCAAAAGAGAGAAAGAAAGAAGACTCAGAAAGAAAAAGAAGTAAGATTTAAAGGAAGAATAGTAAAAAGACAAAGAAAAACAGGAAGAGGTTGAGAACTTGGAGAACAGAGATTGAAGAAAGGGGAGTACAACTGAAAAAGAAGAAGCAGAGGGAAAAAGAAGGACATGAAGAAAAAGGAGAGAAGAAGGGAGGAGATTAAGAATGATAATAGGACAAACAGCAGGGACTGAGGAGTGAATCACTTCATGAACCAAAGAAAACTCGCCCAGATATTTAAGTTAAAGAGTGGTAGTGTTGAGTTCAGGGAGTGTGGGGATTTACAGACTCCTCCTGAAAATGCTCTTATGTGTTTTCAGCTCACCTGAGTCTCCAGCGTCTTCTTCTCATTGGTCAGCTGCTCCAGCGACAGGGCTGCCTTCTCTGACCTCTCTGTGGCCTGGAACAGATTTACGACATTTCAAACATCTTCAAGATCTCATCAAGAAGTCTTTAAAACAAGAAAAAATGGTTTAGTTCAGAACTAAAATAACTTTTTATGTGATCAAAAGTAAATTGTTACTTAAAACTTTGACCTAGAAACATAATGTCTGAACTTTTCTCTCGGATCAAAATCCAGAAATGCAACAAATATAAAACAATCTAAATTTTCTTTGATAATATAAGCCTTACAAAAAAAAACTCTGACCACATGGAGGCAGCAGATAAAAGATGGACACAAAAGCTAACAGGAAGAGTTCATATCAGTGATTATTTACAAATCCAGCTGCAGAAAAACAACAAAACAAGTCATAAATAGACGCATCTGTGTGCAGTCCACAATTTACCCTCCATAAGACATTTTTCCTGATCTTTACAAACTAAAGAAAATCCTTTTCAGAGCCCACCCTTTGAGCTGATCCACAGGCTATATGTACATTTTATTTTTTACATTTTCATTCAAACAGATCAGAGTCCAGAGTCAGGAAACATCAGCCCTGCTCTGGATTTCAGGCCCAAAGGGACCTTATCATTTAAAAACCAGCTCCAGTGAGGAGATCAGACAGAGGGTGGTAAAAACGTGGGCTAAAAAAAGGGAAGAAAGCTCTTTACTGAGTCCGCCCTGAGCCTGTTTGGCTCCATGAAGAGAGACAGAGAAGAAAGCTCTGACTTTAAGGAACGAGAACAAAACTCTCTGTTATGGCTGCGAGCTGTAAACGCCACCGTCCTCCTTCAGTTTGAGATAAAAACAGACGCTGTGCTGAAGCTCAGCCTCTTTTTCACCTCACTGAGAGAGAAGAGCAAGTTTAAAAGATTTTTACTTGTAAGGCATTTTTAAACATATTTTTTAAAATGAAGTCTCAAAGATGGCTTATGACAATTATTATAATTTTTCTTTGAATCATTACTTTTTCTCCACAGTGAGAAATCAAACACAGGATGGTGATTTGTTCGTGCTTTTCTTTTTATACTCAGCACAAACATTCGGTGCAGTACTCTTTTATCTTTTTATTTTGACTTCATGTATTTTCATATAGTTAAAGAGTGGGTATTCTACTCTACCATAATTTAAACATGGGTTTAAAGTAACAACGCTGGATGTTCTGACTAAAAGTGTGAAGATTTTCACACCTCTGTATATTTGTAAGTCGTAGAAATCCTTGAATCTGTCTACAAACTGCTTTGTCTGCTCCTCTCCTAACAGGCCCACAGGGGCTGGCCAATCAGAGGGAAGGGGTTTGTGGAGAGTGGGAACTTAAAGAGACAGCAACTTCAATGAAGTCTTTCAGACAGAGGTTAAAATAAGGGGTTTATGAAACACCAGTAAGAGAGAAATAGGAGGGCTTTTTTTTTACTTTAAATCATGTAATGACATCACAGAGGCCTCAGGGGGATGGAAGAAAAACAGATTTGTTGCCGTGTGTTACTTTTTTATTTATTCTATTGTCCTGTCTGTTCACTCTACAGCGTTCACTTCATATCTTACGGGTACATAATTTTGCATTTTTTAATTTGTTGTTTCTAATAACTTCCCTTTGTCTAAGTATAAAGTAAAATATAAGTTTGTATTCTGCTATTTTTTGTTTTCACCTGTAATATCACTCAGTTTTAATTCTGTCTCTTGTTGTAAGGTGCTGGGACGAGAGAACTGAAAGTTAAAAAAAAAACGTTTTATCTTATTTTTGACCTCTTTGGTGAAAAATATTAAAAATACATGACACTTGGTTATATACTGGAATAATGGGAATATAAATAAATATTTGTTGCTCCATGAATTTAAAATAAAACCCTGACTTTCCTCCACCACACGTTCTTAGTCCAGCTGCTCTTCTCTCCATCTGATGAGAACAGATTTAGTGTTTCAGTTTAACACGTCCTTACGCTGAGTGATCGTGGCTGACAGACTGGACTGCAGTTTGAGTAAAAATAGCTTTAAACTGCAGCGTGGACTCATCAAACCCAAATGGACTGAGCGTGCTCAGTGCATGTGTGTGTTAGTAATGTTTTAACAACATTAAATTCAGCCCGGGGACACGGTCGGCCTCAGAGAGGGAGAGGAGCTTTGAGCACACAGAGAGGAGGAGATTACTTCAGAGGGATTTAAAGATAGGAGCCCACTTTAAGTATGAAAACTTTATATAACATGAAGCTGTGACGTTTCATGGTTCCATAGAGAAATCTGAATAAATGTGCAGACAGCTGAAGCAGACTCAGCTCAGAGAGGAGTCGTTATCTCCATTATCAGAGCTGCAGATGTCTGAGAAACAAACACTGACTGCATGCACACACCTTCGACTTTATGAATAAAAAAAAAAAACTCAAATGCGAGACTTTCAAAAAGTTGAAATTCAAGTGAATATCCTGCATCTAAAAAAGAAGCGTGCAGATTAATCTGACACTGAAATATGACATAAACCCAGACTCTTTAGCTTGTGTGTCAGTGAAAATCTCCTCTTTTAAAGCAGACTGTCTGAGTCTCAGTGAAAAGCTCTCACAGTCTGATTAATAAAGTCTTTTCAGATGCGTCAGAGTTATCTGATGGTGTATTTGATTCACTTCAGCTGTAAATCTGACGCCCTGCTTGTGTTACATTCTGAGTTTATGATGCAGGAATGTTCATTTAAAGGCTCACAGGATGTTAGATGGTCCACAAAACTTCAGCCACACAAACTGGTTTCTGCTCTTACACAGGATTTTAACTTCTTTTTTCATTTATGACATTTTGTTCAGTAGAGAAGCTGATGGAGTGATCTCATAACCAACTGTGAGTTTAATTTTATCTCACCACAGCAGCCAAAACAAATAAAAATGTTTTCAATTATTATTTTTTTATTTGATAGTTGTTTTTTTTTGTTTCCTTCGACACTACATCCCCATCCTTCCCTCTAATCTGTGACTGATGGGAGCAGCAGATGATGCAAGATTAAAAAATAGTTTTCTTAACTGATGACTTAAATAAGTTGAAGAAAAAAAACCATAAAATCACACCAGGAACGACCTGCTTCAGTCTTTTCTATCAGCGAGTGTGAGTGTACCTGTTTGAGCTCCCGCTCCCTGCTCTGACTCTCCTCTCTCAGGGTCTGGTTCTCCTTCCTTGACTGCTCCACACTCTGCTCCACCTCTGAAAGAAAACAAAACACTGACTTTAAAAATCATCTCCACACAAACACAGAGAGACAGAAGTTTTCAGACTCATCCGATGGATTTACCTAACATGGCCCTGGCCGTCCTCTGGCTCTCCTCCTCGGCCGTCTCCAGCTTTTGTTTCTGAAACAGAGAAACATCAGCGTGACTTCAGGATAATCACTTACATGCTAACATTCCTCTACCTTTAGCTAACCGGAGAGTAATGACCAGAGACTGAAAACACGCCAGCTTTGGGATAAATGCTTCTGTTAATGAGGCCACTTTCAGGATGCCCACCAGCAGAAACACTGAAGATAACCTGAGTGAGGAAAGCTGCAGTTAAGCCCCCCTCTCAGACGGGTTCTTCATTATAGAAATATGCAGAAAATTCAGCCTTAAATAAACCCCCTGAAGGTCTCTAAAACTTATGACGACATCATCGACTCAGACCTGAAACCAGCTCAATCTGCATCCAAACAACAACATGAAGGTTTGTTCACATGCTCAGAAACAAAACTCTCACAGAATGACTTCAGTTACAAAACTAAACCGGCCCCCTCTGCTTAAGAAAGAGTTTTATAACTTCGGTTTAAAATGTGTGTTGTTTTAGAGATTCTGAGCCTGCTGTACTTCACGTCCCATCCAAGAAGCACAAGCTAAAGGTACAACGGTTGACAAACTGCACAGAATGAGCCTTTAAGCATCCAGAGAGGGAGATGACACCTTTCTCTGCAAATTCACAAACCATGGATCCACAGACACTGAAGATAGAGTTTTTATTTCTGGAGACTTCACAACAAAGCGAGTTAAATACATCTCAGATATCTCTTCAATCCGTGTATGGTTCGTTCTTTCGTTATTCTGTTTCAAAACAAAATGAAAAAAAAACAAAAAAACTGACTTGTTTTTTGGTTTTTCTGTTTAAAACCAAAACGGAAAAATGGAATAACAGAAAAAACGAAAAAACACGTTTTTCTGTCCTTGTTTTAAAATAGAAAAAACACAAAAAAATAAAATGTTGTGTCAAAATTGTTTGTGTAATATTTTGATATTTAATGTGAACATCTCTATATAAAAATTAGACAAATAACTCACATTGAAGGTTTATACAGACATGTTCCTGAGCTTTTTTCTTTTTTTTTTTATAGCTAAGCAACAAATCGCTGACGATCCACTCCATCTTATCCGCCCGCATCTGCGCACTCCCGTGTGTTTCAATGAGACAGTCAGTGCACAGTCTGCTGCTGTCTGACATGCTCTCAGATAAACCAAGAAACATCAGAGAAGATGATAAAGTTTTTTTTCTCTTCCCTCTTTTTCACCTGTTCCGCGAGCTATGACTCATTTAATGCGTAACGGCTTTGCGCCTTAATTTCTCTTCCGCAGCGATCTCTTATTGGTAAAGGAGCCGCCTTTAGGATCATAAGAAATAAAATATAGACTTTAATTGCTTCAATATTGGCTCACAGTCAGTGCACAGTCTGCTGGATTAAAACCAGGACAGAAAAACATGGTTTTCGGTAATTCTGTTATTTCGTTTTTCCGTTTTGGTTTTAAAACAGAAAAACAAAAAAACAAGTCAGTTTTTTCATTTTTTTGATTTTGTTTTGAAACAGAATAACAAAAAACGAACCATACACGGATTCTCTTCCTGATCCAGCTTCACTTTCACTTGAGCTGTCACACAGAGCTGGTTATCAATATGATAAATCAAACAAGAGTTCGTCTGAGTGCGCTTGCTGAAGCAACATCTGACCAATCACAGACATGAAATGTCTGCAGTCAGAACATCTTCATATTTTTAACTCAGAGTACCGATGTTCAAAAGCTAAACTCATAATCCAGACCAAAACAATCGAACTGTGTTTTCAGTAATGAAGGAAGAACTGTCAGATTGGACAAACTTTCACAAAGTGAACATGTGAATCACGTCTTAATGTTTCACTTTCACTCCAGGTGTACAGACAGATCTGACTATAATAACTCTCATTCCCCAACAATAATCTATCTCTGATTTCCTCTTGTGTGTGTGACAGGCTCAGTAGATCTTATATTCCAGCTGCGAGTCCTGATTTTATCAAACTGAGCAGTATGGAGATCTCTGCAGTTCTACAGTTTCATTTAGCAGACGCTTTTGTCCAAAGTGACGGGCAACACAAGCAAGAATTTAGACAGAAGGAAAACCTAGTTAGTGTGACAAAGTGTGACAAGTTATTTGTCTGCAGGTGCTGCCATTAAGTGCAGGATTTTTTTTTTAATAATGTAGGATAATCTGACCACAAGTAATTGCTGCAACAATATAGTTCAACCTTCAACAACGATCATATAGAGTTAGGTAATTCATCCCATCATTTGGGCACAACAGAGGAGAAGAGTCTGGCTAGTGATTTGGAGCCGCGTTGGGAGCACCAGGCGTCTTTCACAAGCAGAGCGCAGTAAACCAGAAGGAGTGTAGACCTGGATGAGGGACCCTCAGGTAGGCAGGTTTGGGCTATAGGTCTCTATAGCCCAAAGGTAATAAACTCTTAACTAATGCCTCTAAATACTTCTGTGATATCACCATCATTACAGTCTCTGTTGATATCAGTCTGAGGCTCAGCTCGGCACAAGCAGACTTTCCCCATGTGGGGATGGTCTGATATGTTCTCCAGGACAGGAATTGGAGGGTTTTTCCTGGAAGTGCTGCTCTCCCAGGATCCAGAGAGTAAGCGTGTTGTTATTAATCAGTACAACTGTGTCACCTCTGTTATGTGTTAACCTTACAGAAGAAGAGCTCATTGTTCAGACTTTATGTGTGTTTGAGTGTGAGGCTGCTGACAAGCATATCAACATTTAAAACAAGAGCAGACTGCAAAGAGCTGCAGAACTCTGTGGGCATGTTTGTGCCTGAATATTATTCATCCAATACTTTATCAACTATCAGATAGAGGAAGAATTTCAGTCTTTTAGTGGACTCAGTCTTCTCTCCTCCTTCTTTCTTTTGATCCTGATTAAAGCTGAACTGAAACATCAGTTTGCTTTGAAGTTTTACGTTTTGATAAGAGGTTGACATAAACTGAGGGACTGTTATAAGTAATTGCTTAAATTATATTAAGGTAGAAGCTGCATCATACTAGAAACAATGTTAAAAAAGCACAATACCACAACAAAGCTGGTAAACATTTGAGGAGGAGGAGGAAAAAAGCTTTGGTCAGTTATTTTGTTGTTGTGGCTCCATTTTTGCTGAAACTCTAAATTTCAAATCCAAGTGAAAAAACAGTCATATGTTGGGTGCTGTCTTGGCTTTGACACAGGTTAAACTGCTGAAACAAACCACTGATGTTTGTGTGACTGTATCACAAACACCTGAACATTTCATTCTTGGGATCCAACGCTTTTGCTTTTTCCTGTGCACGGGATGTTTTGTCTGTCTCAGGAACTTTACATCTAAACATGAGAGCTTTCTGCGTTTCATAGACGTGTGTTACTTATTCCAAGAGAGAAGAAATAAACTCATCATTGAGGAAATGACGCTTCAAGGACATAACAGGGACAGACGTTTCCTCACCAGGTCATTCAGCTGCTGCTCCAGCTCGCTCTTATCCTGCTGCAGAGACTGAAGCTCCTTCTGTTTGCTTTCCACGTCCACACTCAGCTCACTGATCTGTTAAAGACACAGCGTATAGAAGAGCTTACACACAACACCTGAGAGGAGCTGTGAATTATAAATGAAGCTGGTGGCGAACAGAACATACTGAATATCTCATACTGAAGAACTGTGAACAGAAACTACACCTCTCTTTGTTTACGTTTCACAGCCTGCTCTGAGATGTATGATGAAGATGATGAGAAACGATGAGTTTTTACACACAGGAAGTATCAAGAATCTGCAGCTCAGCCTGAGACAACCTAAAAGACAAAATGTGTCTGTGAAATGTTCAACACAAACCTTCTTCTCCTGAGTCTGAGCCTGGGCCTTCAGGCTGCTGATCTGCTGCTGGGACAGAGACGCAGCGTCTTCCTTCTGCTGGGACGCCCGCAGCCTGAGCTGCAGGTCTGACACCTCCCGCTCCAGCTCCATGATCCTGGAGCGCTCAGACACTGTGGCCACCTGCAGCGGGACGAGTGGAGAAGAAGGTGAAGGCAGAGAGGAGACAGACCGAGGGCTGAGAGCTGAGGGAGCAACCCTGGGGTCAAACAGGGCTGAGATCAAACACCTTAATCACAAAAAATGTATCTTTTTCTTCTAATTACTAAATAAATAAATGAAAAAAGTACAGATTACCTCATTAATCACTTCATGTTCTTGTCTTACCTTAACGACATTATTGTTCACTCAGGGTTTACTGCTTCAAAAATACATCCTCATATGAAGCAACTTAAAAGATGAACCTCTGGATGATCATACCATTGTCTTTTTTGCTGTCATTTCATACAGAAACTAAAACACTATGAGGTAAACAACCCCTCAAAAATACGCATGTTCTACACGGATCAGGTGCTGATGTGTTAGATTTATAATGTTTACACACAGTCAATAACTTAGAGCTGTAAACTTCAAGTCCTCCATCATATGTCTAATGTAATAACCACTGATCTCTGATAAATAAAACAGATTATTCAGTTGTTATTTTTCCACAGGGAGTTGTAGAGGAGGAGACTTTGGGGATTAAAGTCTTACTCCTGGAACAGTTCGAAGTTTCGACTTTCGGCTTTAAGAAGCAAAGATAAAAGATGGCAGAGCTGAACATTTTTCTTGTTGTCAACAAACACCACGAAAAAGACCAAAACCAGTGATGAAAGCATCTTCTTTAAAACTCTATTTGAGTTTGGTTTGATTTGAAACTGTCAGCGTGAGGCTATTTATAAAAAAACAATCCTGTGTTTTTCAAACTCCTATCTGTGATCTTGTACCTTTTGTTTATAAGTAACTATTTTCCGACGTTGATCATGGATTATTTATTACCACACATGGGGCAGACGTCTTGGTCAGGTCATCCTGCAAAAGAGATCTTGATCTCAACAGGTTTTTATCTGGTTAAATAAAGGCTAAAGAACTTTGTTTATAATGTCAATCACAGTCTAATATACTATTTTTTCTTTCTTAAGCACTGAGCAAGTCCACAGCAGCAGGAAAAAACATAAAAGATATTAAGTTAAAATCTTGTCATGCTATTCATTTTAGGGATGCACGATATTGGATTTTTGCAGATATCTGATATGCTGATACATCGAAACCCCTTTTGGCCGATAATCACAAGTTTGTTTGTTTTTTTCACTGTAAATAAAGCTAAGTCTATCCTGTACTGGAATTTATTTGTTACTCTTATTGTGACTTTCTTATTTGTTTAAGAAACACACATAAAACAAGACAAAAAACATTTGATTTTACCATAAATAAGAAATGTATTATTTTTTCAAACTCAAGACATTCAGTATTGAAATACAGAAAAATAATTTCTTTAGATCACATGAACTTTAAATGTACAATGCATTTTTAAATATAACCAAGTTGCATTTGGTTATTTTAGAGCTACTGTAACAACCTGGTGACAGACACAGAGCTCTGCAGTGCAAATAAATGAAGTGCTATATTTTATTTAAGGAGCTTATTTTTCAGATGGTAAATAATAATAATTCTAACTGAATAGCACCTTATCGGCTGTGCATATCAGCAGAAATGTTCATATCTGCCGATACCGATAAACGTGTTTTTAAGCTTTTATCAGCCGATACTGATATTGTGCCGATAATATTGTGCATCCCTAGTTAATTTCTCCCTCCTGCCTGCTCATCTTCTGTCTTTGTCAGGTAAAACACCATCATTGTTTTAATTTCTAGTAAGATAATTTTCCTGCTTTTTCTTTGCTTTAGTTTAAAATTTTACAGACCATAAGTAAACCATGATATTTACAGTGTTTTGGAGGTTGTGTTTAGTTTTGTCTTAGAAATGTTTTCCGAGTGTGGTTTTCATAGATGCTATTTCAAGTTTTAGACCCAACACCCAAGCACATGGTTTTTATACTTTCTTAATTTCCTTTTAGCTTTATTTTTGTGCATCAAATAAATAAATATCTTTCCTGCAGTCATCAGCTCTCACACACTGTCACTGTTAATCTATTTTATTGTTGCTGTCTTTTTAAACGTGGCTTTCTCTTCTTTCAATCCATTCATGTTGTTTTACACATCTCATCATCTTGTCTCATCTGACTGAAAAGTATTTAAACAAGTACCTGTTAATATTCTCTGGCACCTCGTATTTCAGAGTTTGCCTGATGCAGAAAATGTGGATTCATCTTTAAGTGAAAAAAGCCTTGAACATGTTCATGTTTTTATTAGTCTAGAAACTATTTTTCCAAACCAACTTTATGCAGCTGTTAAAGTGAATTATAGATGCCTTACAGATGTGATGCTCATCATTTATGAACTATTTTAATGTTTAATGCGAGTTTTAAATGAACCCATGAGTCTGAGGCTGAGTGTGGTAAATAAGAGGGTCTAATAATAATGGTTTTGGTCTTTCCTCGGGTGATCTGTTGAAGAAAAATGAAGGCTGACTTTTTAAAGGGAAGGCAGAAGTCAATCTCTTCTGGAAGCGTCATGCAGACATGCAGATTTCTCAGTGACAGACCTGCACCGTTAGAGAAGCTGGCTGAGATGTTTGTGCCCCTGTGTTTGAGGCTAATCCTGGACTGAACCATGAGGGATTAAACTTCTGAAAGTCTGCAGAGAGTTTGTGTTTCCTTCAACATGTCCTGATCATCATTATTAAAGCACATCACTCAGTCCTGCTGTGGGGACAGAGCGGGACTGCCAGCATTACCCTAGTGTCCTCTAAATCCCTCTGGAGTTTCTCAGCTTTGGTCTTTTCAAAGAGCAGGCTCTGCTCGAGCTCCTTTATGTGGACATGCTCCAGCCTGGTCTGCGTCTGTTAGTAAGAGAGAGCAGGAAGAGAAGGAGAACAAACACCACAGTAACACTGACACGCTGGCTCAGAGAGCCGCCAACAGAAAGAGGACTCTGAAGAGAGAGGAAGAGGCAGTGAGTGAGAAGCTCTGATCCTGTTTTATCAGCTGCTTTTAGACAAAAGAGAAGATCATCAGAGGAACTTGGGAGTTGATAATTCCAATAATCTCTTTCAGAGTCTCAAAAATCTTGTATTTCTCTTCTAAAAGAACTTGTTTGCTTGTAATCCAGGACTTGAGGGAAGCTAATTCGGGCTGTAATTCCTCTGAAGAGGACAAAGATGAGGACAAGAGAAGGAGATGAAAGTGTCTGAGAAGACTAAAAGAAGAAGAAACAGCTTCTGAAAAGAGCAGCGTGGATGAAAAGAGGGTAAAGTGAGAGCTGCAGATGGTTGGAAAATCATAAAGTCAGAGTGAGTGAATGAAGGATGAATGAATAAATAAAGGAGCAGGAAGAAAGGCGATGTCAGAGCCAGAGAGCAGATGAATGATTCAAAGAGTGCAGGAGGAGAGGAAAACCCTTCAGACGGTGATTGATTTCATCAGCAGCTCTTAGGTTTCAGAGAAAACTAAAAGCAAAAAGCAGCTAGCAGCCAAACTCAGCATTATTAGAGGAAGTGAAGGAGGAACTTCGAACAGAGCGGGACGAAAAACAGCAACACACTCAGGCTTTAAGTCATTAATACTGTGGTTTTAATTGAGACTGAAGCCGGTTCAGACACAGGTGTCAGCTTGAATCACACGTCATGATTTCATCCCTGACTCTCTGAAATACATCAGAGGAAGATCTCAAAGACACTATCTCATTGGTTAAATGTTTGGATTCATCCCTTAAGTGTGAAATTTATTAGACAGCCGTGATGAACCGATGCAGAAGATACCGGACGAGGGGAATATCTGAGAGAGGATTCATAACAACCGAAACGCACCGAGAGGAAAGGACAGGTCTGCTTCAGACATCAGTCTGTCTCATGCATAATCTGACACAACAAGGACTCATTTGAATGAAATATGCATAAGTGTTTATGCCTTGTAGTAAAATTAACCTTATTAGACTTAATATGAGCCACATTCAGCTGATAGAGCCTTCATGGTGCTACAATCAGCTGTAGTGATGCTTTGACGTCTTTTCAAATAGATGAAAAGAAGGCTAAGAAAGATCTACATTTTATTCTGAAGGTGAGATTTTATCTTTCAGGTTTACTTCCAGTCAGGAGTCAATATCAGTTAAGTGAAGCCAATGCTTATCTCTGTTGTTCAGTGTTTGACATTATCATTTTAAATTTTAAAGAAACACCTAAAACAATAATAATTCAGAGCCCAGCATCTTCAGACTGTGGGACTGAAACCTGTGATGATGGCGATTCGAGGATAAATCTCCCGTCGTCTGACCCCGGCTTCACTCTCAGCAGAACTTTAATCATGGATCCATTTAGTCTGTCATTACTTAACCATGAATTCAGGTTCAGACACGTGGGGGGATAAACAGCTGCAGTTAGAGAGGGGAAATGTTTAATTGAGGAGCAGATTATATAACAGAAAGTTACCTCCAGGTCTCCTTTGGTGATGCACGCTTCTTCCACACGAAACTGCAGATCCTCCACTTTCCTGTCAGACAGGGACCATGAAAACACTTCCTCACAGAGCCTTTAAACTCCAAAGACACATGCAGGAAACTTTTCATTCACTCAAATAATTTAGGTTAACTCCTGTATAACTTTCAAAGTTTTTAAGATTTTTCCTTTGAATTCTTCTTGTATTTTACTTTGCTTAAGAAATGTTACGACTTGTAATCCTCTGGATCTATGTGACAACAGGTGTTTGATTTAAATTCTCTAAATGTGACCTAAAAACAGGATGCAGAACTTTTCCATGTCACAGGAGTATTCAGACAAGAGAGATATTTGTCATAATTTCAACTTAAAAGATATATGAAGAAAGCTTTTCTCATTCCGATCAAAACATGTGGTAGAAAAATTTCTTGGTGTTCACTAGAGACATAGAGTATGTATCCTCAAATATTAAATCATGTTATGCAACATGAAGCTTCAGAGAGAAGTCACTTTATCAAACATAAACAGTTTTCTCTCTGGAAACAAACCTTCAAAGTGAACAAACTTTTTCACAGTTTGTTTTCAGCAGGCTGCGGAGCTAAGGTGTAAATCATTAAATCAATGTGTTAAATGTTTTGATCAGCTGTCTTTTTGTCCCTTGTGGCACCTCATAGTGTGGCTGCTGATTCCTGCTGATGTTGTGATGGAAAATAACAATACACAGCGCTTCTGAACGGCTCATCTTACTTTGAAAAGGTCCTGAGTGGCTCAGCTGTCAAGTCAAAAGTGCACTTTGTGTCAAACAGCATTAAAAATCACTGAAGTACTGAAAAAGCTGAACTCAGCAAAGCTTTGTATGAGTTAGGATAAGGTTGCTAGGCGCCGCCCTGTTGGTTGTGGCTGCCTTTTGAAGCAGCTATCTCTTCTTTGTCCATTTCTTGTAATTTTTTTTGTCTCTTTTTTTGTCATCTTTGTATTTAGAGTGGATCATTACTTTGTATGGACACCAAACTTTTTGTATCTTCAGTGATTTTATTACTACTTTTTCTCCTGTGTTTGTCTGGAGATCCAACGAGTAACCATGGCTGCATTGTTTACATGTGAACTCAGCTGTTAGCAGCCTGTAGCATGTCAATGCTAACTGGTGCAAGGCCTGATGTCTTCCCACAGGGTGAGGAGGAGGTTTGGACGTCGTGCTGGTTCTCAGGTGTGAGCTAAGAAGTGATGACGCGGACCTGTCCTTCCATCCATCGTTATTGGGAACGTAAGATCTATCTCCAATAAGATGGACGAGCTAGCTGTGCTAACCCAGCAACAGAGGGAATACCAGAAGGCAGAGTAGATTCATGCTATTCACAAACATGGCTAACAGAGCAGACAGTGATCCAGGAGACAGATGGAGCATGACTGAAGAAGCTCAGTCCTGGACCCTGTGGAGGTGGAGGCTGGCTGAACTGGAGAATGATGGACAAGCTGTCGTCATCTATTTTCTTATGGACCTTTTTGCACTTTCTATACACTTTCTTACTTCTGTTTTCTTGATTGCTGCTGTGACTTCAATTCTGTTGTACTTGTTAGAATGACAATAAAGTTCTATTCTATTCTATTCTATTCTATTCTATTCTATTCTATTCTATTCTAAAGAGGCGGGTCTTAAGCCTCCTTGCTAACAGCTACAGAGTGCCCACCTGTCAGTCAAACAGCCTTGCCCTTATATAGAGAAACCTCATTAGTTTAATAACTTTTACACTTCTGGCTCCAGTTTTTTTCAGAGGTTACTGCTTGGTCTGACAGTATCAGAAAATAAAGTTTTAAACAAACAGGAAAAGTATGAATCAGAGAAACAGCCGAGCTGGAACTTCTGTCTCTGATTGCACCTTCACTGTTCTCTCAACAGGTAAAATCTGAGGAGCACTCACCTCTTCTCCTCCTCCAGCTGGTTCAGCAGCTCCACTTTGTCCCGGTCTGCTGCCTCCACCAGCGAGCGCAGCTGATCCATCTTTGTCTCCATCTCCACTGCGTACTGGGACACACAATGAATATCACAGAGACAAAAACAGTCAGCATGGCCGCTGATCATAAGCTGCAATCACGAAGATTTGATTTCCTGTATTCCAACCTCGGAGGATTTTGTCTTTAAGAAAAAACACGTCACTGTTTGTTGTTCCAGATCATATCTTTAAAATCTGCAAATTTCAACGAAGTTACTTAGACACTCCTCGTGAGACCTGACCTCATGGTTCAGTTACTGCTTGTTCAATCATAGTTTAACCTTAGATTGACAAGTTCTGTTTGTGGAGCACATCCAGCTGTCAATAAATCTGACCAGTATGAACAACAAACTAAAAAGACACAAAGGGATGCAGGTTTATCTGAGTGCTGTCAAAGAACACCACGTGTACAGACGTTATGATCATCCTGCGTTTATATCTGATCCTCTGCACAGTGCTGTGACATTCTCCACCCTCTCTTCTCTGTTTTCTACTCTCTCAATCGACTAGTCTCTGAATAAATGCATCAAAAGAGCCAAAAGAGAAATATTTGACAATATATTATAAAGCACAAAGAGGAATAAAAAAATGGAAATAAAACAGCTTAAAGGATTAGTGGACCAAACAGGCAGGGGAATAAAAACGTGTCTTTAGCTGAGATTTAAGGACAAGATGGAGGGAGCATGACGTCAGACCTCGTTTTCATTTACATTCAGGGAAAAATTAATCTAATATTTTATAAATCTTTACTTATTGATGGACTGTAGGGGTTTAATCTTATGAAAAAGTTGCTTATAGAGACACACTAAATGTTCCTGATATATCAAATAATCGCAGAATTTATTCAGAGTGGAGCTTACATCAGGAGCAGCTGTTTACAAAGCTCAGATAAGTGGTGTTTACACCTAAAATCAATTACAACAAATTTATTATTTTTACAGATAAACCATAAATTTTGATGTGTAAGAAATACTCTTGAGTAAAAGAATCTTGTGAAGTGGTTTGACTGTAGCTCACAATAAATCAAAGTAAGGCTGAACTGTTTTACTAACAGCCAGCATTACTGAAAACAGATGCTCTCTGAGGAAGCTGCGAGGCTGCACACTGTGGAGGAACCTCTACTCTCTGGGAGACCCCAAAAACAAGCTCTTCGCTGTATATATAATCTGTGTTTTAGAATTTATGTAGTCTGACACTAGCTCAAATCTTTCAAATAAAAAAAAAAATCAAAAATATATCTTAATGATTTTTAGTTTTGAGGAAAAGGAAAAAAAGAGATAGATTACATTTGATTTAAAAGTTTCTAAAATAAAAGAGTAAACTAACTTTTTATATAACTATTTATTATGAAATCAGAAATGTCTGAGCTACACTGACAGAACATAAAGAATTGGATAAATGATGAGAACAAAGAGAAGAAAGATTTTTTCTCTGGAGCGTCTTCACTGTAGGATGTATGTTTGTGTCTCTGACCTGATCGCGTCCTTTCCTCAGCAGCACCAGCTCCTGCTGCACCTCCCCTGCCTGACTTGTTGCCTTTGCCACCTCGTATCTCTCCAGGTCTCTCTCCGCCAGCAGCTGCTCGATGTGCTGCTGCTTCTCCTTCAGAGCCTCCTGCAGCGCCGTGGTACCCGAGATCTTACGGGCGTAACGAGCAGAAGTCTCCGTCAACTGTAGAGAGACAGGGATTTGATTTGTGTAAAAGCCACAGATCCTTGAATTATGTAGGGTAAAAAAATATGACTATAGTTTCATTCAAAGCATGGATTAAAAACAGAGGGAAAGTGGTTTGGTGGTTTGGGGGTCAGAGTCTCACCAGTCCCGCTCGGCTGGGTTTGCCGCTGATGGAGGAGGTGGCTGAGCTTAATGAGCTCATGGACGACGCGCTCGGGCTCCTCTTTAAACCGGACCTCCTCCTGGAGCTCTTGGCTTTGGTTGGCGTGGTGCAGGGGAAGCCGATACGCGTCACCTTATGGACCGGAGCGAACAGGCCGTACCGGGGCAGACACTGGAAGTATCTGAAGGACACAGAGTATCAGATGTGACGCCTGTCTTTCATGTTTCTTGTCTGATTGTGTTAGCTCAGTTAATCCTCAGTAGTTCTTCGTGAGTTTTGTTTACCTGGTTCCTGCTACAGCTCCATCATTCTTGCCCAGTGGTTCGTCCAGTTCCACCCCACACCAGTCCCCCTTTGCAAAGTCTGTCTCTCCCAGGAACCGCACCACTCCTGCTTTTGTCCCACCAACCTGCACAAACACACAAAAGAATGTGGTTATGAACTCTGAAGGACTTCAGAGCACAGCTGAGCTCTGATCCTGGTCTGATGGAAACAGATTTAATAGTTACTGGTGTCACTGGATACAAAGCTTGTTACCAGCACGCGATCCCCCAGCCTCAGCTCCCTCTTGGCCTTCTTGGTGGTGTCTGTGTCAGAGAGGTTGGATGCAGACTCTGTAGATGCAGCGTGAATCCGCTGAAGAGCCGTCTTGATGCCGCTGCCCTGAGCTGAACAGAGACAAGCATTCATCCTCATCCTAAGATCTCAGAGCAAACAAGAATCAAACAACGCTGCAGAGGGACTCATGTTTACCAGCTGAGGCAGTCCCAGGAGCAGGTGCAGACTCATTTGTTGCAGGTGCAGCAGGTGTAGCAGGTGCAGCAGGTGCAGTGGGTGCAGATGGAGCAGGTGAAGCAGTTCCAGCTGGTGCAGGAGCTGGACTGGCCTGGTCCCCGTTCGCCTCCTTCTCCAGCAGAGCCGTCTTGGAGAGCTTCGAAGGTCTTGTGAAAATGCCCCTCCCATCCTCACACTGGAAGTATCGGACGCCCGCCACAGAGCCGTCGTTCTTCCCGATTGGCTCATCTAGAACAATCCCCGCCCACTGCCCGGGAGCAAACTGTGTCCCCCCGATGAACTGAACATAGCCCGGCTTGTTGCCATTGACCCAGACCCGCTCCCCGATCTGGAAGTCCTCTAAGGTCGGAGAGGTCACAGCACCTGGAGATTTCTCAGGAGGGACCGGCTTCTGGGAACCTAATGTTACGGGAGAGATGTTAGCTAGCAGTACGTTCTCTTTACGGGAATCAAACCAGAGAAATAACAGACAGCAGAAGTGCTAATGACATTACATCAGAGTTTCTTGTATAAATGAGCAGAAGAAATAATGACCAGGAGGTAAAAAAGGTGATGAGAGGGCAGATCAGAGAGATAATCTCACCAGAGGATGGAGACGTCTTTCCCGGCACCGCAGAGGGGCGAGCGATCTTTGTGGGCGGTTTGAGCCCGCTGGCTTTGCCTGTTGTGCTCATGGCTCCTGGTTGGTCTGTCGGTATCAGGGACCTGTGGGGCTTTGGCCTGATCAAGGAGGGGGACTAGGCCTTCCCCAGCCCCCCATAAAGTCCCAATGTGAGAAAAAGGAGCTGCAGAAACAAACAGAACGTTCTGGAGTGAATGAAAATAAAACAACAACAATACAAAGGAAGAACACAGATATTAGAAACAAAGACAAAGACTTCACTGGACTTTTTCCAGTTTTATTAAATTATATTTACTTTACACCGGCATCTATATCACATTATTTTTCTATATCTTTTAATCCTGAAATATATTTTATATGCAAAGGATTTGTTTGCAAAATCCTCTAATGTGATGGGTTTAGTTGATTTGAAATTTAGCAAATTCAAGTAACTTCCTCAATCACTGCGCCCCCTGCTGGCTCAGGTCATATCTCTCAAACAGAGCACAGTTAATCAGCTTCTCTAACTGCTCTTCCTCCAATCCTCAATTTCTAGAGGTTCCATACTTGGTTCTGTCTTGGTCCTCTGCTGCTACGCTGATGATATCCAAATCTTCATCTCTACCTCACAACAACCTGCTGCACTCTGACAGACCACTTCACTGAGATAAATCCATCAGGGATGAGAGAAACTTTCACCAACTGAACTGGGATGAAACAGACATGATAATCCAAGGTTCCTATCACCAACAGCTTTCTTCTGTTACAACAACACAAGTTGTTTTTGACAGCGACCTCTAGGCTTGTCACGATAACAAATTTTGCTAGACAATAATTTTCCAAAATATTATAGCCAATAAACAATATTATTTTCAATATTATTTTGATTTTTTTTTCCATTTTTTCATTGATGTAATTATGATATATGGGATAATAAAGTGAGTACACCATATCAAAAGCAAGAAACTTTAATTTCTTAAGAGTATTTAACTGTAATTAAAAGGTCAGGATCTTTTGAATAAAATAAATGAAACAAAAAATATAATAAATTTAACAAACAAGAAAGAGAAAAAAAATACAATGAAAATGAAATGGACTCTCTTTTAGAAAAAAATACATGTCAATGAAAATAATTAATACTAATCAAAAACAATAAAACATAGACCCTGTCTCTAAAGCAAAAACAAAACTCCAAAAAAAAAACAACAATAAAAACTATAGCCTAAATAAAAGAGAGTTTATACAGTTCCTGAATTGTTTGTAACATGTCCTTTTTCCCAGTCAATCCGTACTGTCTGTCAAACATTTTTAACATTTCTGGCTTTCAACCGTATTGAAGGGCTGCATTTCTTTGGCAATGTAGCTGTCTTTGAGCGCCCACCATTTGGTGCTTTTATTTCTATTTACTTTGCAGACCAAAAGCCTCAGTAAGAGCGGATTGTCAAAGAACAAGGCTCCGCTGAACCTCCCCTTCTTCTTCTTCATCGCCACCATTTTCAAATAAATGTGACATATCAGCTCGTTGGTGTTCATGAGCTCACACTTTGTTCATTCTAATAAAAAAAAAAATATTCCCACACTGGGACTGTGGCAGGCTGCTTAAGAACTGTATCTTTTGTGCCATCACTCATATTAGCGTGTTTCCTCCTTACCCCTCAGGACGCTAGCTTCAGCTCTCTCCGTGTGTACGCGCGAGCAGCCCCGTCTTCACCCCAAAGATCGCATTTTTGAAAGATGCTCACTCCGCTATAAATCCGCTAAATCCGCTATAGAACCTATGCACCCTGATGTTAGGAAAGATAGACGTAGTGAGCCATCTTCTCATTCAGCCTCTTTGGTGGAAAGAGAGGAGGAAAACAAACATGCATGCACGTGTCGGTTTATCGAGGCTGGCAAAGTTACAGAGGACATTTTTATTCATCGTTTGGTTAATTGATTTATTGATTATCGTGACAGGCCTAACTCTGAACAAACCATCACAGCAGCACTGACTCTTCTTCTGTCTGCCAGCTCTCAATAAAAACTGATTTGACTGAATACTGAATGACAATAAAACAAAATGGTTGTGACCTCAGCCGTTACCACAGCAGTATCTGTGGACATCACTTCTCATATCTCACAGCAGACTGTTTATGACCAGACTATTTATTATCAACCATCAACCACCAGTCTGACACCAGCTGACCTCTGCGGCATGTGTACACTTTCACTCTGCTGTCATGAACACACACGCCTCTGATTTCACACCACCTTTAAAATAACTTCAAGCAGATTTTCCACTGAAGCAGGCGTTATTTCTCTACTCGAGCTGTTTTTATTTAAGTCCTGTAGGTGTCGGGTGAAAGCAGCTCGACTATTTTATTCATTAAAACATGACTCACTCTGAACGAGGTCAGGACAGACGTTCTGTTTCTCACAGAAAAGGTTGTTTAAACATTTCAGCCTCTTTAGAAAAACACACACAATCTGATGTTATCCAAAGAAGTTCTATCAACGAGGAAGAGATCATTTTCTTACATGTCAAACAAATATAATAAAATCCCTACATGGTGGTTTTTTTGTTTATTTCAGTTTTTACAACTACAAACTAATCATGTATTAGTTATTCAATTGATTCATATTCTTCCTGTCTTGATACATGTTACCTAATTCCTTTGTTTCACAGAACTGTCAAAGAATAAATCTTAAGAGTCCTGTTTCTAACGTTGTTCACTCTTCATTTGAGTCACAGGGAAAACCATCTGTTTACATGAAATATAAATACCCTGACATGATCGAAGAGCCCCAGAGGTTGTTGAACAAGACGTAGTGCAACTAGAGAAAAATAAAAGAATCCTTCTTTCATTTAAATAAAACACAACTCCATCTGCTGCTTCATTAAAAAGATATTTTTCTTTTTTTCCTGGAAGAAACTGTGATTTTATTGGAAAAAAAAAAGAAGAAATATCTCTGCTTACTTTGTCAAACACTTTGTTTAAATTAAAAGGGAACAATGTCACTCAATATTTTCTGGCTGGTGTAGAGGAAGTTTTCTTCATCTACTAAAATTAAAGTATATTTGGAATGAAAGAACTGATCCAAGACCAAAAACTCTAAAGCCTTGGTTCACTGAAGGTTCCTGGTCCCTATAGTAACTACTGCAGTGGAAAAACTTTTTTTTTTTTTAAAGCAGTATAGATGTTTCTCACTGTCACAGGAAGCTGAGCATAGCATTTTACCAATCTGTCAGTGAAATAATACTCAATTTAAAGGTGTAGTGTAGTGTCACAGAAGCTTAAACCCAGCGATGGACTCTCTATAAAACAAAGCCCCAAAATTCAATAAAAACTCTTGTTACAATTAGAGCTGAAACGATTCCTCGAATGATTCGAGGTACTCGATTACAAAAATTACTCGAGTAATTTTCTCCGCCTCGAGGAATCGTTTGATTTTTAAAAAGATCAAAGAGTGGTATTTCAAATAGAGCTGAGGCCATATTAAAAGAGTTTTCAGACCCCTCAAGCTACCTCTTATACAAAATAGCAACTAGCAACAAATCTAGCTTCTTTTCTGGAGTTTGGAAACGAATGGGTCATTCTACGAAACGGGTGCCATTTGGGTCCGCAACATTTGATGAGATGTACAAGGCACAAAAATGTGTCAAAGTGTGTTTACAAATTTTGGAGCTACCAAAGCAAGTGCTCTTATTGACATGCTGTATCAGAAAATTATATTTCTTAAAGAGAAAAAATTTCATTTGATAAATAACTGCTCTTTAACTAAACAAAAATGTATTTTATCCGATTACTCGATTAATCCATGGGATTTTCAGTAGAATACTCGAATACTAAAATATTCGATAGCTGCAGCCCTAGTTACAATAAAGGTTCCTGGTCTTTGACGAAAAGTACAGCAGCAGAAGCACATAAAGAAATAAATTGGTCTTGAACCCAGTGTATAAACTTTCTTTTGACAGTATAATATTCCTCAATCCAAAGCCTTATGGCACTAAAAGTTCCTGGCGTCCTATGGTAACTACTGCAGTGGAAACACAACTTTTGAAGCACTTTATAGATGTAGCTCCCTTTAACAGGAATCTCTGAATCAGCAAAGAGATTTTCTATCTTCGATATAATATCCCTCAATCAAAAGTCTTGTTTTACTAAAGGTTCCTGGTGCTGGGTGAAATCATCTACAGTGGAAATATGACTTTGTCGATAACACTGAACAGTTTCAGTGTTGTCAAGATGGACAATATGTCTGCTGTGTTTTGGTTCATCAAAACACAGCAGACTTTTGAGTTGTTGAACAAATGATAGACCTTAACTGGAGCTGTGCTTCTTAAGTCCCGGTAATAAATGGAGCTAATAGTCTTGGTGCTGAACTGTTGAGTGTCCTGTCAGATTCACAGCCTGTTGTGCAGAATTCATGATGATTTTTATTTGAGGGAAGGGTTTTATCTTCCCACTGCACAGATTTTTAAGAGTAATTGTCAGCATTAAAAAACAGAAGCTGTGTTCATAATGTAATGTTAGGCGCTGCTCAGGTAACAGGAGCAGCTCTGTGTGCTGCTACATTACCTCAGTGCTCCCTCCCTCCCTCCGCCCAGCCAGGGCTCCCAGACCAAAACAACAAGCACACCCAGAGCTGTCAAACCTCCTCCTGTGGCTCTGAAGTCTCTGATAGTCTGTCAGACCAGCCTTTGTTTCCAGCCCCACGCAGGCAGACCGATAGTCCGCCCTGAACAACAACCATGAATATATGATTAGAGTATACACTCAGAATATATAATCAGTCATTGTAGCAGAGGATGGTGACATGGGTCGGGCTGTTCGTGTCTGAGCTCCTTTTACTTACAGCATCTCTGGAGACAGCAACTTCAACCGCTATAACACTTCATCCTGAGCATGTTACACATATTTCACAGTTTCTGTGTGAATACGATAGCTGTCAGTGTTTAACAGAAGCTTTAACTTATTGTCTGATGCCCAGTCACAGACTCAGTCCCTGCTGGAATGCGCTCCTAGCTAGCTCCACATTAGCATAAACTAACGGTCCACAGAGGCGCCCCGGCCTGCAGAGAGGAAACTAAAGCGAACATAGAGCGGATAACTGTGGATATATGTTCTGTAGAAGCTTACTTGGTCTCTCTTGATGAACTGGGTCTCAGTTATGGGATGCCGTGGGTGTGAAGGAGCTGCAAACCCTGAACAGCGTAACATGTTCTCAGCCCCAGCCCCATCGACCGAATGCATGACGTCATCCTGGGAACTCATGATGCCTTCATGGAACTGGACGTACACTCTGTTCATCTGAGCTCTGACATTTTAAAATACGATTCACGGAAAAAAAGTTATGAAACTAACAAAAGTACGAAAAAAGAGGAAAAGGATTCGCAAGTCAAAATACGTAACCAGTTTTATTTATTCCGATGTTGATTTATTAATCTAAAAAAATAAAATGTGTACAAGTAGTAAGTTTAAGTGTAAAGAAATAAAACACGAGATCAAATATTTTAAAGAAAAATCACTCACGTATAAGTTAAAATAGATTAATCTCACAAAACGAAGAAAAAAGTTCCACCATTTACAGTCGACCTTCAGTTTGTGGGCAGATCAACCTTTCCATCACCGATACTTCCGCTGCCACGTGAACGCACCATCGGTTGTAGCTGTCCAACTTATTTGCGGTTAATTTGCACAGTAAATATTAACTTAATGTGACTAAATTCAGAGATTATGGTTCATGTAGCAGTGATTGACTGTTTAAACCAATTTTCCCTGTATTCTGTTATTAGCCTGAACGGAAGACACCACTAACTGACCAGAAAATGCTTTTGTAGACATTTAGAGCGCGTATCTGTTTTTTCGACATTCAGCAAAAGGCACTCGAAGGCTTTTCCAAAAAGCTAAATAAATTGATTAGAGGATAACTATTCACATTCATATTTTTATCGTTGTTGTAGAAAGAGAATCATCAAATACTGAGCACTTATTCCAAAACACTTGGGAACAAATGAATTATTTAATAAAGATAAGAAAAATCGAATTAATGGCTATCAATTAATAAAACAAAGAATGGCAAAATTCAGCATCTCATAAACATTATCCTAAAAATAATGAGATATTTCAAACATTCTTAAATTGTAAGTAAGATATGCTAAATAAACTGGTATTTTATAAGGAACACACATTGAATGTCAAAATTAAAAATGCCTCATAACTTGACATCGTAAAATAATTCATTATTTGGAGAAAGTCACTTGTAAATCTGGGATCATCCTTTTTAAATTACAGAGTATTATGAAAGCTTGACATTAAATACAGAGCATTACTGAAGGGGACTTCCATAGTTGTATAAATGTTTGTGCTTCACTCAGGAAGTTCAGACTAGTGGGCCTCTTATATGATTGTAGGCTGGTTATTTCTTTGTTAGCTCACAGCAAAGCCTCCTATCTATATTTTATAGCAGTTATAAAGCACGATAATGGTTATTTTATCAGGAGCCAGGGCTTAAAAAGCATTATGAGCTCATGTAACAGATTGAAACAGCAGCTGGCTTTATATCCTCCCTTCAACCGTTGAAATGTCATTTTGGGATGCATCCGTCTCATCGTCGCTCCTTCTCAGCAGTTTGTTCAGAACCTTCTTAAAGGTGCCACTGAAAGCTGGGCTGGAGAAATAATACACCACGGGGTTCAGGACACTGTTGAAGTAGGTGAAACACACCGACGTGTAGAACGCAAGGTTGGCCTTCTCAAAGTACTTGCACTCGTGGTACCACGCCTTGAGGATCCACACAGCGATGCGGGAAATGGTGCTTGGGAAGAAGCAGATGATAAAGATCAGAGCCACGGCCAGGACAAACTGTACGGCCCTCTTGATTTTCCCCTTCTTGTCCACAGTCCTGGTCCTCAGCTGCCAGGTGATCCGGACTGTGCAGAAAGCCACGATGGATGTGGGGAGAAAGAACTGGACCACGTAGAACGTGTTGTGCCAGGTAGAGAGGGGTGTAAAACCCATACAGATGTTGAAACTTTCACACTGCGTACGGTTACTGCTGGTGAAGAAGTGCTCCTCAGCAAGAAGATACCCTGTGGCAAGAAAGATCAGACCCCAGAGGAAGAGGGAGACCCAGAGAGCGTAGCCAAGACCAAATTTGTTGATCCGGTTCAAGGGGTGGACGATCTTAAAGTATCGATCGACAGCTACAGCCGTGAGGAAGAAGATCCCCGCCGCACGGTTTGCAGCCAGCAGGAAGAGAAGGATTCGACACAAGGCGTCCCCGTACAGCCAGTCCTTCCCCCGTCTGTAGTAGTCTGCTCTGAAGGGAAGACAGAACAGCACGATGGAGTCTGCTACAGCCAGGTGAGTCAGGTACACAGAGTTCGGCTTCCACGTATCCATGTGGAAGATGAACATCCACAAGGCCACAAAGTTCCCCAGCAGTCCAAACATGAACTCCAGGACCAGGATTGGAGGCAAAACCTGGTCCAGGATGGGAGACTCGAAGGCGCAGCACACGTCCGGTTGAGAGAGATTCATGATTAGAGAGGTCGATACGGAGCAAAGCACCAACCTGCTGCTCCACGCTGAGTCAACAGGTAGATATGGAGCTCCAGGTGATCTCTGTGGCAGGGAATGTTTGCGCTCATGCAAACGATTCTCGGACAAACATGCTAATTCCTCAGAGGAGCATCTGTGCACTGCACCTTATCTTTTGGGGAAGTGATATTGACCCTGAGGAGCGTGGAAACAACTGTAAATGTTATCTGCCAAGGGAGAAAGGCCTCATTATAAAACTATTATGCAGCAGAATAAAGATTCACTCATGAGGATAGAGAGGGACGCCTGAAACACCTGCAGCCTCTCAGTGACTCGACACAAACCTGGAATAGAGATCATTTTAATGAACACAGAGAAACAAAAAGAGAGAAAGACCTTTGAGTGTACAGGCGAAGGAGATTGAAATTTATTAGCCTACAGTTTGCTTGAGTGAAGAACATTTGGGAGGGATTCACGTCATACCACACCTTTGGCAAACGAGAGAAAGCAGCTATTGACTAAAAAAAATGCCAAGTGAGTGGGCAAGTCCGCAGCTTTTCTGAACAGTAAATAAAATAGGTATAAAATGACTTAATGAGTACATTTGGCCAGGTTGTTGTCGCTGTTACAGGTCTCATCCGTTTCAGTAAAAGTGCATATTTGGTCTTCACTTCTTCACTTCACCCAGATCATCAATGCTGTCGTCGTCCACCTGGAGGAAAGAGAAAGAGGGAGACAGACACAGAGACACAGAGTCATCCTCAGTGAGTCATCCAGAGCTGTACACACCAACACAACAACACACATCAACATGTACAAGAAGTTTAAGGGATGTTTCTGAGTGTTGGGGTCATTTTATACAATTGCCTTTTTGAAGGGTCACTATTACTGTCACTAAATTTCATTTTTGTGAGGTTTTACTGATGACTGCTGCTCAGTTGTGTGGGAAGAGACAGAAAAAGGATGAGTAGACATCAATGGTTTCTGTCATCATTTTCACATCATATTTCTTCCTTTCTTATGTTTGGTTGGACTCTCCTCTATTGAATACTTTAAACCAGGGTTGGCCAACCCATGGCTTGCAAGCCGTATGTGGCTCTTTGCCTTTCGGTGTGCGGCTCTTTGACCCATTCATATGAGTAGTAATCTAAAATATTGAAAATATTGATATATTGATGCCAACGTAGGGGTTCAATATTGATCAATACTTGGGTGATGAGGTTGATACTTAAGTTTCAGTTTCTCTTCTCTACATGTACTCCTCTCATAGCTCATGTGCTCATAGCTATCTAGATAGATAGATAGATAGATAGATAGATAGATAGATAGATAGATAGATAGATAGATAGATAGATAGATAGATAGATAGATAGATGGAACTTTGTCTCTTCTGCAGTAAAAACAAAAAATCGTCTTTGACACAGCTCCAAGTAAGAATTTGAACACGCTTACAAACTATAAATCTTGCTTTGAAAATTGGAAATGTATTGATTTTCATTTTATGTCATTTTGTTTATGTGTGAAAGGAAGTGCATTCATAAGACCACGTGTGATGTGGCTCTTTGTGGTACCACAGTAATTTTTGTGGCTTTTGGTCACTGACTCGTTGACCACCCCTGCTTCAAAGAAACAATTTAATTTTTTTTGCCCTCAATTTGATTTTGGAAATACAGGCCTCATGACGAGCACATGGAAAGATGATTAGTATTTAGGATCTAATCTGTGCTCTCTGTCTTCCATGTGTGTTGGACCTTGTAAAGGGAACTTTATCGGCCTTAGTCCATGCTTCATCCCAACAACGGAGCTATTCAGAGTAAGCACATCATTTGTGAGCTTTGGTTGTGTTACGATTTGCTGTCACAGTGTGAGCCCTCTTTCCATCACCACATTCACACAATTGAAGAGTGTGAGCCTGACCCAAGAACTGCCAGACGCAGATCTGTAAAGTGTGAATCTTTGCTCCGTCTATAACCAGAGTGGTCTGAAAGCTTCTGCTTAAATGTTAACTGTTCACAGAGGAGGTCAGGCTTAGAGCAAGAATGACTTATTTAAGCTTACATGGCCCCATCTAGTCAAGTCAAAGGAGAAAGAAAAATCTCAACAGAGCAGTTTTGTTTTTTTTTGTTTTTTTTTCACCATAGACAGCTCCAGAGCCTGTGTGTATTGGCTTGTTTGTAGATATCTAGAACAGTTTGATGCATCAGCCTCTTTTGCACATCACATCTGGTTGACAGGATGAGCAAACATTTGAGCAAACACGATTTAGTTGGTTCAAAGTGTTCCGCATCTTGGTTATTTAAACTCAAACAAACCCCATGCGTGTATGAAAAAGCTTTCAGTGGAGGTTAAACAGGTAGGTAAATGTAGTTGACTCACCTCAGGCCACTTCTCTTGAATGACGTCGATGATGTCATCTGTAAAATCTCCCTGAATGATTATTTCATCCTCTGCTGTCACTGAGGCACCACAAGAGAATTTCTGAGCAAAGAAGCGTTGAGCCTCTTTAAGGTCGATGTCTGCAGGAGGAAACACACACAGGGCTCATTTTTAGAAAAATACATCTAAGGAGGACGAATAAAACATTTATGGGTCAAATAAAATCAAACGTCTCTTACCAAAGGTTGCCAGGCCACACACCCGTGTGACGTATTTCTTCTTGGCTCTTGGGATCTTTGCTATCGTAACTTTCTGAGGAACAGTCTTCTTTTTCTGTTTTATCTGACCTCTTCCTCCTGATCAAAAGAAGACACAGTTCAGTCAGATGGACATCTTTACAACCAGAAAGTCTTACAGATAATAAAACAGAAATACTGCAGGTACATGATTAAAAGCAACTCTTATTTTAAGTTAGGATACTGATTCAGTTCATGTAATGATTGTTAAACCATAACTACATGGTTTATGTAACCTCCAGTAAGCCCTGTGAGGATGATGATGACTGAATTTGTCACCATACCTCTCTTCTGTTTCTTCTTCTCCTCCTCCTCGCCTGCAGGGGGAGCTTCTCCAGTGCCGGTTTCCTGCTTGGGTGCATTTGCTGCCGGGCCAGTTGGACAAAAGGAAAAAAAGGGAAATATCAAAAAGAATCCTCCAGAAACAGAAAGCAGAAACACTTATGAACTTCTCTGGGTCTTAATGTTGGTGGATTAAAGGAGCTGCCGATCTGTGTGTGTCTGTTTTAGTTTCAGACCATTGATTTATTGAATACTTAAACAGCACACAGTCACATATGATTCTGTTGTCTCTTTATTCTGTTTTTTTGTGTGCTTTCATTATTTGCAAAGTGATCCAGCATTTTGCAAAGCGCCATGAAATACATTCCTGTCAAACACTCATCCCATCTTTCTCATGTAAGATATTTTCTACTTATTTGTTCAGTAGTTTTACATATGGCTCATACAGCCAGACACAAACAGACAGCAATAGCCGGAGCCGGTGGCAGAATGACACCTTCCCTTGAGAAGTAACTCCTGAAGAAGTCGATTCAGTCTCACTGAGGGCATCTTCACTCCTAACCTCATTAGTGCATCAAACACAAAATCCTGAGCTAACCACACACTTCAGATATGACAATTTAACACTAAAGGTAAACATCTCAGAGATAAATGTTCTGAAAACTTCTTTTAAAATCAAATATCAACATATCTTCAAGAAACCACCCTGCCCAGCTTTTATTGTTTGAATTTACACCCAGAGATTGAAAGAATAAAACATGTCAACAGAGGGGCAGTCAGAGCCTTTGTGTTTCAAAGTGAACTAAATATGATGATGATAAATCAAAATAAACTAGATATTTACACGACAATACAATGGAAGAGAGAACACATAGATGAATACGACAACCAATAGACTATTAATTTTGTAACTTCATTAACTTCATGTCTAATTTTTGTTAGGCAACATTTTTAACAACAAAAGACATTAAAACAGAACATCAGGGACCCAATATTCAGGATCCAGCACATGGGTATTTAAGGACCACGGGGAAAGTTCAGTGACAATGTAAAATGTCGCTCACCTAGAGTCATCCTGGCAAACACATCTGGAAAGTTCTTCTCAAGCCATTGCCTACATTTAGCCGGTTCAGGCATGTACTCACAGTACTGTAGACACAACAGAGCAGACTCAGTCAAAGCTCAAAACACAACCTAACAATTCATTAATGAGTGCTCAAGTGATGTATTGGACCTGTCTGTTTGTCTGATGATCAGACTTACCTCTGTAGGCAGAGAGCACACTGTGGAGAAGAAAATTACCACAGTTAGACTTTGAAAAGTTTAAACTCATCCTTTGATTGGGTAAAAGTGAGTTTAATCAAGAAAAGTATCTGCTTTATGGGGAATGTGAAATTCTTTTTGTTAAAAACACTGATTCCAGGAAAAGTGCATTAAACCATTCAGTCAGGCTGAGGTGAAACTCAAAACAATGTTCTTAACAAATAATATCAGAATTAAAAAGGAGCTCATGATTATCCTCCATAAGATGAATTAGATACAACTAACCCTGTCAGCACCCATACGCTTATCTGTATAGACATGACAGTGCTTGGACTCCTGTGTTATCAAATTTAGCACACATATATCGTTGAGAGTACAAAATAAAGAAAGATTTCTAGGACGTTACCTCCACAATAAAGGACTTTCAGTGGATACTTTGAATCAGAGTCAACTGGTCCATGGTCTGATCTGCTTTCTGAGGAACCAGACTCCATCTCAGTAGTAGCCATCACAATTTACCTGGACAACAACCACAAGCAGGGAGAAAGGTTTAACGTTTGAATGAATAAAACATTTAAAACAAACAAGAGAACACCCTACAGCTTCGACTGTATCTCTAAATGAGTGTTAAAGATCATCAGAAAGACAGTTATCAGAGTCCAGAATTAGCATGATGGAACAAGGTAATGTTTCATCATGCTAACTCTGCTGCTATCATCACTGTCAGCAGAAACTGGAGCAGCACACACTTTTTTAGTAAGAGAGACTGTTGTCAGGATAATGCCACAGGTTCTGATTAAATGAAAAGCTGCAGTGTTAAATGTGAGCCCTGAAGGCACACAGAGTCAGTATGACTGGATTTAGCAGGCTAACACATGCGGCTATTTTAGTTAGTGAGCTATGAAACACTCAGCTTAGGTTAATTACATCTAAAAATGAACTAGTTTTATATTTCACCGTTAGTGTGGACGAGATAGCTTACTGAACAAGCTCTACCTTACAGAGAAAGCCTTTAAATACAAGTCAGAGGTCTCATCAATGAGGAGCGTTAACTCATCCAGCTGTCACCATTCATATGAGCCTTTAGCTCTGCGGGCTAACGAGCTAACGGTAGGCAAACTAAACAGATTGAGAATTAACTGATCTAACCCCGAGTGAAGGTTTAAACACCTACCCCACAGTCTGAACTCTTAAAATCTGTGTCTGCTCGGTGAATCCGCTCGCATTATCGGCGTTATTTTGACTTTAGATCTTCATTCTGACTGAATCAGGTTAGTTACTTTGAGCACGCCTAGCTGGGCTTCTTCTATGAGTTGGTGGAGTGGAGTAAACGCAGCGTTCACGCGCAACATCGCCCTCTGGTGCCTGGTGGACGACTCGAGTTTTTACAATTCATTCAATCAATTTAATTTAATTGAAATCCGATTTTCAATTTTAATTAATATCATTTAATGGTAATTCATTTATGTTGATTTTGTTTTATTTTTACTGATTTAATTTTATTCTACTGATTATAACATTTCGATTGATTTGATTGATATTGATTTTTTTTCTTCCTATGGCTTGTTTTTTTTAAGTATTTTATAGAACCCTTCTCACATGATGCTGTTATCTTATGTAATACAAAAAATTTATGTATTTTGAGAGTTTGAGTTTTTTGTTGTTGTTTTTCCCACATTTAGAAATACACAAATATCTCTCAGAGTATGAAAACCGCTCAAGTAAAAATCTACAGAAAGCAAGAGGGGCAATTTTTTTTTTTTTTTTTTTTTTTTTTTTTTTGATGTATTTCAAGTAAAATTTGTTACAGCGCTTTAGTTTGTACAGATGTTTTGTCAACTCCAGAAGCTCCATGGCCCATACAAGCATCTCCCGATATAATCTTATAAATAAATAGAGAGTAAGGTGGTGGTAGTGAGGCCCAATCAGATGCAACTTCAGCAAGCAGAGCTGGATATGCAGAGGCCAATTAAATAGATCTACACTTACATTGCTACAGCGGTGAGCTACCAGTCCCATGAACCGGACTCTTTTCCCTTTATACACATGATGAACAGCTCATCTGAGAAACCACTTCTGAACCTCTTAAGCAAGGTACAAATTGGCTTTTTTTTTTTTTCAAAACAACAGCCACCACCTCCACCTTACAGTGTTGTTATCCATGAGAATGCACCACTGTACCCAAATGTGCCACTGGAGGGTTACCATGTACAACCTACGTTTACAACCAGAGTGTTCAAATAAGATCGTAGCATATCAAGAAAAACTGCGCTTCAGTTCTCTGCCTGTGGCTTTGTCACAGTCACACCTGATTGAGGAAGCAACCAAATGCCAAAGTGAAACAACCGAGTGGCATTCACTCTGGAAACAGAGATTGACTGCTTCACATTTCTAGGAGTTATGCCATATAAGAGATGCTAGCACAGCTGAAAAGCTAACAGAAAGAATTATCACAGGGACAAGGCAGACACCACTGATGAAAAGGGGGCTGGGAGTAGAAATAGGTGCATTGAAGGACTATGCAGTTCTACAAAATCTTGATCTGACAAAGTTTAGGCTAGTTGTGCATCTGAATTTGCCTTGGCTGGATGCGTTGCATGATGGGCCTGCATATGAGCTCCTGAAAGACCATCATTCAGTATAGTTGAAATTAAATGCTCAAAAGTAACAAGCTACATAGACTGCAAATTCCTCAGATTTACACATGGCCAACACAAACTGAAGGAAGGCCATTGTTTTTATTGGCAAATTACTTATCACAGGCCTGGAATGGTTTGACTTTGCTGTCTGTGCCCACAATGACATTTTCATGCAACACATTTGCAGAGACAGCTCTGCATTCAGCTCCCTTAAAAAAAAAAGATGTAATTTGTTTTTAACACATACATGCAAAAATACCTCAAATTGAAAAGTGAGTGAACACATGAATTCTTGCATTACTGTACAATCATTTTGAAATTTATTATGTCAACTGTCTTTTTTACAATATTGTTATAGCGATTGTCACATAAAAATACATGAATTTTAATCATACATTATCATAACCTGTTTTTTCCATAGCCATTGATGGGTGTTCATTTAGGGTTGTGCTGCCAACACTAGCCATTGGTTGCCCAGTCATTAACCAAGGGTCTGTTTTCATAATTAACCAAAAGACAGGCGACTGCATAAAGCTGATTAATGCTACCTGTCAGTGAAACAGGGACCACTGTACTGAAGAGCTTACGTTCCTTAACCCTGCGAATGAGCCCTTCAACATGGACTCTCAGTTTTGCAATAGATTGCGTCTTTCTGACCTCTGGCTCAGACAGTTGAGCTTTCTGTCTCAGACAGGTAGGTTTGTAGACCTTGCAGGGTACACAGTCTTCTACACTGAAACTCTTATCAACCATTATGGCCATAGATGGGTTTAAGAGAGACACAATCCCAGACTGCTTCAGAATGTCTTTATCACTGATGGCACCTTCAAAGAGGGATGACACAAAGGTTACTGCACCATGAGGGGCCATCCCAATTAATCCTTTAAATGTACAGTGTGGTTTATAGTTTGACAACACCTCACTCTTGAGGAGAAGGGAGCTTGGTGTTTGGCAGCGTATTTCAGTACAGTCCAAAATAATTTGTGTGTCAGAGTAACCCTGAAAAACCTCTGGCATGTGAGATTTGATAGTCTCCTTATCTAGCCAAATGCCTACAGCCCCTAGCACGGTATACAGGAAGTTAGCCCATGTATTTATGATGCGGCTTACAGCTGAATGGTGGATTTTGAATCTGTGGGCCAAATCCCTCTGCATCAGACCCAATGACAAGTAATTCATAAAGAGGAAAAACTCATCAATGGGTTGAAGAACCTGAAAAAAGAGACAAATCCATTATTATCTCATTACAGTAGATTGTGACCAGTCTATGATTGCAGCTGGCTCAACTCATTTAGATGTAATGATTAAGACAATGCAACATTTATTGCTTTGAACAAATGTCAAATATATTCACAGTTGCAATGCTAGCGTGAGGGACCTCAGTGTTCGCTACACTTGGTGCTCTTGTCACCTGTATGATCCTGCATGTGGCTGGCTCTATCTGCTTCCAAAAGGCCATCAGGTGAGCGTGGCTTGCAAACCTGTGGGACAAACATGTTAGATTTCTATATGTTCAGTGTCCATACACAACATTAAATTGCAGGCATGTTAGCATCCTTATTGACAGTTATACAAAATCCTGGAACAGGCACAAAGGTCAGAAACTGAACCAAACCCCCCCCCCCCCCCCCCCCCCCACACACACACACACACACACACACACACACACACACACACACACAATACTCCAGGAGACTGATAAAGATAATTTTAAATAGATGCTTTACTCATTCTGAGGGGAATTCAAGATTTCCAGGGATTTACTACAACTTAAATGCAACATAGGCCTAAAACTAGCCACTGATGACAGCTCTAATACCTCTATATCAAACACTGAACATTTTTCATTTACCCTGTGAAAAACCTTATGTCATCATCAGATCCAGCAAACCGCTCCAGGCAGAACTTGCTGTTGATAGTAATCTCCTCGATTTGATTTCGAAGCTTTGCTATTTCTGCATGAAGTTCTTGATTGTGGTCAAGAGACATAACCATATCCAGCCCAGCAGGTTCAGTGATGCTGCAGTAGTCATGGTCAGGAGGATAGCGCAACCCCACAAATGGTTCATTTATGCATTCTGTGTCGGGACACTCGGTCCTTTCCCAAACTTCAGGCCGTGGGTCCAGAAAAGTGAAGTTATTCCATGGAAAAAGCACAGGAACAGCTCCCTTCTTCAGACGTCTACGCCCAGCTGGAGTTGGAGGCTCTATCACATCTTCACTTTGAAAGTGTAAGCCGCAGACTCGAGGATTTGTTGTGACAAAGTTGTCTCGTCGGATGTTAATCATCCATTGTTTATGTAACTCATCGTCTTTGGGGAAAGAAAAAAAACTGACAGAAGAATTGAATCTTGCAGACACTGAACAATGCGGCACACAGCAGTGGTGGCTGGAGCCATCATCCCGTCTTTGAAAGGACACTTTTGTACGTTTACACGTCATCGCACCAAGTACCAAAAATGTAAGGCTAAACGAAAAAAATAATCAGAAAACTAACATAGACAACACAACAGCAACGAAAATGAACAGTTATAGTGTCATTGGTAGCATACAGAAGCACAGCACGCTACAGTAACCGGAAGTTTACATCCACCCTGACCCATAATCGGAAACACGTCATGCTCGTCTGTGCATACCGCCTTGTCATTACACTCAAAGTCTACTTTTATTTTGAAAGGACCAAAGTGAAAGTTCGCCGACTTTTCATCTTCCTGTGATGAATATCACAAGGATTAGACTAAGAACAGTGATAACAAAAATATCATCCGCCGTATTCTTGTCGCAATATAGCTTATTTCTTCATCTGAGATTAAAATATGTATGGAAAAATAAATATCAAAATAAGGATGTTCGGAAAATACTTCGACGTGTGTCCTTTGTTATTACGTCACTGACCAATCCTTGTCGATGGACCTCACCGTTCCTATTCAAAACCAACTTTGGTGTGTGCTAATGCTAGCTCGTAACTCAAGTTTGTTTTTGGCAGACTTACTTTATTTCTTTTACAGTTACAGTTACAGTTACAGTACAGTACAGATACCAGTTTCAGTTAATTTATACATTCAAGTTTTTTCTTTTAGAAACGTTAAGGGGAGGTTCTTCTTCTAAACCTCAGCTGGCTGACTGACATGTCTACTAAAGATGACCACAAATTCAGGATAACTTCAGTGAAGCTGAAACCTAAAAAATGTGGATCTGAGTGTTTTATAACCACAGAGTAGCTGTTACGATGTGATGGACGGAAATAAAACACAGATCCCATCACATGGACGGGTCAGTGGAAAAGACTGTTTCTCTGGACTTAAAGGTAAACATTCATCCAAAACAACAAAAGAGTGAGACAGTTATTTTCAAGTGTTCAAGAAAGATTCACCACGTAGCACCTTTATCCTTGTTTCAGATACATCAGCTGATTTCTGGCACAGCACCCCCGTTAAACAGGTGAATGAAAAGTCGGGTTCAGTGCTATTGCAGAGAAAGTAAACAAACTGGAATTTACTTTAAGACAGGACTTCACACACAGAAATGAAGTAAGAAAAATTCAAGATTGTAAATCATGTAAAAATGCTACAGAGCTCTCAGAAGGACAATATGAGGTCTAAAAAATGAGCATAACACTTAAAGCAAAGTAGTTTGTGAAAAGGAAATGAGTCCACATCAGTGTCTGAGGGTTTGCTCTGGTCAGGTAAGCCTGATGGAGACAGGCGAGAGAGGCTTCCTGGTTTTCTACTCCTGACTGTAACTGGTGTTTTACACTCCCCAGAGGAATGAAGTAGATGCCCGACAACCTTCTGATCTAAGCAGCGTTAGGATGGAGCAGGCAGCACATCAGTGGGGTCAAACTACATCTTCTCCTCCAGAGGATATCCTCAGACACCGCAGCCTGCAGGAAGCAGAGGTGAGACCAGACGACAGCACAGAAACTCCTGAACTGTCAATAATCTGAGGTGTTAATGGAGCAGGGTTTTTTTTCACCTGAGTGTTCCCACTGAGATACAAAATCTCTTTTCAAATGGAGTCCTGACAAATGACAAATGACAGTATCCAGTCTCACATGGAAAAAAGGACAAACAGACATAACTAAAATCATGGCATTAATGAACAAATCAGCTGTGTTTAGCAGTAAAAGATTAACCCCGAATCCTGCTCTCTTAATCCTGTTACCTACGAAAATCATCCAGCCTGTGGCTCAGACCAGGATGTGGGAGTGACTGTTTGAAAGACAAACTAATTCTCAATCCCTCTGTTAGGAAGTCAAACCCTGTTTTTATGGAAGACACAGCGATCCTTAACCAGAGACAAATCTGGTTTTGCATTCAGTGTTTGATTATCATGATCCTGGAGTCACAATGCTAAAGAATTGTGCAGCTTTTGTTTCCAGAAAAGTCATCATGATAATGATTCTTATTATCTTTGTGTTTGCTGTCATATGTAAGAAACTACCATAATGCACTTTACTCTGTAATACTTTGATGGTTATTTGTCAAAGTGAACTATTGTGCACACATAACTGACTGATAACACCAGTTCCCAACAAACCTTATCTCAAGACAGAAACAAAAAAGGTTTCCACTGTCGTACTCTTTGTTTTATTGTTCACAAAGACCCAACATCCAGATCAGATCTAAACAGATCTTTAGAATCTGTGTGGTCTCATCATATCCCATCATGAAGAGAGACCTTACCAGCATTTAGTGAGTTACAGGAAAGAGGAGGAACATGCTTTAACAGACAGAAACCTCAGGTAGAGACAGACTCATGTTAGGCAGGCATCTGCTGAGACCGTGTTGGGGTTAGAAAGAAAAAGGAAGAGGGATAGAGGGACAACAGCAACAAAAACAAAAACTTGAGCAACAACAGTTCAGGCAAGCTCTGGTTGCAATTCAGGACTTTCCTCGTCTTTCTTGGTTCCTGTGTCCCAGTTTCCAGTGAGTGACCTGAGCAGCTCTACCATCCAGAGGCAGAGGAAAGAGCTGCAGCTGCTGATGGCTGAGCTGAAGGATCGAGACAGAGAGCTGAACATCATGGCGGCCTCCCATAGGAAGCAGCTCCACGCCTGGGAACAAGACCGCCAGAGAGCGCTGACTTCAGAGCAAAGGTGTGCTCGACTGGACGGTGAGGAGACCAAAAACACGCAGATCATTTTCATTACTGCCTTTCTCTGCTTTGGGATCAATGCAGCAAAATGGGACTAAATTGTGAACTTTGTTCACCCGAAAGCACAGCTAACTATAATTTTCAGAGTGACTGAATCACAGAAACCATCACAGAGGAATACTTTCATCATTTAATGAGCTATAAACTTTGTTTGAGTAGAGGACGTTTCCTCATACTTTTCTTTAGCATCTAAAGCTTCTTTCCTTTTTAACAGAAACCCTGTGTGATATAATAAAATGTTTGACATGTTTTAGAAAGTGGAATCAAAGAATGGTTGACAGTTTGAGTCAGAAACAAGCTGAACATCTCATCTCTCTCTGTACTGCTTTTCACTGCTTCCTATTGTTTCTGTCGGCTGCAGACGAGCTGATGAAGCGCAGCGAGGTGATCAGAGTTTTGACTAAACGAGTGTTTGTGGTGGAGACAAGGGAGGAGGAAGTCCAGAAGCAGCTCAGAGCGGCCCGACAGGAGCTGAGTGAGCTGGAAGAGAAACAGCAGAAAGTCAGACAGACATGTGAAGACTTTCAGGTACTTTGTTAACTTTACAACATGTAATAGCACTCTCGTTTAAGGTCTGTATGAATAGATCTGCTCAGGTCCTCCAAACCACATTCACAAGATGAATTCATGAAAACAGCAAAAGAGTAACTTTTAATGTGTCTTTTACCCCATCAAATAATAATAATAATATCAGTATAGAATTAAGACCCAATGAGTCAAATGGAAGTGTTTTGTCTCTTGTAGGAGAAAAACCAGAGTCTGAGCTCCACAGTCATGGCTCTGTCCTCTCAGCTCGGCTCTCTCCAAGTCAGAGAAGAAGAGCTGAGCTCCATGCTCAAACTAAAGGTCGGTTTCTGAACCGCTTTGTGGCTGAAATATAAAAGTTTTGTCTCATAGTCTGAACTGAGATATCAATAAGCTCTGAATGTCTGATAATGTCACATTTCTTCTACCCATGAGGACAAGGACGTCTCTGAGGCTACGAGTCAGATCATTGAGCTCACGGGACGACTGAAAGACCTGGAGACATCTCTGACAGAGAGCCGCTCACGAGAGAAAAAACTTCTTAAAGACTCAGAGGAAAACAAACACAGGCATAAAGAGGCCCGACAGGAGATCACACGTCTGAAAGGTAAGTGATATTTGGTAAGGTCAAACTGTCACAGGTTTACCTGTTAGAGAGGCTGAAACTGCATTTGTGGGAAGTTTTTGTTTGGAAAAAGATGAAACAAGTACACATTGGTGAAATTAGTCACCTTGTAGTGTTCTGTGTGTTTCATAAATCCTCTCTTTTTTCTGTGTGTGTGTGTTTCTTGCTCTCTTTCTTTGTCCAGAGGAGCTGCAGCAGCAGGTGAGTCAGAGCAGCTCTCAGAGGGAGGAGATAATCCGGCTCAAACAGGAGCTGCAGCTGCTCCGCAGAGATCTGGCTCTGACAGGTTAGTTTCTGTTATTTAAGTTTGAATACATTTATCTTACACTAAATTATCATGATCTATTATCTGGGTCGGTATTTGCACACCAGGGGCGGAGCCAGGATTTCAATTTTGGGTGGGCCAAACCAATTTTGAGTGGGCCTCAAGTTACAAAATTTAGTAAATAACTGTTACCATATAGATATTGATATAGTAATGTTACTATGTGTGTTTTAAAGCAGATTTAGTTGCTTTGATTCTTTAATATTTAATCAAATTTTCAAACATTTTTGGGCATCAGACAGCAGTGGCTCACAATGGCCAAAGAGTTGTGCTCTAACGCACCAATGAGCTAGGCCGCCTCAACTTTCCATGTATCATAAACTGTAAGAGCAGCAACTTTAACCAGTTAAATAAAAAGACAAAAATCTATGGTCTTTCCCAATGTCATCCTCTATTCCTACCAGTAAAACATGAGGCTGAATGAGTCATAACTTTTTTACCAACAGGCAAACAAATTGCCAGACTTGGCTCATTTTATGAAGACAGGACATCTAACAATTAAAAAAAGCGTAAAGTGACAACATTTTGTAGTAACCCTCTTTAAAACTGATTTTTTAAAAAGCAAATGAAGAAAAAATATTTTTTTCAAAGAAAAGTTTGAGGTGGGCCTGTCAGAAAGTGGGTGGGCCTTGGACCGTTAGGCCCACCCACGCCCCTATTGCACACAGTGTCATCATCAGTGTGTCAGCTTTTGGATAATCTCACATTATGCTATGTAAAAACTGTTCTTTTCAGCAGCTCACACTCCCAGTCTGAAACTCATTATTTATCATGTTGGGTCCATTTCATCTCATGTGTCTGGTGATTTTTCTGTAACTTTGCATGATATTTGATCTTGGTCTTTGCCATTATGAATTATACATGTGTTATCTTCTTTGGTTTGTGCTTGTGTAGCCCACAGCTTATGTGAAGTGTTTCCATCCTCTAAACAATACATTAAACAATCAGAAGCTCCAAACTGTCAATTTAACTTTATATATGGAGTTTATTAAACTTCTTTAAAGAACTCTATGTTAAATATTTAAAGACACTTTTCCTGATTGTCTGAGATGTGAAACAAAAGAAATCAGTTTTAAAAACAGAGCTGGTACAGGAAGCATGTGTTTGTTTACCAAAGATAGGTCTGACTATTAAAACATTAATAATTTTATTCAGAAAAAAATGACCCCTCCAACTTTTAAGTTTGTGTTTGTTTCCTGTTTTAAAAAAAAGAAACTTCCTGCAGAGGTCAGAGCATCTGAGCTCTTTTCATGTTTGAGTGTTTCTCTGTCTTTCACCAGGAGAGGGCGACAGCTGGAGAGACGAGCTGCTGGAGCTGGCTCGCTCCAAACAGGAGCGCACCATGTCGGAGCTGCGCTGCCTCAGACAGGTGAAGGATCACATCTGAAACACAAACACAGCCCCTCAATAAGACTGCACACTGAATGGACTGTAGAGCAGGAACAGTTCTGGATCAGTTTAACTCTTTCTGAGCTGTCAGGGGACGTGTGTTTCCTCATTCCTGCTGCTCGGCCTGATTGAGTTTGAGGTGATTTTCTGGTTGGACTGCATGCCACAGACTGACTCCTCAGAGTCTGTGTTCAGCTGCGTGGCTTTAGGTCACTGTCATGTCCATTACTCTGTAAAAAACACTTCTATGAAGAGATCTGCTTCATTATTGAATCACAGTTGGTGTTTTTTAAGACTCTGGTGTGGCTGTTTTCACCAAAAAAAGAAATTTAGAAAGGGGCTGAGGTGAGCACAAGAAGAAGGGAACAGTCTTATACATCTGTCATATCTGATAAAGACGCTCAGACTGCTGTTTGATTCCCCCCTAAGTGTTGACTGCCTTGTCTCTTACAGTATAAACAGATAAACAGTACACCATGCTGCATGTGTGTGTGTGTTTTCAAGGTGTGTGAGAATCAGAGGAGTGATCTGCAGCTCCTCCAGCTGAACCTGGAAAATGCCCGTGAAGCTTTGAGGAAACAGACTGGTCAGGAAGCACCTGACAGGTGAGCAAACACGGCGACACAAACATGAAAATATTTAGAGGGAACAAACAACCTGAAACATTAAAACTGCTACAACCTCAAACTCCACAAAAGCTGTAGTGCCTTCACTCTGCATGAGATATTAAGACAAACAAGAGAAGATAAAAGCCACAGATTTCAGAACTACAGCTGTCAGACTGGTTTAATTCAGAGCAGGCAGAGGGACACAGTCAGTGAGCTACATGTCAAATAACTGTCTGGACCCAGGAAACCAGACAATGACTCCTTCAGACCCAGATCAGATCTCTGTTAGAGTCTGATGTTATCTTTTTTTACCTGCTGAGGGAGTTCATCAATGTGACCACCTTCACAGTTTACATTCGTCCCATCAGGGGCGCAGCCTGTGACATCCTCTGTTCAGTTACCTCTGATCATCACACTAAGCATTCAGGAGCTTTATTATCATCACCAGAGAGTTTAAACAGGGCTGTCTCCATCACACCAAACTGTCTCCAGGATTGACCATCAGATACTCCTGACTGTACACAGTTTAAATAATGAGCTGTAAACAGTTTATTAGCAGCTGCATGTTTCTTTTAGTGTAAACTGTGTGTCATGACTTGTGTTTACAATCCCCCCCACCCCCCTCAGGGATTATAAAGTAAAAACCTATCTATTTTACTTGAAGCCAGTGTTTATTAAGCTTAAACAGCTGAGTTGTTGTCTTGTTTTGTGTCTCAGTCAGGAGGAGTTTGGATGTTGTTGTACAGAAAATCGATCTCCTTCATCTCTCAGAGCGAGGAACTTCAGACTCTCTCAGGACAGTTTCTCTCCACCTGCGGTGAACCAACACAGGGCCTCCAACAGAGAGCGGGGTGGCGAAGTCTCAGAGCACAGGACAGATGTACGACACAACACCTTCCTTTTTTTTTGTTAAGATCCCCATGATCACAGAAAATCCAGATTAAATTCATTAAAAGTATCTGCAGACTCCAGAATATGAGTTTTTTTAAGTTCTGATTTTTTCAATTATTGAGTTTGATCTTAAATCTGAAACTTATAACTTTACAGTTAGAGTTTTTTTTAGAAATTGCAGATTTTAAAATTTATATACTGGCCAAACTAGAAAATAAAAAACATGTTGGACCTTAAGAATAGTTTTACATTCCAAGGAATAAAGTGCTCTCCTCTTCTTCTCAGAGTGCATTAAAGCCAGAATTACACTCTAATTTTTTTAAGCAGAAGTTTAGGATTCTGTCTTTTAAAAAGCTGGTAAAAAAAAGACTTAAATTTGTTTCCTAAAGTCACTGGTAATTCCACTAAAGCTGAGCAGTAATGAAAGTTTTTGATCCTGTCCTCAGGGTGAAGATCCTCTGTCCAGCCGATCCCTTCAGGAGCTGTTGGATGAATCCAGGCAGGTCATCCAGACTGCATCAGAGCGAGGGGCCCTTGACCCTCTGAGCTCTTTCAGGGGTCAGACATCTCCCCACCAGTACCACCATCACCATCACCACCCAGCTGCCCCCACTCACAAGGTAGTTTCATCTGTTAGAAACCACAGGGTGTGGTCTACAGGTGTGAAATGATCCGTTAAACTTCTCATAGTCTGGGTGTGTGAAGACGTAACAGCTTTATTTCTCTTTAACCAATAGGTCGGTGAAACTCCACCCAAAGCCTGCCCTCCTCACAGAGCCAGCAGAGACCTGTGGATGAGCTAACACTGACTCTATTTACACTTCAGTATTTAACTAGTTTACATAAATCTGTGTCACCACAGAACTACAGAAGGTTCAACTCTGCTGTTAAAATACAGACTGGAATGAATTTTTTATTTTTGTAACTATTTTTATCATTCTGTGCCTTCATGTTTTTTTTTACAGTACTTCTCATTTTTTTAAATAAAGACGTGTGTATTTTTGTCCATGTGTGTATGATTTTGTAGTGTATTATGTGGAGTGTGTGAGACGTGAAACCTGTCCTACAGGCTGTTGCTGGTGTGTCCTTGTTTTGTCTTTCCAGTTTCACTGCCTTCAGATCTGACTCAGAGGAAATCTGGAAAGCTGCTCTAAAATACTCCTAACTCTGAAACTGCAATGTGGTCAGTTTTTCACTATTCTATGGATACAATTTTTGAAAACATCGTTTAGGGGAGTTTTTTTTCTGCCTGTTCCTGCTCTAATCTCAGTTTCTCACTGATGCAGACCTGATCTGGAGTTTTCTTTTGGTTCCATTTTACCCAGAGCGCAGGAGACAGACATTTCTTTATTTTTTTAACCTCTTTTTAGGAGAAAACTTTCTTTTTAAGTATTTAAAGCGGACATAAAAAGAGATATTCTGGGAACATGCGCGCGCCTCGTATGACGCACCTCTTCTCGTTCTGAGCGCGCGCACAGGTGATGATCTGAACCTGGAGCGGAGTTACTGTGGATTAAAACCACGTTCTGAGTTTCAGTCTGAGTGGAGATCTAAATCAAGATGAGTAAAAGTAAGAACAAATCGGAAAATAAGACGGAAAAGGCTTTGGCTGCGGAGAAGGAACAGTTCGGGAAACAACAGGTGAGACTTCTTGTTATTTTCAAGGTTCCATTTATTTAGGTGAGCCAAGGCGCAGTGAATCAGACGGCAAATTTTTAGTTTTACCATTTTATTCGTGAATTTCTACTTTAATTACTACCATGAACTCTTTCAATAACTTATTTCACGTGTTAACGAACAGGTGTAGTTGAGAAGAACTAACTTTTAGTGATTATCTCGAAGTCGCATCTCTTTCCGTGTGACCTGCTGTGTGTTTATCTGTTCTGTTTTCCTGTTGTCTCCTCTTTCAGCTCCACAGCATCAGTAAAATTGTGGCTTCCAGTGAAACACCACCTAAAGAGAAATATGTCCGCAGTATCCTTTCTTCTGGAAATAAACCACATTATTTTAATTTGCTGAACTTCAGAAGTGCTCATCCATTTTTTTTATTAGAATAGTTAAAAGTAGACTAAAAGCCTCATTAGTGGTAGAAAAATGCTAATATTAGCATGCTAATTAGCTGGTGACCCAATTTGATTTTCTGTTAAAGATTAGCATAGTAGCATGCTTTTGTTTAGTAGACCTTCATGTAATATCTTTATTATTTCTCAGTTCGACCGCATGGTTTTAATTTGGTTACTTCAAAAAGCTGATGATTCAATTTCACTTAAGATGACTGATATTAAAGTTTGCTAAAAGCTAAACCAGAAGCTGTAGTAATTGTAAAATGCTGACATAGCATGTTAATTAGCAGCTTTGTAGCATCCTTATTTTGTGGTTTTTCAAGCTGCAAATATCACACATTTTAACATTACTATCATTTAAGCAGGAATTCTGTTTGTTAAAGTATTTACACATCTGTGTTTCAGTAATTTAAAATCAGGGACAGAAGTATCCACACATTTTCCTCTGTTTATATTTGATCATATTGTGTAACTTTTTCTTGTTTTCTTGATCATCTTAAGTTAAGACAGATCTCAAGTAAACAACTCAAATGTATTTGTTTTTGTGGTGCATAAGCTTGAGATTTCCATGGATTTGACACCCAATTGGGGTGAATGTTTTAGCTTTTTAAAATAGAGAGTGAGCTATCAAGTTTAAGATCTTTAAATTTTTATCATTACACGGATACTCTGTGGTAGTCAGGTCAGCCTGAGACAAACAGTGAATGTAAAGCTGGTTGTGGTGCCACAGAAAGAGCTTCAGGACATCCTGAGTCAGTCAGACTCATCCACATGTCACCATGTTTGGCTAAAGAAGATATAGTTTCAGTTCACCCTGGTTGATTTTGAGGATTAGCATTTCATAAGCACAAATTTAGTCTCACTGGTAACTCTGGGAGAATGAGCAAGTATCACAAAAAAGTTTTCATAGATTCATCCTTAAGAATCTCAGATAAAGGAGAAATGTTAGGTGCACTTCAGGTCTGCCTACAGGATCCCAAAAGAAAGTGGAATCATATGCTCAGGTTGGGATCACTAAAATATTCATCCTCCAGGTACAGTGATGATATGACAATAACTTTGTTTATATAGTCCTTTATATAGACAGTCTTTATAACCTTTCAGGACCATCTGCTCTGTTTTTGAGGTCAACCACACTTTGATTTGTTGAGGTTTTAATGAATGTTTGCATCAGTGTTTTAGAGTTTCCTTAACGACAGCGAAGCCGTCATCATGGGGACTCACAAAGAGGCTGGAGCGACGACTTTCTGGTCCTACATCTCAAACCTGCCTCTGTCAAGTAACTCTATGGTCAGCTGGAAGTTCTGCTACCTGCTGCACAAAGTGCTGAGAGATGGACACAGAAATGTGAGTGTGAAAGTGAACAAACAACAACAGCAGTCCTTCTTTTGTTATACTTCTTTTTGTCGTGGAAATCACCTGTAACTTCTTATCTGTCTCTCTGTCTTGCAGAGCGTCAGAGATTCTCAAAGACACACTCACAGCGTCAAAGAAATGGGCATCCTCTGGGTGAGTTGCAGCATAAAAACCTGCACTGAAGTCTCTTCAAAGTAAAAGAATCTGGGTGTTATAAGCTGGAGGTGAAAAGGAAAATTATCTGCCCTTTGAGGTTTGAAAATAACTTTACTTTTTGAACAATTAACCATAAAAAGAGTAGGAAGTAAAACTGAGTTTGTTCAATGATGAGCTGTCGGGAGAAGCGCTGATACCAAATGTATATTTCTTTTTAAGATTCAAATCTCAAACCTTAAAAAGGTGGAATAACTGTAGGGAAAGAAATTATCTTTTTATGCTCAAGAAAATGTATATTTTTTTATTTTTAAATAAAAGTCTAACTTCTGCCCTGCAGCAAAAAACTGACAATGTATTGATTATCTGTGCTAATGTGCTGGATGAATTTGGAGTTAGATCCTTCCCCTCTATTATACTCCTCTGAGTCTGAAAAAAGAAGATTATCATTATCACTCTTTTTCATGTTTAATCCTTGTTTTTTTGTGTGTGTTTTCTAACAAACAAAAACCTAAAGGACTTGTAAATGTTTATTCCTGAGCTCATCTTTCTTTCCTTTCAGGGTAATCTGCACGACCGTTATGGCCACATCGTGGCTCTGTCAGCGAAATACCTCTGCCTTAAAATGGACTTTCATACCAAGGTAACACATTTGTGTCTTTAAATGGTACATGTAATTAAACATTAGTTATTCAGAGCAAAAAAAACTGAAGTAGAAATATTGTCTACAGCATAAAGTGATTCCTGGAAACATGGAGGTGAGCGATGAGACTCTGGAGAGAGAAGCAGGAACAGACATGACCAAAGTGTAAGTTTAGACAAAAGCTCATACAACAGAAAGACTTTACTGCTCTTCTTTACTTATTTATTGTTTTTTGTTTGTAGGTTGGATATGACTCAGGAGCTCTTTGGTTGTCTGGATGCTGGATTAAAGATGTCCGATACAGGTCGGTCCAGAGACAGTACCACTCTTTGTATCATTTACTTATCACAAACTCTTCCTGTGTTCTGACTCTAATGTTTGTCTTTTCTCTGTAGTTTTCAGTCAGATGGATGCAAACGGAGCTAAATCTTCAACAGCAGCCGGACAGTGCAGACTGACGCCTCTGATCCCGCTCATCCTGGACTGCAGCTTCCTCTATCACTTCTCTGTTCTGTTGATGTTCAAACTTCACAGCCGTAAGAGATCCTCCATGCTAAAACCTTTAAGTCACACCTCACTATTTCAGAAAATCAACCTGTTTCTTCCTCTGGTTTTCAGGCATCGCTCCGGATGTTCTTCTGGGGCACAGAGAGAGGTTTCGTGACCTGTTTAACGGGTAAGTTATCAGAGCTTTTTGACCTGCTGAAAAAAAAACAGGATTTATCTTAACAGATTTATTTGTGTTTCCTCCTCAGGCTCACTCAGTTCTTCGACAGAGCCAGGGAAATGGAGTTCTTTAAGAGCATCATCCGTATCCCTGATCTTCCCGATGTAAGTGTTCACTTTCTCCTTAGCTATTTCACTTAAATGTGTTTTTCTCATCAATCCACCACATGTATTTGCTTTAACCCCCACAGGCTCCTCCTAACTTCCTCCGAGCTGCTGCATTGGGAGAGTACAAAAAAGCGGTGGTGGTGATGCCGAACGAGGAGCGTCAGGAGGAGGAGGAGGTGGAGCCACAGCCAGAATTCAGAGAAACACAACAAACCCCTCAGGTGAGCTAACACACAGACATCAGCTGAACACACATCTGAATCAGTGTCTCCTGATTTCTCTACGTAGTTTTACCTTCAGGACACGTGCAGCATGTCCTGACTTTTATAAAGTTAACCCCTTACTGCCTGAATTAGTTTCAGTTATATTAAAATATTGTTTTTTGTTTTATTTGCATTCTTACATATGCTAAATTGAGGGGAGATTGTTGATTTAAATATGGCACATACAATAGTTTTGATAAAGTTACATGATGTGTATATATACAGTAAGTTCACCTTCTGTCCATTATATCGGGACATAGTGCATTTCATACAATCCTTTGTATGTGTGGAACATAATTCAAAAGGCATTAGTGGGATACAAAGGTCATCTCAGCTGCATCAAGACCTGGCAGGGTGTGTGGCAAATTTGCGACAACAGGCATCAAGGGGTTAAAGTTAGGGCAAACAGTAAATATTTGAACAAGTTTTATATCATCCACATATTCTCCAAACTCCAGCCCACACAGAATGGAATAAAATAATAAAATAGATTAGTTTTGAAGACAAGTTTTTGAAACTTTTCTTTGATTCAGATCCAAAAACTCGTTCAATAGCAGGTGTCTCATTTGTCTCCTGGTTTCATGTAAAACATGAAGTGAAATATAATATAAACCTGTGGATATGATTACTTACAGTTTTTTTTTTTTTTTTTTTTGAGGGAAAAGGCACAACCCCTTTCTTGAACAATTTTTTTTTTCTTTGCCATTCCTAAAGTTAAAATTGTTCATTTTTTTTTCTTGAAAATATTTGAATTAAAGACTTTAAAAAAGACAGCTTGTGTTTTTGGTCAAATGTTTGAAGTATTTGATTTGTCTTGTCAGTACTATTTGATGAGCCAGATGGGAGGACCAGAAGCTTTGGTTGAGCAGAGAGAGATAGAGAACGACTGCCTGAAGAGAGAGCTGGAGGTGCTGAAGCCAGAGCTACAGCTCATAAAGACAGAGGTAACATCACAGAGGTGACACTGAGCTCACGTTTAGAGAGTATGAACGCTTTGATAAAGGTATAACACTCCTCCTTGTCCTTCTCTTCATTCTCAGGCTCAGAGGGCTGTGACAGAGTTAAAGTCTCAGGTGAACCGTCTGGAGGCTGAGGTGGAGGAGCAGCGCACACACAAACAGATGGCCATGGTGGAGAACGAGCACCTGAAGATGGAGGTGGAGGCTCTGAGGACGGCCAACGTTGCCGGGGTTGGAGCTCAGATTGGACTCAAGGAGGCAGACAGTGAGTCAACACAGGGTTAATTTATGAAGAAAGTTTAGAAAGTTTAGAAAGTTCAGGACTCATACAAAGTCTGAAGCCCCCAGTCAGAGATATAAGGTGAACTCTTTCATCCCAAAACCTGGTCCCAACTAGTTCAGGATTTTACAGGAAGTTATGGTTTTACAGAGAGCCTGCTTGGAGCTCAACAGACTCAAACCAAACATCTCTTCCACCTTTAATTCAACCAGCAGCTCAAACTAATCAAACTGAGTGGTAGCGAGGAAAGGTTTCATCCTTTTCCCGTTTGTTTGTTTCCTCACAGCTCGAGCTCAGGCAGCAGAGCTTCGGTTCACTCAGCTGAAGGAGAGACACGCTGAGCTCATCACCAGCCACGCTGATCTCATGAAGAAGGTCAGTGTACACTTCCTCCTCATCATCATTATCATTATAATCATACAATAAAACACTCCTATTACTTGAGATAACTTGTCCTAATGTGTCTTCTTTGTCATTCCTCTTGAATAATATTTTGTTTCTGTTTGTTGATGTGTTTTGTGCAGAACGCAGACACAGTAAAGCTTTTATCTGGTGCTCAACAAAGCCAAGACGACATCCTGAGAGCCAAACAGCAGCTGGAGAGTGAGGTGGAACAACTCAGACAGGAGAAGAGAAACATGGTGAGACTTTTAACACAAGAGTCGAGCAGGAAAAGCTGCTTCACCTCCTGAAATCATCAGTTGGAAAACTCTGAAGTTCTCACCTTTAGCATGTGTGTGTCCTCTGTCCTTCAGATGAATCACCAACAGGAAGCTGAGCGTCTGAACAAAGAGCTGCTGGAGCAGAGAGCAGAGCTGTCTCACCTCCGCAGCACTCTAGAAAACAAAGACAGGGTGAGACACAGTATAAAATACACACACAGACCTTTTTTTCTCTGTAAGGACAAGAACAGGTGAGCAGGAGGAGAACAGATCCTGAGGAAGCTCCCTCCTTGTGTGAAAACAGTTCAGTGGGTTAAAGATAAATGTCTCTCAGTGAAACCAGCTGTTAAAAGTAAAGAACTTTGACCTACATCATTCAGAGGTTTGATTTTCTTCACCTGTCTGTGTCTGTGCTTTGTCTCCAGGAGGGATCTCAGGTGAGCAGCAGTCTGGCAGCTCTTCAAGCCGAGCGGGATGTCCTGCTGCGCTCTGCTGCTGAGAAGGACTCAGAGCTGGCCTCTCTGAGACTCCAGGCCCAGCATCAGCAGGGGTCCCTGGACCTGGAGAGAGACCGACTCAACCGGGAGCTGGAGTCCCTGAGAGCTCAGCTGCAGCAGCAGGTACACACTGAAAACAGAGCAGCTGATTGACACATTTTACTGATCTCTATAAACTGTTTAATGTGTTTGATAAAATTTAGATGGTTTATTTTTTAACCTTTCAAGGAAATCAAAGTTTGGCATTGAAAACTGTAATTACAAAATGACAAACAGCAGTAAACTCTCTCATTGAAGAAGCTAAAAATAGAAAATGTTTGTCAGAAAAACATCACTTATCAGAACATTTGACTTTTCTTTCCTTTGGTTCTTTCCTCTTCAATCCTTTTTTGCTGGTGTTTGTTGCAGCTTTAATCTTTAGAAACTATTATTAAAAATCTTCTCTTAGTCCTCTTGTCCTGTGTTTTATCAGCTCACTATCAACGCAGAGCAGAAGCTGGAGATCGATCGGCTGAGACGAGAGCTGGACTCGGTGCGAGCTGAGCTGACGGTGGCAAACAACATCCTGAAGAGCAAAGAGATGGTGAGAGGTTTCTCTGCAGCCTCATATACTTAATGTTAAGATGATGAAACATTTGCTAAACTCTGATGTGTTGTTGATCCTCAGAGCGGGACCCAGCTGAGCAGCTCTCTGTCCGGCCTGCAGGCGGAGAGGGAGGTGCTGCTGCGCTCGGTCAGGGAGAAGGATGCTGAGCTGAGCTCCCTCAGACAGCAGGCTCAGATCCAGCAGAGCACCATGGATCAGGAGAGGCAGAGGAGCAGCATGGAGCTGAGCGGCCTGCACGCTCAGTTACAGCAACAGGTGCTGCTCTCTGTTTATGTGTTTCTGTCTGTCTGCACGCTGCGGAGGCGGCTCTGATGTTCATGAGGTTGGTCTCTGATCTGTGTTTGCTTAAATCAGGCGTGTCGAGAAGGAGAGCTCGCCAAGAAGCTGCAGGAGGAGCAGTTTGGTCTGCTGCAGTGTGCTGTGGTGGAGGCTGAGGGAATCATACTGGATGCTGTGGCCAAACTTGACGATCCCATACACGTCTGCTGCATCAGCTCACCTGGTAACACTCTTTATTTATTCACCAGTCAGAAACAAACACATCTGTATTAACGTCAGTCAGCTCATCTGTAGGATGAAGAGCTTTAATTTCTGCTGACAGGCTCGTATTGTTGATAAAAGTGTCCATTAGACTGATGTTCAGGCTTTTAAGATCAGTTTCTTCTTCTTCATCTTTCAGATTATTTGGTGAATCGAGCTGAAATCACTCTGGGCTCCATCGACAAGATGCAGCAGAGTCACGCTGTTTACCTGGGAAACCAAAATGGTCAGTCCACAGAGAGTGTGTGTGTTCAGGTGATGGGTGTGTTTTTTAGTCTGGATGTGTGTATATAAAGCTCTATCATTCATTCCTAGATGCCAGTGGTTTGCTGAGAGCGGTCACTCAGTTTGCTCACCTCGCTGCTGACACGATAGTTAACGGAGCAGCGACGTCTCACTCTGCTCCTACTGACCAGGCCGACCGTAAGACACTCAGACTCTCAAACATTCACTCTCACAGCTGCAGGGGTTTCCATCACAGACATCAGAAGCTGTAAACTCACTGTTTGTCTGCTCTCGTGCAGGTTTGACAGACAGCTGCAGAGATTGTTCCAATCACTGTCTTCAGTTCCTGAAGGAGTTAAAGTTTCAGGCCAGTTTACCCAGAGCTGATCCGTCTGCCATACGATACACCGTACAACGACTCCTGGCTTTGGGTCAGGTGAGGAGCTGTCTCATATTTTTGTACTTTGGGCTCTAATTTCGTAGACCAGGCACAAGCGCAGGCGCACCCACGTGGACAGGGCGTGACCGGCGCACTTTGCAAGTTTCCTGCAGTGCCAAGAGAGGCGCAGTCAAGGCGCAGAGGAGCGCAGAGGAGCGCAGAGGAGCGCAGAGGTGCGCGTCCACGCCTCCCTCCGCGCAAATGGCAGAGAGGGAGGAGAAAAGTCGTGAGTGGGTTTAACACAGCCGAGCGCTGTTTTCACCAATCAAATGAGCACCTCTCCTCGCCTTTAAATGCCCTGCAGCTGAGGCGCAGCGTCTGATTGGTCTGACTGATCCCCAGCACCGGGATGTGCTGGAAAGACCCGGTAGCGGAGACGGTCAGAGCCGCTGTCCCTGCAGCAGGAGAAAGGACAGCGGGGGCATTGGAGGACACGAAGTGCGTCACCGTGTGGGCCAGCTCCCGGGACAGATTTAATCTGTTCCTTTGTCATTAATAGGAGTAAAAAATGAAGAGACAGTTACACAGCTGGCTTATCCATTCAGAATACTTTTGATCCACCTGCACTCCTGGTTTGTCATCGCCAAGCAGAGCCTTTGGTGATATACTGTATACTCTCCCAGTGTCTCCACCTCATCCTCCTTACAATAATGTACTCCATCTTTTTAGATCATGTTAAAAATAAAGACTAAAACAGAGAAATATGGGAAATCACGGGTAAATCCTGAGTGAAATACATTTATTTTTTCTCTTTTTTCTTTGTCTTTTCTCTCCCTCTTTTCTTTGAATTAAATGAAATGAGAGAACCAGATATTTACTCAGTATCAGATGTTAAGGCTGTTAATTGTTTAATTGTAAGATGTGCATCAAACTTCCAGCTGCCGTCTGGTTAACTTTCCATTATGACAAACGGCTTTAATCTGACATCAGATGTGACGGGACAGTTAATATAGATATAAATGTATATGCTGGTTCAGACAGTTACATTAAATAGTGATTGCTGTGATTGTTTATTGCATTTAAATGTGCCTGACACTCTGGAAACCTGCCTCTGAGGCTTTGTTGACATGTGCGCACATGTGCGCCTGTCACCAAATTACAGCTGTGGAGGGTGCGCTCTGTTTTGTGCTGAGGATAGACCAGGTTGTAGCTGGCGAGCTTTCAGCGCACTTTTTTTGGCACAAAATTGTCACTGCGCCAACATGAATCTGCTGACACCTCCCAAATTGTCAAATTGGCAGCACACGGCGCTGCGCAGCACGAAATTAACACTGTGCAGGGTGCGCCAGGCTTGTGTCCCCTGCGCTGCGGCACGAAATTAGAGCCCTTTATCTTTAACACAGAGTATCTACAACGACAGAGTCAGATCTCTGGAAACTTGGCTCTGGTTTAGTGTGTGCTGCACACACTCCTTATCTATGACTCCGCCTCCAGCTCTAGAGTCGTCTCTAACCGTCTGATCTGTGTTTCTGTGTTCAGGATTTGCGCCCCAAAGGTCAGGATGTGTGTAAAGAGGAGCTGGGGTCCATGGTGGATAAAGAGATGATCGCCACATCCACAGCCATCGAGGAGGCAGTGCTGAGGATGGATGTAAGGAGGACACACACACACATCCTGACAAACAGACTTTATGAATCCTACTTCATGATGAATCTTGTTGTTTTTCCTGTCCTTCAGGAAATCCTGAACCAGGCTAAGAGAGACACCTCAGGAGTGAAGCTGGAGGTCAACCAGAGGTAGATAAACGCTGCAACATGTTCACATATTCAGACTCTGAGCCTGTCCTCTCTTTGTTCGCTCTAACCTGTGACTCCTGTTTTATCAGCATCCTGGGATCCTGCTCAGACCTAATGAAGGTGAGGAGTCCATCTGCTCTCAGATATGTTTCTAAGAAGAACTTATGATCAGGTTTAACTCGTCTGTTTGTCTCCAGGCTGTTCATATGCTGGTGACGGCTGCTACTGACCTGCAGAAAGACATCGTGGAGTCAGGACGGGTGGGTCACAGAAACCTCTCAACTACACATACATTTTATCTCCCGGAGAAATACACCAATGTTAAAGTTTATAGAAGAATAAAACTTAGGTGTTATGCCTGATAACGCAGGTCCTTTTTTGTCTCCACTGGTTTCCTCCCTCTGACCGGTTTGATTGTAAAGACATAAAATTCATTCTGTTGGGTCAAAACAGTCTTGAATTTATCTGATGAGCTCTGCAGAAACCTCAAAAAATAAAAAAAAATAAAAGTGTGAGTAAATAAAGTGAAGAGTCAACTGCTGATGTCTGTTTCTCTGCAGGGAGCAGCGTCTGTCACCGAGTTTTACGCCAAAAACTCTCGCTGGACTGAAGGACTCATCTCTGCTTCTAAAGCTGTGGGCTGGGGCGCCACTCAGCTGCTGTGAGTGTTCAGACAAACACATCAGTCAGGAATAATACAGACCTCTTTATGATGATGTTTATGATATTTGTGTTTATTTTCACCTCAGGGACTCTGCTGACCGGTTTGTGGGAGATAAGGGGACACACGAGGAGCTCATCGCCTGCTCTCATGAGATCGCAGCGAGCACGGCTCAGCTGGTCGCTGCATCAAAGGTTTGAAACAAACTCACATCATTTCATGGCTCCTTTGCATCGTACTCTTTTTACTTTCAGTTTCTGCTGAGTGATACGAGCTGATAATTCATCTCTGTTTTTTTTTCTCTGCGGCTGTGTTTGATTCATCTCAGGTGAAGGCCGATCAGAACAACAAGAAGCTGTGCACGCTGCAGCAGGCGTCCCGACACGTGAACGACATGGCTGCTGTGGTCGTCACCTCCACCAAACACGGGCAGAGAAGGACCTCTGAGGGTGACAACAGGAGCTTCACTACAGCTCTTCCTTTTAAGCAGCTGAAACAGAGCCATGTTTGAACTGAATCAACTGATTGTTGTTCATATTTAACTTCTCTATGTTTTAATGATCTGTTTCAGGTACCATGGACTTCTCTGGACTGAGTCTGATCAAACTGAAAACAGAGGAGATGGAGGCTCAGGTGAGATGGCCAAACTCCAGATCTAACATCTTCTCTTTCAGACCTGAGAGAGCCACAGTTTTTCTTCTTTTAGAGCATCAGTAAGCAGGACTGAGTCTTCTTCACCTTTTTAATTCTTCTTCCGAAAAGGTCCCTCAGTCAGACTTTCTTCTTTAGGAGGGTTCCCTATTGTGTGTGCTGCTCCTGCTGAGGGCCTCTTTTCTGCCTCTCAGACCCATGATACTTCATTTTTTTGAATTTCACATTTAGTTTTTTCTGCTAACTCAGTCCCTCACTCGGTGTGCTCTCATTTACACCTTTTTTTTTACATGTATGGACGATGTCATTGGAAGGAAGGGGGATTTTTTTGTCTGAGATAACAAAAGAAATCAATTAATGAAATGTCACACATAACCAGCAGGGTTATTCATTAAATGTTCTCCACTATAAAGACTTCGGGCTCTCCTTTAACTCACCTGCTCTAGAGCCCTCTGTGGACCACTTTGTATCATTTTCTTGACTAAAATGAAGTATTACATAAAGTCCACATGCAGGGCTCTGTGCTGCGTTTTTTAGTCCACTAATGAGCCATTGTGAGGGACCCTGCTTTAAATTTCTCCACTAGAGGGCACTTTAACCTCTCAAGACCCAGTATCCACACATGTGGACATTACATCTCTGCCTCTCAGACCGATGATACTTCATTTTTTAAAACTTTGACCTATTAGCTACATTTATGGACACTGCCCACACCATATTTTGGTGAAATCACATCACACCCATTTTAGTGAAAAAAAAAAGTATTTAAGTACAATAACACGACAAACAATCAACTAATAGAGAATGCATAGCACAAATAATCAAACTTCCCATACAAAGACCAAGTTTAGTTATTATATCTATTAGGTATTACTTATTCCTAATAGCAAGGTGAATTAAAAATTGCACTCCAGAAAAATAGCTGGAGTCTGAAGAGGATAAGGAGAAAACAGAGCACTTTATTTTGTTTTTCTACATCCAGGGTTCCCTGGCACTCCGCTTTACTTTCTTCCGCGTCTTGGTTTCCTCGATAGACATTTTTTGGCAGATTTTCCTTAAGAATACAAACAGATCTGCTTATCTCTTTTTCTCAACTGAAAGAACTGTCTTGAGTCCATGACCATGTGTTTTTTTGTATGCTAAGTTTTTTAAGGAGACAGCACAGGTTCCTTTCATGGATACATCAGGGGCTGAGTCTGTCTCTGTCCTGCAGTGTCCTCACTCTGTTCTCTCTGCTTTCTCAGGTGAAGGTGTTGCAGTTGGAGCGACAGCTGGAGCAGGAGCGAGTACGTCTGGGTGAGCTGAGGAAGAGACACTATGACCTCAACAGCTCTGATGCTGCAGCTGAGGATGGAGGAGACAGCTTCCCTCCGCCTCCACCACCCACTCTGCTGGACCCCACCACTCAGTCCCTCCCACAGACACAGCCGTACCTGAACACTCAGAGCTTCACCAACCCGTTCACACCCACTCAGGCTGCTTCACTGCCACAGACTCAAACAGCAACACACACACAGGCCTATACACCGTCTCAGAGCTACACGCCATCCACCACCTACACACCATCCACTGCCTACAACCCATCCACCACCTACACGCCATCCACCACCTACACGCCATCCACCACCTACACGCCATCCACCACCTACATACCTCCTCAAAGCTACACCCCTTCCTCAACGTACACCCCTGCTTCGAGCTTCACCTCCTCCCAGCCCTACGTCCCCCCTCAGGTTTACACACCCAGTTCTGCCCAGAACTTCTTAAACCCACAGCCTTCAAACACGTCCTCGTCTGCAGCTCAGGCAGCCCCACAGAGCAGCACCAACAGCCCCAAACTGTCCATCAGGAAACCAAACATCTTCACCAAGTCTGGTGTCAACCGACTGAAGAATGCGGTGAGCCCAAAACTTCTCCTTCCTGAACAGAATATAGATCCTGAAAGCTCCCTGAAGATCATGAGTAAGTCAGTGTTTCTCTTTCTCTGTTTCAGTTCAAACGAGGTGAGGGAGGAGCAGGGGAATCTTAAAGCCAAAACACAGAAGATCCTGAATCTTCTGAAAGCCATCACTGCAACTTCAAATGATTTTAATACAGCAAAACAGCTTTTAATGCTTCTTATCTGTCTGTACAAATATAAATTCACACTTATATCCAGAACTAATGTATTTGTGCTGTCACAATGAAACCTTACAGCACATTATATAACAACTTAATGATTTGATTTATGAAATAAAATAAGAATCAGAAAAAACTTTTTTTAAATTTCAACTCCATTTTTTCTTGTGCAAGGTTATTTTGAGCTCAATATATCTTTGAGAACATTTTTTTTCTATTTCTAAAAATGCAAAGTGATTTCTTTCAGAGGAAAAATGGTTATTTGAAGTAAAAAATGTGTGAATAATGTAAACTCAACATTATAGATATAATAAAAATTCATGTGTTAGGTCTGGGAAAGTGTAAATTGTGTGACAGCATTTACAAACACTGTAACTAGTTATCCGAAGTTTTTATTAACTTTTCCACAATAGCCCTATTTTAAAATTAAGCATGTTTTACACCAATATAAAATGCTAAATCTGTAGTTTAATGATTGGAAAACAATAAAGTAAACAAAACTTAAAATGAAATCTGATCCAGGATGCCTGGCATAGTATTAATCAAATAAGTATATTTTGCATTCAAATTAAGTCACTTCAACAGCTTTTATATGTTTAAAATAGACAATAGAATAATAGAAAGGGATCAATAAAGTCAGTCATTTTAGGCTGTAACCTAAATGTAACTGGTACAATCTAGCTGTCTATATGTCTGTACACATTCAGGTAGATGACGAGATGAGTTGTGGTTTTCAGAGTCCAACTTGTGACTGTGTCATAAACATAGGTCATAAATATTCTCACAGCGACCTCATCTGTCTGTTATTCCTGACATGCGCATAACAAACTGCGATCTCACCACCATGAGAGGATCCGCAGAGACTCCTGATGGGACCAGAGAAGGGCTGCAGCAAGCTGGAGACAGAATGACGGAAACGAACCGGAAAATAGGGCAATCACCTTCAGAATAAAACACTTGTTGAACTCGCTGTGAACATGCTGCTTTTAGAGGGAGCGCCTTTCTGCAGATTTTTCCATGTCCTAAATGGTTTATCCTGCATATTAGGGGTTATGTCCAATTAAAATAGTATTCAATATTACTACAGGTTCAAAGGATCTATTTAATATTTAGAGATTTTACTTTACACTTACTAAATTTGATATGAGTTTTCAATGTGTCACATCCCTAAACTCAAGTAAAGTTTACCATCATGGCACGTTTTGAGCATATTGTTTTCTTGTTACGTCTACACTAATAATGCCAATAAATACAAATAATTTGAAGTAAGTAACTACCCTTATACAATTACAGAGCAATCTTTATGATTTAAGGTGGTAGAAGTCAAGCAATGCAACTCAAATTAACGTTAAAACAGCATTATATCATACATTATATATATTTGGAAAAAAAAAAAAAAACAACAATAAGCAAAACAGTATCTTCAGAATTTTTATTTTCATGGTCCCCTACAGGAAAAGACTGCACTCTTTACTTTCACTGTCTGTTATTTACCTATTATTAACTTTTTATAATCATTATTATAAATAGTGAAATATTGTCCTTTACTGTTAACGGTGATGTAACTTCAGGTTAAAAAAAAAAAAAAAAGGAAAAAAAAAAAAAAAAAAAAAAAACAGAAAATTTTGAATTATTTTGAAAATCTCGGCCGGATGTAGTGGTTGTTGGTTTAGTACGCTTCACAGCTGTATTGAGTTGACGGAGAGGACTGACCGCGCGATGGTCCACAGCTGATATTTATCAGTAATAAATCAGAGAACAGCTCAGACTCTGTGGTTAGAGATGGAAGTTCAATGGTTTCGGTGTTTTGTGTAGTTTTAAAGTGTATCTATTTAATTTAATAAGGGATACAGCGGCAGAGTTGAGCTAAGTTAGCAGGATTGTTCCTCCGAGGGAAGGAAGTTTTCCTGCAGCGGAGGAAACAGTAGAGGAAGCCGGGAAGGGCCGGACTCAGGGCCGGACTCTGCCGGCATGGAGGACTCGGGCTCGGCCCTGGAGAAGAATGTGGCCGACCTCACGGTCATGGACGTGTACGACATCGCTGCGGTGGTGGGCCAGGAGTTCGAGCGGATCATAGACCAGTACGGCTGTGAGGCTCTGTCCAGGCTCATGCCCAAAGTGGTCCGGGTCCTGGAGATTCTGGAGGTGATGGTGAGCAGGAATAACATCAGCCCGGAGACCGAGGAGCTGCGGCTGGAGCTGGACAAGCTACGGCTGGAGCGGATCGACCGGCTGGAGAAGGAGAAGAAGCACCGGAAGGTCAGATATCCACAAACAAACGACAAACAGACAACAATCCACAGACAGATAACAGACAGACAAACAAACAACAGACAGACAGACAACCAACAGACAGACAAACAAACCACAGGCAGACCAACAACAGACAACAAACCACAGACAGATAATTAACAGACAAACAACAGACAGACAAACGACTGACAGACAAACAAACTACAGACAGACAAACAAACAACAGTCAGACAGACAACCAACAGACAGACAAAAAACAACAGGCAGACCAACAACAGACAACAAACCACAGAGAGATGACAGACCGACAAACAACAGACAGACGAACAAACAACAGATAGATATCAACAACAGACAAACCACAGGTAGTCAAACTAACGAGATCCACAAACAAACCACAGACAAAAAAAAACAACAGACAGAAAAACAACTAACAGACAGACAAAGAAAAGACAGAAACTCAACTAACAACAGTTAGTCAAACAACAGAAAAACAAACCACAGACAAACAGACTAACAAACCAAAGACAGTTCACTGACAAATAACTGACAAAACACAGCTAGTCAAACCAAAGACATCCACAAACAAACCACGAAGAACCACAAACAACAGACACAAAAACAACAGACAAACAACAGACAGACAGAAGCATTACAAACAACAGGCAGTAAAACAACAGTCAAACAACAACAAAAAAACAAACCACAGACAGTCAAACAACGGACAGACAGACGAATAACCACAGACGAACCTCAGGGCTCGATGCCTGATTTTAAGGAGGATTGATCTGTGATCTGTATTTTCACACCAGTAATGCATCAAATGGTTTTATTCACACTGATTAGAAGAAAGTATTTAATCTATTGCACTGATCTGACGGTTCGAGGGACAATAAAATGTTACTGAAACTGAACATAATCAATTTACAGTAGACATACTGGCTTTTCAAAGCAGCAGACGTGATCAGACCATTGATCAGACTGGACTCAACATATCTGGTTGGGTTGTTTCATCCCTAATATTACAAACTGCCAGAGACAGATTATTCCTGCTCTACTTTAGAAATACATGAAGGTTTAATTTTTTCCTGCACTGATAATCTCTGACTGTGTGTATCGTAGTTTAACATGCAAATGAATTCTGTTGTTCGCATTAAGTTTGTCCGTTAAAAACAGTCAAACAGAGAGTTAGAAGAAGAGACAGAATCACTTAAATCGTTTATAGATTCAGCTTTCTGTCCTGAACATAGAAGTTATATGATTTATGAACTAAAAGGTCACCGCAGCAGACCTAAAATCAGAGAAAAGTAAACTTAAGTACCCTGAACACATCTTTACAGCTCCTCTTTTGTTTAACTCCACACTCCTCTGTACTGATTTTATACAGAATATCACCAGAGAAATATAATAATCAGCTGATCAGGGATGAAGCAGAGATTAAATTTTCCTCATGTGTCTCTGTTTCTGCTTCAGCTCTGCAGAGTCATTCAAGGTCAGGTCATCCTGCACACAATGTTGCTTTTTTATGCACTGACTTGTGTTAAATGTGAATATTTGTGAATATCAAATTAAAAGAAAATGTTTATCCCATGAGACCTGAGTACTCCAGGATTTAAAACAGAAATGAGGCACTCAAGTTTTAGTTTGGGGGAATTAACTTTAAGAATCTGCAGATTTTGTTATTAAAACATTAAGTCAGCAGTTTTACTGATGTATAGACAAGGGAGGGAGCTGAACACCTGCTGCCTGCTTGGGCCTGATGGCAGCTGTGTGTAACTAGTTATAAAGCTCTAATGCAGTCCAATGACTTTTAAAAAGACAAAGATGTAAAAAAGTTTCCCTAAAAGAACAGACTAAGTGCTGAGATGAAGACAGCTGCAGTCAGACATCATGTTTGAAGCTTGTAAAATCAGTCTGGCTTATTTCACAGCTTAAGTAAGATGAAGGACTTTCAGACTTTGGTCTAAACTTTCTTTTACTCCACCTCAGTGTTTCTTTGGCTTTACCTTGTTAGCCTGTGGAGCAAACACCCTTTGGTGTTTTCTGGATATAAAATCTAAATCCTGAAAAGCAAATAAAGGGAAAAACCTCTGAGGAGGAGGTGTGATACTGAGCTGACCTTGTGCAGACTGTGTTTAGTACTTCAGAGTTAAAGATAGACGCCGTGACGTTTCCATGTGAAATCTCGGTCAGTAATCTGAGCGTGTCGTCTCAGTCAGAGCAGAAAAATCCACTTTATCTGGCTCATGAGACACAGTTAATCATTTTCAGCAGCTCAGTCAGCGTCACGGGAAAATCACGCATAAACCTTTTATAGCAGCCGGCTCACTCTCAGCGTAAAACTGAGCTCCTGAAGAGTTTGTGTATTATCAGTTCAGTCATAGATTTCTTCTTTATCTCCTCCTCAGGTGGTCCTGTCAGAAACACCAGGAGGTCATTTCTTTTGAGATTTTTAGAGAGCAGACTGTTTTATCCTGTTTGACCCCTGATCACTGGACATTATCCAACTTTTAGCTTCTGTAAGCAAAAACCAAAGAAGCTGATGCAGAGATTCAAAAATGATTTCATGATATTTTTATGACTCTGATTAGAAAATGTGAGATAAAGAGCTTAAGTGCTTGAACTTAATTCCTCCAAGATTCAAGCAAAAAATATCAGCACTCCTGATAAAGTTCAAACTTTAATGCATAAAAGAAACTGCTGTGTCTGCAGCTTTCATTCAGAACAGATTGGGTAATCTTTTATTCTTCTAATAATCTGATGACCAACAGCAAACAATCACTCATGTGACAAAAATAACCCCAGTGTAAGAGGAGACAGTTTCCTGCTGAGTCAGGGAAACACTTCCTATTGGCTGTCAGCAAAGGAAAATAAATAAACAGGAACTCTAAACTGTAACTGCTTTATTGAATATTTCAAAGAGAAGATCTCACCTCTCTCTGTTGTAGTTTCTGATTTAAAGCTCCTGTGAGAAGTTTTAACCGGTTAATACAGGCTGAGATTATTTTGAAACTTTTATATGAGGAATGAGAGGAAATGACACCATCAGCACTAAAAAGAGATTATTTCTAGTTTATGTATTTACAATCTTTAGTAGGGCTGGGACGATATGCTATTCTCACGATTCGATTCTATTGTGTTTTTTGGGGTGCTGATTTGATTTAAAGTGCGATTCTTTGATGTTTACAATTGTTGCAATTTTTAGTTTTCTTTTTTTAATACCAGACCATGTGATAAAGTTAAATGATGATGATGATAATGCCTACAGACAACATCAGGAACTCTTCTTTCCCATAAAATGTACATCACGTGAGTCAGAGAGAAACATTTCACCCTCTGCTGGAGAAAAGTGGTAACTTTTTTCCAATCCAGTTTGTAAACAAAGACTGAAATGAAGAATTTGAAACTGAAAAGAAAAAAAAAAGATTTTTTGACAGAGGATCCAGATGTTGATATCGTCAAACAAAAAATCCCGATATATCGATTTTTGATTTTTTTCTCCCACCCCTAATCTTTAGTGTCTATAGCCACAGTTGAGGTGTGGTCAGACTAAATGACTTATTAGCCTTTCTCTAACACTTACATTAATTATTGGTAAATGAATCTGTGACACAGTCACACCCAGTCATACACCACTGACCAACAGTGAAAACAACTTGGGGTTCAGTGTCTTGTTCAAGGACACTCAGGCCTGTGACTGCAGGAGCTGGAACCAGACCCCCAATCTGCCAATTGGTAGGCGACGACTCTACCACTGAACCACAGCCACCCACACTGTTAATGGACAGTGTGGGAATATCAATACAACTTACACACGAACAAGACATCTCCAAACACAGAGGTTTTACTTCCTCCATAGGGGGCGCCAACACCAACACACTGTGAAAGTATCTCACAGGAGCTTCAACGATCAAAAAGAAGAACTTTCAAATTAGAGGTGGGGGTTTTATCGAATACTCAATATATCGCGGATTGTTGTAGGTGATATGTATGAAATAACTATATCGCAACCATAGAGTAGAAAATGTCACGTAAATGTTTTAAGATGTCAGGATGTGACTCTTTTTGAGTTTCACCTCTTTGACTTTCTGCTGGTGCTCCTCTTACAGCAGGGGTGGCCAACCTGCGGCTCGCAAGCCACATGTGGCCCTTTGCCTTTTGGTATGCGGCTCTTTATCCTTTAATACAAATATATATAGGGTTAAGAGTAGTGGTGTGCCGATCAATATAAAATATTGATATACTGATGCCAACGTTGGGATCAGTGTTGATCAATATTTGGGTGTACACATTGATACTTAAGTTTCAGTTTCTCTTCTCTCGGACAAATTTAAACACACTAACAATCACAGTAAACCTCGCTTTGAAATGGGAAATGTGTTGATTTTCATTTTATGTCATTTCGTTTTTGTGTGAGAGGAAGTATGTTTGTAAGATCCTGTGCATGATGAGGCTCTCTGTAGTACCACTGTAATTTTTGTGGCTCTTGGTCTCTGACTGGTTGGCCACCCCTGTCTTACAGCAAGCAGCACACTCCCCCACTCACCCAGAAAACTCAACTGAGCATGTGTGATTTCATATGAGGAGAGGAGGGAAAAGAGCTGCTTGCATATCTCTTTAGTCGTGTGTTTGGGTTTTGTAAATGCCAATGTTAAAAATCTAACTGAAAGGTCTGCTTGAATCCTTATACTGAAAATCTCTGGGACAGAATGAGTGTCATGTGGCCTTACGTAGTTTACCTAAAGGATGTGATGGTGTTAAATGTTATTTCCTCTGTGTGTGTCTGTGGTTGTAGGAGCTGGAGCTGGTAGAGGATGTGTGGAGAGGAGAAGCTCAGGACCTCCTCTCTCAGATCGCTCAGCTGCAGGAGGAGAACAAAAGCCTGCTCACCAACATGTCCAACAAAGACCCCATGAGTGAGGAGGAGCTGCAGCGGCACGAGGGTGAGGAGGACAGGCAGGGAGGGAGTCAAACCTGCCCTGCTCTGCCTTCAGACACTTCTTCAAAGCTGCACAGAGGGAACACAGACACACAGACACACACACACACACACACACACACACACACACACACACACAAAGGGTCTTTTGGATTGCTCGGAGTATCGTGTGAGTTCATCTAAAGCTTCAAATCCTCAATGCTTAAAAGTTAGAACTTATACTTCATGGTTTGCAGGTCAGGGTTTTATTCTTCATCTTTGTTATGCACACAGTAACACACTTACACACACACACACATGCACACACGCACGCACACAAACTGCACACAAAGGCAGCCTTCTCTGGTGTGTGCCTCGTCCCTGTGGTTTCACACAGAGGACACAGTCACCCCGACACACTGCACAGACAGGCCTCAGTGTGCCAGCACACCTGCTACACACACACACACACACACACACACATGCATGCACGTGCCTGTTTCTGATGTATCTGCTCTCAAACTGTGATTTCCTCTTTTTAAATCAGACTTTTTCCCTCAATAAAACATCATCATAAAGACTTCATCCTGTTTCCAGTCAAATTAAACTTTCTGTTCTTTCTCTGATGTTTGTCCTTCCCTCTCTGTGTTCTTCCTGCAGGTATGACGGAGAGGGAGAAGCAGGTGATGAAGAAGCTGAAAGAAGTGGTGGATAAACAGAGAGACGAGATCCGAGCTAAAGACAGAGAGCTAACGCTGAAGAGCGAGGACATAGAAGCTGTAAGAGCAGCACCAGCAGCACACTGAGGATCTAAATCATGTCTGCACACTTATTTTGATTATTTAACGCTCCATGGCTCAGACACGGCTCAGCAAACCTGCCTTCTGTAAAAGAACAGCAGAGAGTAACATGTAAAAACTTCAGCATCATTGCTTTCTTTAGGTATCCTCAGAAAATCAACAATAGCAGCAGACACAGAGTGAATCCACCATTAATTTGATGTTTCCTGCAAATAAAAACAAACATTTATTGCAGACATAGAGATGTCTTCTCAGAAAACTGACCGAAACTAAACCGTTATTGACGCCTTAAATTCATTCAGCTGTGACTGTTTCTCCTATAACTCCATTATTCACCCTGCTCTCTATGTGTGTGTGTGTGTGTGTGTGTGTGTGTGTGTGTATGTGTGTGTTTGTGCAGCTCCAGCAGCAGCAGTCCCGCCTGATGAAGATCAACCATGACCTGCGCCATAAGATCTCGGTGGTGGAGGCTCAGGGCAAAGCTCTGATCGAGCAGAAGGTAGAGCTGGAGGCCGGCGCTCAGGCGCGGGGACAGGAAGTAGGCGCCCTGCGACAGGAAGTCACACGCCTGAGGGAACGACTCCAAGGAGACCACAACACAGAGGAGACTCCGCCTCAGCCCCCCTCACCTGCAGAGGTAACACCTGACGCTGTTATTAAGTTGATACAGAGTTTAGAGCTGAGAGACAAACATCTGAAACAGCAGGACGAGGGAGACTGATCTTAACACACACACACACACAGCATCAGGACAACAAGAGGAGCGGATCGGCTCTTCATCTGTTTTACACATACAGCATAGAAAAACATACATGACATGACTGCTCCATAAAAGTGAAGGCAAAGCATTAGGGGCTCCCTCTGCTGGCTGGCTGCAGTATGATGTTAGATCCAGCCTCAGTAACATTTGTCCCAGACATGGTTTCTTATTGTGCTGATTTCTGTCACAGTTCAGTTCAACTCAGTTAAAAAAGTTTTCAAAGCCATGATTGACAACTGTGTGGACCAATAAGGCTCCAGCAGTGCTGTGAGCTCTGGAGTATCAGAGAAGCGAACACTAATTCAAGAGACACTGAACTTAACAGAGCTGAGAGAGCCTGCTTCAACAAAAAAATACCTGAATTGTTTATAAAAAGCAAAGTTTGAAAGGTTTTTGTTTTTTTATTTGAAATAAGAGTGATTTCTAAATTCAAGAAACAAAACATTCACATTTTCTTTTTTCTCTTTAAACAATTCAGACATCACTTTTGTCTTTAAAATCTTGAAATAGGAAATTTTTCTGGTCTTGTCAACTGAATGTGGCTCAGATTGAATCTAATAAAACATTTCTTGCTAAAATAAGACAAACACTTGATTAGATTTGATGAAGATGTGGCCCCAGCATTGATTCCTTGATCCTCAAACTCCAGATGTTTGATATTTCAGCTTTATGGGAGTGTTTTGGTTTCACTTTTGTACATAAGTCAGAGTCTCCAGCAGAATCAAAATCAGTCTTTTCCTGTCTTCCTGATCTGATGTTTGACATTTACTTTTCTTGCTGGTTTTATTTTCCATCTTCACAGTTTCAGATTTTCTATCTGGATGTGTAGAAGACATCAACAGATTTAACTCGAACATCTTGTTAAATACATTTCCTACTTGAGCTTTAGGTTGTGCAAAAATACATGAAAGGTGTGAATAGATTTAGTTTATCAGTGAACTCACAGACTTCATATTGACACAGAGTGCAACAGGTTCATTTCTGATCCCCTGAGTGTGTTTCTGTCTGAGAGTTATCAGACATGTCAGTGATAAACCTGAAGAAAGAGGGATTGATCTTCAGTTTGTGTGACAAAGAGACTTGATCGTACATACGTTCCATTCACCGTGAGTTTAAGAATTGTGTGTAAAAGGAAGATTCACCAAAGTCAGATCAGCTGTTTCTTCCTGAGTCAGGAAAACATTTATTTCACATTGAGATGGTCTGAACTGTCCTGTGAGTCTCTCTGGAGGCAGACTGAAGCGGTCTGCTCTCCTCTTGATGATAAACAATAATTTCCTCTGAAGTCAAAGATCTAACCTGAGCTCATAACAACCTGCTCTGCTCTGCAAACACCCATTAAAGTGTCTTTTACTCCAGCAGCGAGGGGAAGCTGCTGCAGAGGGCTGGTCACAGAGACCCGAGCCCTCTGAGCTGATGGTGGGGGGGTTCGACCCTCCTCTCAGACCCCCGCCCGGCTCCCTCAGCCCAGAGCGACCTGAGGATGAGGAGGACGAGGCCGTGTTGCTCTGGGTAATTCAGAAGCGATAGTTAGAAACTGGAGTGCTGTGATTGCCCTGATTCTAACTCAAACACAGAATGAGTAGCGACAGAGACGGACTAACACTAGAGAGGAGAGCTGACACAGCTTTGAATCAAACAGACTAACATCAGTTTTGCTCCTGTGGAGAGCTGACAGGGCTCTGTGTGGGTTCAGGAACTAACAGTGTCTGTAGGATTCACAGCGGTCAGCCAACTGGGTGAGACTGTGTGTCCGTCTGCACCGATGACCTTTCTAAAAACAGATCCCTCCCTCTGCTCGGCCTCTAACAGCACTTCAGGGTCTCCTTTTTGCACCATGATCCTGAAACACTGGCCATAGAAACGCTTACTAAAGTCTGACTGAAGGAAAGCACGTCTGATCCTCATCGTGTGTTTTAATCTGAGCACAGAAATGAGAAACCAAAGTGTCTGACAGTCTGACCAAAGATGATGAGTTTTACCTGAAAGTCTCTGAAACACTTTCCTAACTCTTTCCTTGTACTAACACAGCTTTAAATTGTCACAAACTAAGAGCAGCGTGTCAGGTGTGCAGCATGTTTTACCAACAGGTGAAACCCTCTATGTTAGGATCTAGTCTGGCATAGTTTCTCAATGTATGTGTGTGTGTGTGTGTGTGTGTGTGTGTGTGTGTGTGTGTGTGTCTCAGTGTAATGTCTCTACAGGACAAGTTGGTTCACTTTGTCCATTCCTCCAGTCAGACATAACTGATTTGAGTTATTTTGTTTCATCTTTTTAAGTTGAATTTAAGTTAACTAGAAAGCACAGCTTTCAGCAGACTGTCTGCTACAATTTGGTGTTAGTTGCAGGTTTGTACAATAATTTGTTTCCTGACAGTGTCCAAAATGATGATGACCCAGTACATATTTCATATTCTGGATCTTAGTATCCAGAATATTGCCAGGATCTGGATCGTACTTTTACATCTGTCAGAAATTATGGTGACCTTGTCTTGTATTGTTTTGCAAAGCGATCTGACTATTTATCATGGAGTTATATACACATATGGTGAAAACAGCCCTATCTCACAATGATAAAGAATCCTTTAAAAAGTCCTGGATCCAGACAGAGATCCAGATCACCTCCAAAATGTAATCACTGCTTCCTTTTCCTATTTTGAACATTTCCTGAAAATTTCATCAAGATCTGTTCATTTCTTTTTGAGTTATGTTGTTCACAGACAAACAAACAAACTCTCCAAAAACACGACCTCTTTGGTGGAGGTAATTAAGAGAATTTAACTTGATTGATAATAAAGTCAAAGGAAATTAATCTGACCTCATGGGGAGTTGATTACTCAGATTTCAGCTGTACTTCAGTTTGCTTCTGGAATAGAGAGGAATAAACATCAGGATGTGCTCGTTGCTTGTTGCATTATGAAGTGTGATCTGCAGCATGTGTTGCAGAAGCCTGCAGAGCTGAATCTCAATGTCCCCCCAAACCCTGAGCCTGGAGCCCTTGCAGACTTTGCTGGGGTGCACCTCAGAGTTGATGAGTGTGTAAGTGTGGACATTGAGACTGGGCCCAGGTGTGTGAAGCGTCTGACGGGGTTGGACTTAGACACAGAATCAGGACTGTTGCTTTAAGGGTGTAGGGGTTGGGGGCTGAATGTATTGGAACAAGGCCTGATGTCTGACTTAGAGTTCACCATTTGACCACCAGGAGGCGATGTGCGATGAGGACATGCCTGCTGTGTTCCAATACTTTACCAAGGTATCCTCACCTCCTTCCTTCCTCTCCTTCTTTCCTTCCTTCTTTTCCTCAGTCTCTGTCCCTGTTAGTGATGGTTTGTGTCTTACAGGAGGCGCTGTGTGAGGAGGAGTCAGGAGGAGGTCTGGACCCTAAAGACCCAAACCGGCCCTGGTTTACCCTGCAGGAGCTGAGGGACGTCCTCCATGAGAGGAATGAGCTGAAGGCCAAAGTGTTCATGCTGCAGGAGGAACTGGCCTACTACAAAAGGTAACCAGGGACTGGAGCACCAGGTGGACCCAGAGTTCTGATGCAGTCCCCTGGAGATCAGGATGATGTTTTTTAGGCAGTGAGGTTTTATTTGGCAATGCTTTTCCCCACTGATGCCACCAGAAGTGAACCTGTTTGGATGGAGAGGGCTCATGTGATAAATGTTTTTTTCAGGGGTCAACACTGATACTGATTATTAAAATCTAATGAGACGGATCAGAGATATTTTTAACCATTTACTGTCAAAATTCAACATTTGGACTATTAAAAGCTTCAAACAGAAGATTTCACAGAGATGCTTTTTTGTAAATACTCAAACTGAAACTTTAACTTGTCTATCAGGTGAAGGTGAGACAGAATGGAGAGTGTAAAGAAGCACACTATGATTGGCCGTCAGCAAAACAAAGAGATGAATATCACAGAACAGAAATTCACATTTGAAAAACACGTTTGAATTTCTGTCAAATCATGTTTTCAGCTGTAAATAGTACCAGATAAAATAAGATGGGAACTGTCTCAGCTTGATTTGGAGGTCAGGGTCATAAACTCATCAGATAAATATTCAGTGAAGGAGAAACTCCCTTTTATCAGACTTCTTGTTCCTACAGGGCCCCCTGCTGACTGTCAGACAGAATGCAGGTTTTGATAGTTAAAGATGAGGTGATTATTTCTGTTCTCTCATTGCTAATGACTGTTCTGTGTTTGATTGTTTCAGTGAGGAGCCTGAAGATGACCTGGGGACTCCCTCCCCGTCTCCATCTCCTGAGCTCAGGACTCGCTCTCGTTCTTCTGCACAGCCCGAGTCTGGAATCAAACGCCTGTAAGTCCAGCTCACGTCTCTGCACACACGCTCAGATACATGTTCAGTGTCAACACTCTCATGAAGAGCCTTCCTTCACGCTGTTCATGGATCAGTTCAGAAACACTTTGTGTGGCTGCTCTGCACGTGTTCAGCGAGGACTCCTCTGCATGCTAACGTCAGGAGAGTCTGCAGATGAAAAACACCCAGAGCTGCTCTTCTCTACAAGAAATGAGAGAAATATTTCAAACACAGATCTGAGTTAGAGAGTCTGTCAAAGTGGTGATTAAGAAAGAAACATGTTTCAGAAAGAGAAGTAATATTTGTGCTGAATGAACAAGAAAATTAACACAGTTAGACTGATCAAAGTTTATGTGAATGTCCACTTCCTGTGTGTCTGCTTCTTGTTTGACCTGAAAAATCAAAGCAGAGATACATTTTTAAAAAACCTGGTACGCTTTTTTAAGGAGGGAATGTAGCGCTGAGATGGTTGACCACGCTCATATTTTCTGGTCTTGTCTCCTTGTTAAGTCTTTTTGGAAGGAGTTGGCAACAGTTATTTCAAAAGCACTTGGCTTTATGATAACCACAACATTTATATCCCTTTACCTCAGACATATATATACCAGGTGGACTGGGTAAAAGTGACACCTGGTTCTTAAAGATCTCGCTGCCGTCAAGTGAAAAGGCCATCATAAAATTTTGACAACAGAAGAAGTGCCCAACTGCTGGTATTTGTATTAATATTTTCAAACAACTACCTCTACTGGAGAAAATGACCTTTTCTATCAGACTCTAAAAAGAGCAGTGGGAAACGATGGGAGAAATGGGGTATTTATTTGGCCTGAGGGAAAAAAATTATATATGACTTTATGATGACATGTGTTTGTGTATAATCTTTTTTAATAGTGCTTCCTTTTGTAGATTAACCCATGACCTCTTTCTCTGGTGTTCCTCTGTGTGCATATGTGTATGTATGTACACAAATGTATTCAAAAAAGATAAAAAAAACAATGAAAAGTTAAAAACAAAAAAGCAGAGATAAGTCAGTGGTCAGAGGGGATGATAAAAACATCTGACTGCACAGCATCTTAGCATCACAGCATCTCAGGTTTTTACTTTACAGACTCATTCCGTTTTGAGGACTGTGGCAAACACACTTTATATGTTTTGAAGTCATGCTGCGGCTACTTCCTGTTAATGACAGACTGAGAGATCAGTCCGTGGTCAAACACCTCATGAGGTCATGTCTGATGCCAGTTTATTGATCTGATCCTGCCGTGAACTGATCTCCCCTCTCTGTCCCTCTCTGAGTCACCTGTCAGCATGCTCACAGGATAGTCTCACCTGTCTGTCCCTCCGCCTGCTGACTCACCCGCAGCATGACTTCTTTTGGTTTGATGTTCTCTAAATGAAGTCAGAGGTCAAAGGTTGATGTGGTCCCTGTCTCCCCCCTGTGCGTCCTCCTTCTCTTCCTCTCCCCCCTCCTTTCTCTTCCTGTCTCCTCCCCCTGTGTGTCTGTACCTGTGTGTAACAGGATCTTCACAGCCATCATGCCGATGGTAACAGCTGGTTTGATCCCAGATGACCCCACTTTACAGCCAATCAGACGGCTTGTTTCTCTCGTATGACTCTTTCTTTGGTTGGCTTTCTTTAACTAACAGCCTCTTTTTCTCCTTTTCTCTCTGCATGCTGAGCTGCTCACTCTGTCCCTTTCCCCCTGTGTTGTATTCTGATTGGCTGATTGTGGGGCTGTCTGAAATCAGCCAGTCAGAATATGAAATGTGTTAGATGTGTTCTGACCTGGTGTTGTCTCTGACCCACTGACCACATTAACATCCTCTGAGCTCCAAACACTCTGAAGAAACTTACAGACTTCCTTCAGCTGTGAGAAATAAAATTCTGAGATTTAATCATCTCCAGTTCACTCAGGATCACAGTTAAAGTCAGAAACGGAGTCACAGGCCATGTCTACATGTAGCCAGGTATCTGGGACACCGCCAAATTTTTTACACATTTACTCCTGTCATCCACAGGAAAACGCAATGTAATTGGAAAACTCCACCCAAAGTGACGATTTTTTAATAAATTGTGGTTTCATGGTTTTGGATACATGCTGGTTAACAGAGTTTTCGGTTCTCAAACGTCACAGCTGAATGGCAGGTCTCCTTCTGATTGGCTGGCACGAGTTTTACGTCTGGAAAACACCGTCAAATATGGGTTTGGCATGCCTCAAGCTGCACTTATTGGCGGATTTGCCTACTGTGTGTGGATAAAAGTATTTTAAAAACAAATGAGGGGGGGTTTGTTTTAGAAAATGCCCGGCTACTTGTTGACAAGGCCTCAGTCAAATTTAGGATCAGCTCGTTCCTCTGAAATAGTTTCTTTAAATGAACTTAAAGCTCAATCAGAGCCAAGGCTCTGCACTGATAAAATGAAGAAAAACAGCTTTTTCAATAAAACATCCGAAATGGATAAAACCAAAAGACCCACAGACGCTCCAATTAAAAGCATATTTGATGTTTTTTGACTGATCAAAATAAATCTGACAGCTGATTCTGTCTGTGGAGCCCTGAAGATAAACATCACCTTTGACCTCATGATGCAGCCTCACGTCTATTCACTAACCATCCAGATGTTTCCGCTGATTCACCTCAGTAATAGTTTAATTGATGCTTCACAGATCGTAACTCTCTAACTCTGCTTTAAAAAAGACTGACGCTCTGCTCCGTGTATATCTGACCTATATCAAGACCTCTGCTTCCCCCTCTGTGTCCTCTGTCTCCTCAGGTTTAGTTTCTTCTCCCGGGACAAACAGCGGGGCTCTCAGAGGAACTTTGACGGCTCGTGGACGGGGAAAGACGACGTGTACACGGAACAAGCACAGGAGGCGTTACAGCACATGTAGAGACAAAACTCTTAAACACTCCACGGACACCATGGACATCCGTCACAGCCAGCTCCTGGAGGAACATCTGCAAACAAAAAAACACAGCGGAGCGACTCACTAAGATCTCATCATCTAATCTCTGCTCTCATCCAGGAAGAGGAAGAGGAGGATACTGAGTGAACAGTTAACATGAAGACGTGTCGACAGTACGTGAAGTTTATTCAGATGAGAAGTTCAAAGTCTGTCTTAGTGAGAAAACATTCAGTTTGTAAGGGTGAGCTCAGACCAAACATGAGGGAACTTTTCACCTGAACAGCTGTCGACAACAGGAGCTCAGCTGACCTTCAGTCATCTGATTTTAAACTGATTTTAGAGTCAAATAAGACACACATTAAAGCTTAAAGATGGAGACAGTAAGTTTCTCCTCTTCTCCTGAATCTTTGGTCCAGCTGCGTAATCTGACTAAATCATCAAACTGTTTTTATTTAAAAGTCGGATCATGAAATCAGACTAATGACGTCATTAAGTCTTATTTTGATCCGAACAGAGGACTGGATTCAGAATACATCACAGGAACCCGTTTTAAGTCAAACTCACTTAAGAACATTTTTACACAGATTTTTATTCTTCAAGATATTTTACATCATTTGCACTTAATTTTATTTAAATCCAACATCAGGATTGTAAAAAAAAATGAATAAAAATAAGCTCTTAGGTCTTTATCAGCATGAAGCTTAAATAAATACAGAGCAGCAACAAGGATCTTTCCTTTTTGTGGGGATTTTAGCACCTTGAGATTTTCTGTCGCTGAGGATAAAGAGTGAAAATTATCCTCCTGTTTGGTCTCAATGCTCCCTAAAACAACATTTTCTTGATGCCTTTAAGAGTTTCTGAGCTAGCACTAAAGAGAGAGCTGATGTTGTCTGAAGGAGAGAGGGAAGTTGTGAAGGATGTGATGAATGAAGCATTAAACGGAGATGAAGGATTATGACTGTGACGCTGCTGGAAGAAGGATTCATTCATATGTCTGTTAAATTCACCCTCCCTGCAAAGGAAACTACTCTGATCATCAGATTCACCCTTGTGCTGTTTGTTTCCTGTACGTTTGAATTCAGCAGCTTATTGTAGGCCTTTCACCAGCATCCAGAGAAACATGCAGCTCTGCACGTCTGAAGAGATCAGCTCCATATTTAGGAACTCAGTTTAAGAGCTGAGGATCACACAGAGCAGGCTTTTATTCATCATGTTTATCATATATTGTTACATTATAATGAAAGTATGGAGGCCAACAAGTGCCAAAAAAGAAAATTAATATGTAGACCATGTGTAAGACAAGAATTACTTGAGCCATCAGGTCAGTCAAGAATCCCTATTAGAAACTATGAACCCAACACCAAAAGGATGAGGGACACAAAAAGAATAACCCCACCAGATCAACACAGATTTTTCCCTGATAACTTTTTAAATCCTGACTTTGGATTAAAATTTCAAAATTGATGCAAATTTTATAGAGTTCTGATTTTAATGTCAGAATAGAAGAAAAAGAAGTGAGAAACTGTTCATGTCAGTGTCTGTAATCCTCCTTTGTGCTTCTTTGCTTTCCCAGAGCTCAAACCTAACACAGACACTATGTCAGAGTGACTTTAGTGACTTTATCTGCATTACTCTTTCACTAAGGAGGACTGAATAACTGTTAAATGGTGAACACACTCAAAGTGTGTTTCGTTATGTGTCAGAGCAGCTTCTTCTCTTTTTCACATGGATCCTGGACAGTCTCTAATCTGGACTTAATCTGGACATTGATAAAATCTGGAATGTGATCCTGATCACTGAGAAACATAAAAGGGAAATCTCCTCAGCTCTTCAGCTCAGTGTTATATGCCGGTGCTCACTCCCATCTCTGATGTATTAAAATGCATATTTAAAACATGTCATGATGATTCAGTTCTTTATTAAAACACACTGGTTTAATGTCCCCTAAATGATAAAGATAGTCTGCACTCTCCTCGTGTATCTGTTATACAGATATTTAGACAGTTGTGTGCCTTACAGTTATGTGTGCATTCACTTAGATAGAAAAGGTAAATATCTGTTCGGTTTTTTTTAGACTGTTAGACTGAGCATAATCTTATATATCTTATATATGAGCATAATATTATATATAGACATTTTAAATTAAGAGATTAAATACCACATTTTCACATTGAGCCTCACTTCACAGCTTGTCTGCATCTTAAGCCATTGAAACAGTTATTAAATGATTTCTTATTTTTCTTACCTCCTACAAGGTAAAAGCTGGTCGAGTACAACTCGTGATTTACAGGATGACTTAAGGCTGTGTAATGTGATCATTTAATTTTCTTAACTTTCTTTCTGGAGGTTAAAATAGGAGACTTAGTATTTTTCCCACCAGTAAATCACCCGGTTTTCAAGATTTTTAGGTTTATTCAAAGCTGGGTGATAAAAGGATAACTGTATCAATGTTTTCAGAACAAAGAAAAAAAATAATTTGATTTTTTTTTTTTTTACCTGTAGTTACATCCCCTAACCACTAGATGTAGCGGGGGCTCTATTGTACCTTGGAGTCTAATTCCTATCCAACATTACAGAGACGAAGACGATGCCGACATGCAGCCAATCACAAGACAGAACCAGAAGGAGGCGGGCTCACAGAAGCAGAAAAAGCAGAAAAAGTCGAAAAGGGTTGAGAGGAGCCGAATTTATTCCTTTATTTTATCGATAAAGTATTTAATCTCTTAATTTTTCTTAAATGGTTTTCTGACCGACGCTGTCATAGATTTTCTTTTGCACCACCAGCAGCTTTTTGTTCTAGTTTTTTCGATAGTCTTGAACACAACAATGACGTCAGAAATCTTTCGTGTCAGCCGCGCTGCGTTTAATTGCTGTCGGAGAACTGCAGTCTGACAGACCTTTTTCCAAGCCTGTTTTAAAAAGAGTAAGGGTTGGCCCTTACTCTTTTTAAAATCATAATCAATTTGGAACTAACAGAAATTGGTCTTGGATTAAGAGAATGTCGAACGTATTTGCCAAAGGTTAAAAACACTGACGGTACTCCTGTGTAAGGCCATGCTAAGTACATGTACCCGGCTGGCTCTAGGACCTCTCGGCCGTGTTCCAGTTGGGGAAGCAGACACATAAATGCGTCGCGGCTGTGTTTGGTCCGCAGCTTCCAGCTTGTTGCGAAAACGGATGTTCTGCTGAAACAGGCCCATGTCTGAAAACCAGACAGACGGTCACATTTCTACAGAGAGCCAGACACAGCCGACGGTGAAGTGAGAACAGGTAAACATTACACGCTGTGTAATATAGATACGCACCTCTCTGTCGCTAAACACACCGTCTGTGTGTGTATGAAGCGTTTACCTGCTCCTGTCTTCAAGTGGACTAAGTGAGACGTTCACTGACAGATCCTCTCTGTTAGCTTTAGACGGTTAGCCTCAGACTGTTAGCTTCAGACTGGTAGCCTCAAACTGTTGGCTAACAGACTGTCAGTTACAGTTTGTGAGCTACTGGATGATAGCTTTAGACTGTTAGCTGCAGACTGTTTGCTATACACAGGGTGCTACAAACTGACAGCGTCAAACTGTTAGCTACAGACTGTTATCTGCAGACTTCTGTTTTCAGACTGTAGACTGTGAGCTTCATATTGTAAGCTACACACTTAAAGCTGCACAATGCAGACTGTTGTCTACAGACTGTTACCCTCGGGCTATTCTCTGCAGACTTCTAACTTCAGCTTGCGAGCTATACACTGTTAGCTTTAGAATGTGAGCTGCAGAGGGTTAGCTTCAGACTGTAAGCTACAGACAGTAGGCTTCACACTGTTGGCCTCAAAATGTTGGCACTTCTTTTGGCCTGTGTTGGCCTAAATCTGTTAGCGTGTGCTAGTCCCTGTCAGCCTCCGTTTCTCTTAGCCTGTTAGCCTGTAATAGCTCCTGTTAGCCTGTGTTAGCTCATGTTGTGTGTTTATCTGCAGCATTAGGATGGAGTGTGAGTGGAAGCCAGACGAACAGGGACTCCAACAGATCCTCCAGCTGCTGAAAGAGTCTCAGTCCCCGGATACATCTACACAGAGATCCGTCCAACAAGTATCCTTAACCGGACGTGAACATTAAAACATGTATAATTACATCTAACGTGTTCAAGTATCATGTTCCGGTATGTGCTTTGTCTTTGGAACATCACATCCATTCATCAGGCTCGTCTCCGCTGCCGAGCAGGTGTACAGGTGTGAAACTGTTCAAGGACTCAGCAAACTGATGTCTAATCTCAAATTTAATTTATCAGTGTTTTCAGTAGTCTCATTTCTCTCATGTTTGTGATGTAAATCCAGCTATAACCACTTTCCTAAACTTCCCAATTTAATGACGCTTCATAATTAAGTCCTTTAAAAATACAGAATACAATGGGCTTAAAATGTTATTATTATTGATATTGTAATTATTATTATTATTATTATTATTATTATTATTATTATTATTATTATTATTATAAATCATTAATTATTGATATAACTAACAATAAATTTGCATGCAAAATATTAAGATATATTTTTTAATGCAGTAAGAGAATTTATTTTACCATTATTATTATTTTAGTTAATACTTAATAAACAAATATCATTAAATAAAATTGTATCATAATCACCTGTTATATTAACTGTAATGGCTAACAAGTTATTATTTTGTACTCACATGTTGATATCTTATAAGCACACATTATTATTATTATTATTTTTATTATCATTGTTATTATTATTATTATTATTATTATTATTATTATTATTATTATTATTATTATGTGGGTACAGGATAAAATATTGTTCCAGAAAGATGACTGTATTATATTCTCATAGTATACAGTAAGCAAACATGTTGATTCCGGATGGTTGTCATAAATATGACTGTGTGTCCATTAAAAAGTCTCCAGATGAGATGTCTAAATATTAAATATATTTTAACATTAAGTTTTTGGAGACAATGCTGAAAAGATAAATGACACTGTTCTTTTCACCCACTCTTCACCCAAATGATCTTTCTTTATCAGAAGGATCATTATAAGAGGCTACTTACCCTGTTAGTATTTATTTGTGAGGCATTTCTAGAAGAGGTATCTGTAAGACAGCAGCTCTAGTTTCCTGTGCTATAATTTTATTGAGATGTTAACACACATTCCCTCCTACACTGGATCAGTGTTTCTGTTTTCAAGCATCCTGTCAGTCTTTAAATAACATAACAGGATGTTAAACATGTAAAGGCGGGTTATAAGCATGAAAAGGTTTTAATAACCAAGCCAGCATCAATAGCAGACCAATTATTTCATGTCAGCACTGAAAGGTAGTGTTTAAACTAGTAATATCACATTTGATATGTATAGCCCTGTAATACCTCTGTTCACTCTAAATCTAAACTTCAATCTCTCCTCAGAAGTCTGACTGTGTTTCTGCTTCAGATGAAACACATCCACAGCTCTGTGCCACTGCTCCATATATCTCCTGTTAGGCTTCACGCTGGTCCTCAATGATTTGCTTATGTAACGCCTCGCATGTGCTGCATCATTAAGTCATAGACAGGCTGTAAATACGCCATCTGGGGGAGATATATCAGAGTCAGTCTCATCACATGACATTTTTACGACCCCCTTACACTCACATGTTATTACACTGTTACTCCACACCTGCTCCTCAACCTCTGCTCTTCATCTCCTCACACGGAGCTGAAACTCTTTGTAGTAAAACAATCTGACATGTATCACATCTTAGTGTTAATCATCGTATATGTCAGTTGTCTTCCTGAACTGGTGTTCCCAGAGACTGGAGCAGCTGAACCAGTACCCTGACTTCAACAACTACTTGATATTTGTTCTGACAAAGTTAAAATCGGAAGGTAAGCTCTCCATCTGTCTGTGTTGGTGTATGTCTGTATCATATCTGCACCTGATGCCAGCAGACATGTTAATTTTTACATAACCGCTCAGTGACTGTCCGCTCGGGTGAGACTTGACTGACTTGATGGCTCCTCTGCCACGGATGATGTGGCTCTGGGAATATAGGTCACTCTAATTTTAAACCAAATTCTTGGCAGCATTTAACTCTGGGCTCCATCATCATCATCAGAGGGGGAGATGACTCAAATTTTACTGTTGTTCAGATATTTATGATGGTGTTACTTTATTGCTTCATGAATGGAAATTACAATTCTCAAACACCAGTGTCTGATCATACATCTGTCAGTGTCTGTGTTAGTGAGAGTTTTTGTCCTTTTTCATCATCCAGGTGAGGAAGGATTAGGATTATTTCTGCACTCAGTAAAACAGAGTTGCAAACTCTTTACTGTGAACCTCTGAGTGTGTCTGTGCTCAGTTTAAACTCTGTCTGAATAAACCATTGATTTGTTTTGTTGTCTCGCCCTGAAGATGAACCCACACGCTCTCTGAGTGGGCTGATCCTGAAGAACAATGTGAAGGCTCACTATCAGAATTTCCCTAACGGCGTCTCTGATTTCATCAAGAGTGAGTGTCTCCAGAACATTGGGGACTCCTCGCCTCTCATCCGGGCCACTGTGGGTGAGTTTCAGCGTCTGGGTCGGCTGGATGTGACGGTGTACTTCTTTACGGTTGTTTTCTGTGAAATGAAAAGGAATGGATTAAAGAACAGCGAGTACACAAAGGAAATGAGGAACATAACGTACAGAAATAACTTCTGGAACTTATTGAAAACTGAATAACAAGTAAATGAATCTGAAGTCTGTGAGGAAAACACTCAGTCTCTTACCTGACAATAAAATGACTTTTTTGGTTCATGCATCAGTAGAGTAGTGCATCAGCACATCTCTTTCTAAGTAGAGTTTATATCACTTCATAAGATCAGGAGGACTGAAAGATGCCACCATGCCAATATTGTCATGAAACATGACACAAATGCAAAATTTGGGTCTGTGGATTGGAATGTGTGTGGTATTTGAATGTTCTCCTCATGCATGTGTTAGTTCTTTCCAGCTTCCTCCCACAGTCCAGAAAACATGCTCATCAGGTTGATCTGTCACTCTAAATGTTGGTGTAAGTTTGTGTGTAAGTGGTTGCGTGTGTCTCTACATGTGAGCAGAGCCCTGCGAGAGGCTGGGGAGCTGGTGCAACCGCCTCTCATCTAATGACAGCTGAGATACACCCCAACCCTCCTCAAACCCTCAATTGAATAAGTGATAAAGATGATGGATGGATGGTTGAATCAGAGTTTGGTGCAGAGGTCATCAATCAGGAAACAGGCGGAGGGATCCTAAACATCAGGCAGAAGTCAGAGTCCGATAAAGTAGTCATCACAAAAAGATAAACAAGTACAGGAGGAAAGGAAGACAGAGCTTGAATTCATGCAGGAAGTGAGGGGAACATGCCTCTGGTGAGGCAAATTCTGGTGAATCAGGGAGCTGGAAATTCAAAGAGGAGGGAAGTCAGTTGACTGAGAAATAATGGTAAATATTGAAACAAAACAGGAAACACGTGAAACATGGGGGAAGGGAGGGAAGGGGACTGGTACCTGATCTAACCAGGAGACGTGACATTACTCAGCAGTAGGTCATGAGTTAGTTGGGATGCATCAGTATGTTAACTATATTTTTCAGAATCCGGCAAACAATGCTGAAAGGATTTAGAAAAATAGACGTCAAGTTTACAATCTTGAAACACTGTCTGCATGAAGCCTTACACATTAACTGTGAGCGTGAGGTTTATAATGTGACCTGTTCTCAAATAAAACTGTAAAAAAATATGTGTCATGTTGTAATCTCAGTGTTTGTGCTCTGTCAGAGCAGTTCTGAGTATCAAAGCACCAACAGATTAATCATTACAGCTCCAAAACTGTATCAGCTGCTCAGTCAGAAGTGTTTTCATGCTGGTAAATGAAAAAGGAAAACATAACGGCATAAGTCTGTGTCTCTTTTGATGTACCTGGTGTTATCATCACTCTTTTCAACTCTCATCTCCAGTGAGTTTATGAATGCAGATACATACTGATATCACCACATGTAAAACCTGTAGCTTTAAATCTGACCTCATTCATTTTTCATAAGTCCATTCTCTTTTCTTTTGTGGTAAACAACTTAAAGTGTGCGAGTCTTTAACACATCCCTACTGATGCATTAAGACAGGGGTGTGCAACCTTTACTTTCGAAAGAGCTGTTTTGTCTCAGCTCACGTGCATGAAAGTCATTTGGGAGCCACAAAATCTACTTTATCTTCACATTAAGACAAAAAAGTTTATACATAATATATGATATATACATATAATCTGTTAAATAATTGTAAAAGCTTTTGTGTTAATAAAATTGTAAATGTAGTTTTTTAGTTTTTTTTTTATTTTCAATAAATTTGCAGATTTAAGGAAAAAAGAAATTTGTAAAATTTGTAATGTGATAGATTCAATAAATACGCACAATTTATGAAAATTCAATTAGTTAAATTTTTTTTAAAAAAATCAAAAAATTGGAAAATGTAATTTTAGTAGAAAATGTTAAATCATGATTTTACTTGGTGAGGCTCCAGGGCCACAGGTTGCAGACCCCTGCATTAAGAGAAGTCTATTCTACCTCTCAAAGCACCTGTAAAGTAAAGTAACAGGTTTATAACTCTGAAGATCATCATGTTTTCAGTCGCATCATTTGCTTGTTAAATCTGTGACGTTCTTTGTTTTATGAACTCTCATCTGTGGGCTCTGCCCTTAAAACGTAAGATCTGAAACATAAACAAGAGAAACCTAACACTTAGTCAAATGTTATAGATCTGTAGGAGAGGTTTTCCTCCAGACTTGAACTAAAGTGTGTTTGAATACAGATGTCTGAAGAAATTTGTGCTTGTTGCACATGTACAGTGACTCAATATGCAGTTTTGTTTCTGATGAAGTAGAGATTGTGGCTATGTCCATGTATACTCATTGTACTTTAATATTGTTTCCTTTCTTCCCCTGATTTCCTTCTTTTCATAAGAATGTGTCATGGATGTCCTGTAATTGGATCTGTGACCCCAGCACAGCTGACAGTTCATTCTCTCCTCTCCAGGAATCCTCATCACCACCATCGCCTCCAAAGGAGAGCTGCAGAACTGGCCCGAGCTGTTGCCCAAACTCTGCCTGCTGCTGGACTCAGAGGACTACAACACCTGTGAGGTGAGGTGGAGGACAGGGGAAGTGTAGGAGGACAAATGAGGAGGAGTAGGTGGAGGTGTAGGAGGGATTTGACTCTTTGCCTGCAGTGTTTGGGAGGATCCCTGCCATGTATTATTACACACACAGAGCTGCTCCTCTGCAGATGTTGGAGCTCGTCTGGGGCAGAGGAAAGCTTCAGTTTCTGCATGTTCATGCTCACAGGGAAAGACATGGATAAAAGGAAATGGAGACATAACAGCTAAAAAAAAGGAGAATATATCTTCATTTTTTTGATTAATTTAGCATCAGAAGGATATTAGACAATGTTCCAAATTGGCCTTAAGAATAACTCACATGTCAACATAACCATGGCATGAACATGAAAATAGGTTTCTGAATTTATCTGCTCTTTTTTATGTGACAGAGGTTTATGTATATCGTTCTATAATTAATGATTGGACGCATAAAATAATCTTCTTTAATCAGATTAACCAGTGAGCGTCAGACAGGCATGAAAGACAATGAGAAAACAAAAACAGTCACATCTACAGTTTGTTTTTGGCTCTGTTTGGAAGTTTTTGAATTCTCCTGTTGTCAGGAGCAGGTGTTTAATTTGGTTTCCTGAATATAATCAGTCTGTCAGATCGTCTCTGTATTTGTTTGCATAGCCTGCTCGTAAGAAGTGGAGGGGATCTGGACTGTTTTTGTGGAGCTGAGAGAGAGGCAGATCAGGATTATGTGAGCACAGATTTGTGATCATATGTCCTTCCACACTTGTGCTGTAACTAAGCGTGTCTGGGCACACACAGAGCTCTGTGTGTGTGTGTTTTTATTTATTTATTTACTGTGGGAAAGGAAACAGAGAGAGCTGGGTCAGCCTTCAAACAGCAGCTGGAACTCGTCCTGCTGGACAGATGAGCTGGAGGCAGCCTCACAGCTGGAGGGCCACAAAAACCCTCAGATTATTCACCGTGGATCTGTTATTCTGTCTCCATCCTTTGCTCCAAAACAACATTATGACCTCGTTCTCTGACCAGGCTCGCTCCGTCTCATAGAACGGCTTTTATAACCTTCAAATCTGCAGATTTAAAGACCTGATTCTGTCACATGCTGTGTGATATTTGAAAATATGACGGAAGAGTAGCTCCAGTGTATTCTGGATCATCTGATCCAGCTCCAGAGTCAAGCTGGGGCTCATATGGACTCCCTGTTGTTAATATTCAGTCAGCTGCATGTGCCTCCACAGAGGAGCAGATCCATCACAGAGCAGAGCACCAACACGTTAGGCAGCATGTTAAATTCAGACGTGTTGGAGGGCAGTGAAATGTGTCTGCAGGATTACTCATCACCTCCTCCTCCTGCTCGCTGCAGGAGCCGGCATACGATGATTTAAACGCTGCCTTAACCCAGAGAAATATACAGGAAGGAGTGAGCTCTGCCTCCATCTCTCCCTCTCATGAAGCTCATTCAGAAGCTGAGATGTAGGTCAGTTATTTACTGTGGAGGATCTTAAAGTGCATGTGTGTGTGTGTGTTCAGAGCTTAGCAGCGAGCAGCCTCCAAACTGCTCAGAAGAGGAGCCGTGGTTTAAAAGCAGCCTGTGGAGGCTGGGAAAGCTTCTTAAAGGCTGATTATGAAGATGATGAAGTTTGTAACGGATGTAAAATGTCTTAATCTTTTGGTTAAAGGTGCAAAAACATTTTTTAAAAATAGTGTTTGTCATCAGAGGTGAGGAAAGATAAAAGCACCACTTCAGTTTCACACTCTACACACCCATCATGAGCAGAAAATGCTGTTAACTCATTACAAAAAATGTTGTTCCTTTGTGTTTCAGGAGATATTTTAGTGTTTTTGGAAGTTTGGAAATATTTTTCACAGTTTATGAAATGTTCTGATATTTGACCTTCAGGGCCACCGTAACTCTGTTGCACTGAGCTTGAGCTACAGTTGAATGAAAGTTGATGTGCTTCCTTCACATCACATCAGGTTTGCGTTTGAAGCTCTTTGCAGCTGCAGCCTTGTGGCGTTTGTGTGTCCAGTGGAACGAGGGATGAAGTGACGCTGCTCCTCCTGGTCTGTGACGGCAGGTTTTGTGCCTCTCTCTGGACTTCAAACACCACCTGATGCAGCCTGCAGAGCTGAACAAAGCAGACAAACAGAAACAGACTAAATGTTGCTGCTGATTTTCTGTGAGGTGATCAAACTCCTAATGCCCACACTGTTGGAGTTCCTGTTCTTTGTTTTGACTCCTCTGACGATTCGGGTGGTTGTGGTGCTCTCCAGGGAGGACGGAGAGCAGACGCTAATCTTCTCCTCTCAGAGAGTTATCCTCTGCAGAGCCTTTTGTCTGCCAAGCTTGCACACCACCATCATGTTGAGATTTAAAATGCTCTCAACTCCTCCATAACCACCTCTGTTGTTGTTCACCAAGTTGATACTGGGGGTCACACCTATTTTAGATCCTGTTTGATTAATGATAAAGAAGTGACACTGATGAGTAGGGCTGGGATGATATGCTATTCTCACTATTCCATTACAAGTTTTGGGGTGCTGATTTGATTTGAATTGTGATTTTTCAATATTTATGATTTTTGTGATTTTTATTTTTCTTTAATACTTGACCATGTGAAAAAGTCATGATTAGGCCTGTCACGATAATCAATAAATCGATTAACCGAACGATAAATAAAAACGTCCTCGGTAAGTTTGCCAGCCTGGATAAACTGACACGTGCATGCATGTTTGTTTTCCTCATCTCTTTCAACCAAAGAGTCTGAATGAGAAGATGGCTCACTACGTCTATTTTTCCTAACATCGGGGTGCATAGGTTCTATAGTGGATTTATAGCGGAGTGAGCATCTGTCAAAAATGCGATCTTTGGCATCTTTTGCGACGGGGCTGCTCGCGCGTACGCACGGAGAGAGCTGAAGCGAGCGTCCTGAGGGGTAAGGAGGAAACACGCTAATATGAGTGATGGCACGAAAGATCCTGTTCTTAAGCCGCCTGCCACAGTCCCAGTGTGGGAATATTTTTTTTTTTTATCAGAATGAACAAAGTGTGAGTTCATGAACACCAACAAGCTGATATGTCGCATTTGTTTGAAAATAGTGGCAACGAAGAAGAAGAAGGGGAGGTGCAGCGGAGCCTTGATCTTTGACAATCCGCTCTTACTGAAGCTTTTGGTCTGCAAAGTAAATAGAAATAAAAGCGCCAATTTGGAAAAAAAAAGATTTTTTTGATAAAGGATGCTGATTTTGATATTATCAAACAAAAATCTCAATATATCGATTTTCGATTTTTTTTCTCCCACCCCTGCAAGTTAGGAAGCTGAAAACCCTAAGAAAAGCTGATCAGTGTGTTGGAAGCTCGTTCACAGTCAATGTTCAGTGTGTTGCACAGAAAGATATTCAAACATCCAAACTTTGACTTCCATTTCTTCATTTTAAATCTGCAGCATTCAGGTTTTTGAAGTCTACAGAGTCCTGGAGGCTCTGACAGACTGTCTGAAGTTTAGTTTCCTTTCATTATAAAATGTTTTAACACGTTCAGTGTCTGCACAGGACGCTTTTCTGTGGTAGGGAGGGAAATCTACACCAGCAGTTCCCTTACTAATATGAGGGTTAGCAGCCATATCTGTACCCCCCTCCCCCTTTCTCCCCCTCTTCCCCTCTCTCTATAAAAAGACTCCAGCAGCTGTTTTGGATGCCGAGTCTAACGTTGTCTCTTTATAGATTTTGCCCGAGAGCAGTTTTACGGCTCTGATAAATGGGTGTTTGGAAAGTGCTTTTAAGGGTCAAGTTCAGGTCAAACAATCGTGTTTTCAAGCGCTTTGTCATGCCGTCTCCCTCTCCCCCTCTTTCTCTCGTAGAGCTAAATGTTATTTAGACTCCACAGCTCAGCTGGATAAACTCTCTCCTCTCTCTTGTCTCATGACTGACAGACTCAGTTTTAATGACCTTCAGCAGGCTCAGCCTGAAGGGAGGATTACACTTCAGATGTTTCAGCATCGCAGGAATGTTTCAGGCCACTCCCATTTCTGTACCCTTCTCTGATCACACACGCAGACACACAGACACACACCTCAGAGGGAATGATCTGATGCTGTACACACACTCCTTCAGGTTAGAGGATAGATTCAGTAAATATCAGCTGTGATGACCTGCAGCTTTTAGCCTGACTTGTGAAAAACGCAGCACATATTGTAACAATGAGTTTGTTTCCTCAGCTGACTTCGATCGTTTTGAACAAGGGGACAAACTCGTCATCTGGTTTGAGTCACAGCACTCTGACACCACATGGTGCCAGTGCCTCTAAAGAGCTCCACCAAATACAAATCTGTTCAAAGATCGTTAGCTGACCACTCCAGAGACTCTGTGAACCAGCCTTCAGTAAAGCATGATAACCAACCATAACTAGGCTCTGAACAGGGAATATGAAACATGACCTCAAAGCTGACACACTGCTCTCCACTTCTAGAGAGGTCAGATTGAATTTGTCTTTGATTATCTAGTGACATCTTCATCTATTTTCGGATTTCTTTTGTATGATTTGTTTTTGGTGGGAAAAGATTTCTATCTCCAATAAAGTGAAATGCAAGACAACAGAAGAGTCCAACCTGATACAATATCAGTGATGAGATGACTTGTACAGTTTTTCTTTTCAACCCATATCCTTGCCCTCTCTGACCCACACACACACACACACAAAAAAGGAAAGAAAAGAAGGACAAAATGTAAATAAAACATGGGAAAAACAAATAATAAGAAATACGAGGATAAATCAGAAAAGAAAGTCATTTAGTGAAAAAGCAGTAACACATCTTTACTGACATCAGTGGGTTAATAGTAAGCTATTTATACATCTGTATGCATATGTAAGTGTTCTAGGGCTGCAGCTATTGAATATTTTAGTATTCGAGTATTCTACTGAATATCCCATCGATTAATCAAGTAATCGGATAAAATACAATACAGCAGTTATTTTTTGAATGAAAATTTTTCTCTTTCAGAAATAGAATTTTCTTATACAGCATGTCAAAGAGCACTTGCTTTGGTAGCTCCAAAATTTGTAAACACACTTTGACACATTTTTTGTGCCTTGTACATCTCATCAAATGTTGCGGACCCGTTTCGTAGAATGACCCATTAGTCTCCAAACTCCTGAAAAGAAGCTAGATTTGTTGCTAGTTGCTATTTTGTATAAGAGTTAGCTTGATGGGTTTGAAAACTCTCTTAATATGGCCTCAGCTCTATTTGAAATACCACTCTTTGATCTTTTTTAAAATTAAACGATTCCTCGAAGCGGAGAAAATTACTCGAGTATTTCTTGTTATTGAGTACCTCGAATCATTCGAGGAATCGTTTCAGCTCTAAAGTGGTCATTTATGTACTCATGTGTTTACATATCAGATACCCATACATTATGTATACATAGGGATGGGTACCTTTCACATTTGAAACGATATGGTACCGATGCTCAGTACCTGGCAATCGGTATCAGTACCAAACAGTACCAATAATTGTTACTTTTTGTGTTTATGTGGTAAAAAATATCAATTACAAATACATGTATATATATATATATATATATATATATATATATATATATATATTTTTTTTTTTTTTTTTTCAATTTCACATATTTATTCTTTGATATATAACCTTGCAATGCTGTGTTCATGTCCAGCATGGGAAATTGTCTGCTCTTCCACTCCTTCACAGTCACAAGGATGCGTTTAGGTACCCAAACATGGTACCTTTTGATTTTATGCATATCGGTACCTGGTACTTTTGACAGAATTTGGTCAGTACCGTTAAAAGTACCTAATTCCGTACCCATCTCTATGTATACATAGAGACGACAGTTGCACATAATGATAAGGTCTACCTGGCCTTTCAGTACTTGGGATCAGACAACCACTCATTAGTCTCCTTTAGAATATTCCTCTAGATCCAAGATTTATGGAAACCAAAATTCTTGAAAAATGATAACATGATTGTATTTTCCAAAGTTAATTGTTCTAGTGGTAAAAAAGCTGAGATCTGATTTGTGAAGGTCTTGTGAGATTGAGAGAAGTCATCTTTCTATAGTAAAACACATGCATGTAATCAAAATTGATATCCTGATTTTTTCCTGTCAGACTTAAGATTTGATATATATCATTCAATAAATAAAAACTTGGGGTGAAATATTGGATCTTTTTTTTAATTTTTCAGTGTATTAGTTAGTCTGACCAGCTGTCACTCTGTTAATTTTACAGTGGCTCCTCCACACCTCACAGAGTCAGGGTGAAACAAACAGAAAAATAAAACACATGGTGATATTTTCCTCTTTGACACTGTAAAAGCAGTGTCTCTCCTTCCCTGTTGGAGTTATTGGTTTTCTCCTCGTGGAGTATTCAGTGTGTTATATCCTCACTCTCCTCGTGTTTAATCGGTGTCTTTAGGGCGACTGAGCTGTCTGTGACTTTCTTCACCTCGGCGTCTCTTTGTCTTTTCCTGTTTGTGACCTTGACACAGTCTCTCTCCTCCTCTTCCTCCTTGCCTTCTCCCCCTCTGGCTTTCTCTCTCTTTTTTTTTTTTTTTTTGGATCCGTCATCTCAGAGGAACGCCGACACGAGGATGGTTTCCATGGCAACGTGTTTCAGACAGCATAAGTGTTAGTGCGGCGCCGTAATCTGCTTCTCAGACGGCGTTGAGAGAGAAAGAGAGACTGAAGTCTGCAGCGTGCTGTGAACATGCATACTAACCATCAGAGGAGCAGCCAGTGCTAGACGCAAAGTGTGTGTGTGTGTGTGTGAGAAAGTGTTAATGTGTGTGTGGGGGAGAGAGGGTAAATGTGTGTAAGAAAGACTGCGTGCCGACTGTTTGAAGGTTATTGGAGCAGAAGTGGATGAATCTGGTTGTAGATTACGAATGAACGCATTTTCATTTCACTCACACAAGGAGGAGATCCTCTGTGAAGAGAACGCATCTTGAATTTTATACACACACACACACTCGTCTGAGTATATACTGAGCTGTGTGAAACAGCATCAACCATCACTGTCACACACAGCTCAGTGCATATTTATGTATTTTTACACTTGTTTTTGGTTTTTTTTCTAACACTGAGTTTGAATGAATATCAGATCTCACTTCTTTTACCTTCATGTGTTTCATATATCATACAAACACAGTGTGCAGCAGTTCCTTCTAACACCGTCGTTTCACACTACTATCAACATTTATTATCCTTTATCCCAGATTTGTTTCATCCATAGTTAGGAGTGCACAACATATCACTATTAATATTGGTATCGGACGATGTTCGTCATTTTTTAACACATCGGTATCGAGCAGATATTTACTCATTAGCTGCTGGCATTTTCAGAGCATCTGTAACGATCTTTCAAGACCCAAATTAAATTGTATTCTATGACTATGTAAACACCAAAAGTATCTGAGAAGAGTGGACACAATTCTTTTATGTCTCCTCCTGTTTTTGATCCAAAAATCAGACAAAACATACTTTTTTGATCACATTCATCCCGGGCACTCCATCCTTTGATCCTCTCCAAGGTCGACTTTTCTCACGATAGTTTCACTCCTTTCTTCCGACCTACCTTGACACATCATCTCAGATAGCTTTTGTTTTTCTTTTTGAATTATTTTTATTTTTATTTTTTACCAACATGGATATCGGTAAATATCGGTTATCTGCCATAACAACAATACTAATATCATTATCGGCCAAAATTTTCATATCGGTGCATCCCTAATCACATCACTTGAAAACTGAATGGATTATGAGTAGAAAACGTGGAAACTAAACCTCAAAGTGAAACCAGTTCCGCTCCACGTTCTGGTCTGTAGAAACAGACTGAACCGCCTCCAGCAGTAAAGGAGAACAAAGAAAGCAGGAATCTAAAACATGTTGGTCATTTTTTTAACATATCGATATCGGGCGATGTGTAAAAGTGGGCCAATATTTAGTTATTTGCTTCCAACCATTTTCAGAGCATCTCGAGTAATCTTTCAAGACCCAAATTAAATTGTATTTTATGACTATGTAAACACCAAAACTATCTGAGAAGAGTGGACTTTCTTCTCTTATGTACTTTTTTGATCATGTTCATCCGGGCTCTTCATCCTTGGATCCTCGTCTTCTCACAATTGCGCCACTCTTTCTCTCTGAACTACCTTGACACATCATCTCAGATTGTTTTTGTTTTCTTTTACCAATAATGATATCGGTAAATATCGGTTATTGGCTACAACAGCAATATTAATATCGGATATCAGTACCAGTGCATTCCTAATCCAGACATTACCTGAAGTGTTCCAGGAGTCTAGATGTAAAACTGGAATGGTTCACTTTCTCCTCTTTGCACAAAAGTGAAGCCAAAGTACCCTAAATATGAGGCTGAGATCTCCCAGTCCAACTGTTTAAGTCCCAGTACAGAAGCTGTAGGTGAATGGTACAGGACTGGGTTGAATCAGGTGCAGAGCTTGGCTGACTGGTTAAGTTGCGTGCCTGCATACCGCGTGGACATGGTTCACTTCCAGCCTGGGGCCCCTTTCTCACATGTCCATCCCCCCACCCTCTGTCTCTCTCCTAGTTTCCTGCTCCATTCACTGTCCTATCATTCACAAATGAAGTTGTAAAAGCCCCAAATGAACAAAAATCAGAGTCGCGTAGTTTTATTGTCCTGATAAATTGACTCAGTCAAAGCTTTTAAACAATCCTCTTTTGAAACTCCCTCTTCTTGATTCACTGTAAAAGTCTCTGGTTTTGGTTTATTTCCTGTTCAGACACGTTGAAGTCCAATCTCCTCTGGAGTGGGATGTCTTACTCCAGCTGTCTCTGTCTCTGTCTAGACGGTTTAATCCACCAGACAACATGAACTGCCAGAGGAGGTTTCAGCACTATTTTTTAAAACCTCCTCTTTATTTCTGCTGATATCAAATCAGAGCTCTCAGATAAAAACCAACAGCAGCACCTGTCCTGTAAAATAAAAAAAGGTTCAAATATAATGGAATACAGTGTGGAGCTTGTTGGTCTCAGCTCTGTTCAGCTTCATGGATCAGATCCCTGGTTTGAGAAGAAGTCACATTATGGGGTATCTGCTCGTCTTTTGATCCTGTAACAGATCTTTCCCTGACTTTTCACACAACCTGAAACTATAATAGGGTCAAAGATCTCATCCTCTGTGTTTCCTTCTTTATTTCATCCCTCAGGGAGCATTTGGTGCCCTGCAGAAGATCTGTGAGGACTCTGCTGAGATCCTGGACAGTGACATGCTGGATCGACCTCTGAACATCATGATCCCCAAGTTTTTACAGTTCTTCAAGCACAACAGTCCAAAGATCAGGTACTGTTTTCCAATCAGGAACCATTAAGTTCAGGTTCTCTTGATATCAGGTACTATATTAAGATCTAGTTCTGAGTTTGCTTTCAGTCACACCTTAATCAAATTTAAGACAAAGTTTATTTAGATGTTATCATTAGTCTCTGCAGATGTTCAAGAAGTCATTTCTTAAATCTTTACATAGTAATTCTGACCACAATTAATTGTATTTAATCCAGTGTTTAATCCAGTGTTATCAATCCATATTGATGGGGCTAAATTTTCCTGATAATATGAACACGATCTCTGATGTATTGTGTGTATCTGCAGCACATTGGAACCTCTTTGTTTCAATACTGAAAGTAGGACATTTACATTAAAGCTCCGCCTCCTTTTCTATTATTAAAGCTTCTGTCTGAAGCTTATCTTAAATCATAAATAAATAGTGAGTATGTTTTATGCAGCACATGAACAGCATGTTATGATTAACACGATACAGAGACATTAAGAGTGACCTCACCGTATGAATAAAGGTTTGGATTCTGTAAAGCAGCAGGTCTCCTGACGTAAAGAGGGGAGCAGAGAAGACAAAGATGGGCTACAGAGTGTCAGTGTGTCTGCATGCTGTAACAGTCTGTGTTTGTGTTTCAGGTCTCATGCCATCGCCTGTGTCAATCAGTTCATCATCAGCAGGACTCAGGCCCTCATGCTGCACATCGACCCTTTCATCGAGGTGAGTCCGCTCCTTCAGGCTGACGCACAGTATCATGTCCTCTATGTGGTGTAAACTGTCTCCTTTTAGAAAAACCCTCTTTATGGGGGCAGTCACCTGTTTTCTGCTCCTCCAGCTCTGGGCAGGCTAAATGTCTGATTCTTATTGATGATTCAATGTCTTCTTTCTGTTAAATCAGTTGATCGAGTTATCCGTTACAGCAGTGTGCTGTTGAAAAATGTCAATACAATGCTGTGCAGTTTTGTCCAACAAGAATCAAGCATTTTATTCCAGCCATGGAAACATTGCAGTATCTATTTATAAGCATACATTGTTCTTTATCCACACATACGTCATGATTCTGCAGCAGAAGATTTTGTCGTGCAGAGCAGACTCTTGAATCTCCTCTCCTCTCCTCTCTCCTCTGCAGAACCTGTTTGCTCTGGCGACAGATGAGGAGCCTGAGGTGAGGAAGAATGTGTGCAGAGCTCTCGTCATGCTGCTAGAAGTTCGCCTGGATCGCCTGCTGCCGCACATGCACAACATCATCGAGGTGAGAGACTGGAGGAGAGGGGCAGTCTCTGTCACAGTCTGATATTAATGATGATTGGATAGTTTCACACTGGCACAAACCGTCACCTTATTCTTGTTTTTCTGACTTAACTCTTGCTTTGTTTCTTCATCACTGAGTACTCCTTGTTTAATAACCATATATATAAAGTTATAACATTTTTAAATTAGGGCTGTCATTTTAACGTGTTAAGTAGATTAATTAATTACACCGCAAATTAACGCATTATAAAAATTGACGCTGGATCCCAAACATGCGGGGGGTTTCAAAGAAGCACTTATTTTTAAATGTCTGGCATTTACAAACCGTCTGTCCTATTCAAAAGCTGTAAAAAAAAAGTGGTGGTCTCGTCAGATCCTCAAATTTCAGGCGATCCCTGAATGTATCACACTTGGTGCTTTAAACCGGGGGGAAGCGAGAGTGATTTTTGTGAGACTGCCGTCCACATCTCGTTTATCCACATGTCCTTTTTGAAAATCTGCAGAAAATCAACCGTTTGCTCTAGCTCAATTCTGTAAAAAGCAGATAATTCTACACTCTTTACTGCATGAACCAAGCCCTGAATGATCGATATTTGCCCTGTATTTAAATCTAAAGAATTCTTTGAAAATTTCCTTCCATCGTCCTGGTGTCATGTTTCAGCTTGGGGCTGCTCTGCACCAATGAGCAACAGTTTGTGTGTTCAGAGCATGTTAAACTGAAAATACTTAACTTTTCTTTGATCCAAGACTTGAATTAAGTGTTCTGTACATAATTCCTCACAGTTTTTAGCCTTTAGCCCTGGTTCTCCTGACCTTATAGAAGTGTAGAAGTTCATATTGCAGTGAAATTGAGTCCACATTGTGTAAAAATGTCACAGAAGTAAAAACCGTCATAAAAATCAAATAAGCTTATCTTAGGTGCAGGAATGTGTAGATTTTGTAAAGATAGAACCATAAAACTTTTTTCATGTGTTCCTTATGCATCAGGGTACCTAAAAATATGTTGTATATATTCCCACCTTATTTTTAAATGTTTTTTTAATGTCTTTTGATGTAATTTTAATGTCCTGGAATTCAAATTCTTTATTTTGGGGACTTAAGCAGAAATGGGATTAAAATGCGATTAATTAGATTAATTAATTACAAATCCTGTAATTAATTATATTAATTTTTTTAATCGCCTGACAGCACTAGTTTAAATATGTCTTTGTGTGTCTCTGTGTGGTTGTAATATGTGTCTGTGTTTCTGTCTGTGATGTCAGTACATGCTGCAGAGGACTCAGGACCAGGATGAGAACGTGGCCTTGGAGGCCTGTGAGTTCTGGCTCACTCTGGCGGAGCAGCCGGTGTGTAAGGAGGTGCTGTGTGGACACCTCTCCCAGTAAGAGCACACACACACACTCACACACACACACACAGACAGTGATCTCGAATATTACAAGCTGTTGATTCATGGCAACCTTGGTCCTGCTTGGTGCAGACCTTGTAGTTTAGCATGATATTTTCCCGCCTCACCTCAGGACATCTGATTAAGAGCCTGACCTTTGACCTGAGCTGTATCGTCTGTCACCAAACTGTCTCTGTCCTCTGCACCCGCAGCGAGACTCACATGTGAGTGATGCTGCTCCTCTCCTCGCACTCTCTCCTCATCATTCTTCTCCTCTTCCTCTCAGGCTCACCCCGGTGCTTGTCAACGGGATGAAGTACTCAGAGATCGACATCATCCTGCTCAAGGTCAGTTTATATGGTTCAATATGTGGAGCTGTGGGTGAGGAGACAAACTGCCCTGACAGGATGACATGTGCTTCAGTTCAGTTGTTTATGTGACTGTTGGTGGGCTGAAATGACAGTGTAATGGAAACCCAGCTCCACAACAGAAAGAGTCCGTCTTACTTCTGCACAAACCCCAAATTACAAAGTATTGGACATTAGATAATTAATCAGATAGTTTGTTTTCTTTAGATTAAACATTTTCAATCCAGTTTCCAGAATTTAGTGACTCAGTGCTAACTGTGCGCTGATCTTTCTGTCAGAAGTAACCTGGTAGTGTATCTGTATTTTACCTCTGGTGCCTCGTGTTTTTCCATCAGGGCGACACAGAGGAAGATGAAGCCATTCCTGACAATGAGCAGGACATTCGACCACGCTTCCATCGCTCCCGTACGGTCGCGCAGCAGCACGAGGGCGATGGCATCGAAGACGATGAAGACGAGGACGATGAACTGGATGATGATGATACCATCTCAGACTGGAACCTGCGTGAGTTCAGAGCCTGAGAGGATGAAGATGTCTCTGTTTCAGAGTGATAAGATTCTTCCTCTGACCTTCAGTCTCCTCAGTCACATCTTTGAAGCTCAGTGCAGTGATGGCTTTTCTTTGTTTGTGATGTCTGTCTGCACATGTCTGTGTGTGTGTGTGTATGTGTGTGTGTGTGTGTGTGTGTGTGTGTGTGTGTGTGTGTGTGTGTGTGTGTGTGTGTGTGTGTGTGTGTGTGTGTGTGTGTTTGTGTGTGTGTTTGTGTGTGCGTTTTCCCTCTTACACAGGAAAGTGTTCGGCTGCAGCGCTGGACGTGTTGGCAAACGTGTTCAGAGACGATCTGTTGCTGCACATCCTACCGCTCCTCAAAGAGCTGCTCTTCCACCCGGAGTGGGTGGTCAAAGAGTCGGGCATTCTGGTGCTGGGAGCCATCGCTGAAGGTAAAAGAGGATGTCTGTTTTTGATCACAGGAAATAAAGGCATGGTGATGTCAGTTCTTCTGAAACAGAGCAGCAGCAGAAAGACAGATGCTCATTGTCACCTCTGCTCCAGGCTGCATGCAGGGAATGATCCCATACCTGCCTGAGCTCATCCCTCACCTGGTCCAGTGTCTGTCTGATAAGAAGGCTCTGGTTCGCTCCATCACCTGCTGGACTCTGAGCCGGTACGCTCACTGGGTCGTCAGCCAGCCGCCTGATACGTACCTAAAGCCTCTGATGACGGAGCTGCTCAAACGCATCCTGGACAGCAACAAGCGTGTGCAGGAGGCCGCCTGCAGGTGAGCGCCAGCTCTAAACCCTGACCTGTGTTTTCATCTCTTAAACATGCACTGATCCCCCTCAAGTATTCGCTGATTTATCGCCTTCTTCTCCCTCTGCTCTGATCCTCTCCACACCTCCAGTGCCTTCGCCACATTGGAGGAGGAGGCGTGCACAGAGCTGGTTCCCTACCTGGCCTTCATCCTGGACACTCTGGTGTTCGCTTTCAGCAAGTACCAGCACAAGAACCTGCTCATCCTCTACGACGCCATTGGCACCCTGGCTGACTCAGTGGGACATCACCTCAATAAACCGGTACACAGATCATCAATATTAATATTTATAGGAGAGTTTCACTGTTATTGTCTTGCTGGGGTCATGGGTACTTTTTGATGTTTTAAAAGGTGCTCTCCAGGAGGTTAAAACAGTGAACTGGTCTCTGATCAGTCTGCAGTGAAGTCTGTGTTTATCTGTTTATATCTGCTCCCTGTGCCTGAGCTCAGGCTGAATAACGTCTCTGTGTTTGTCAGGAGTACATCCAGATGTTGATGCCCCCGCTCATCCAGAAATGGAATCAGCTGAAGGATGAAGACAAAGACCTCTTCCCTCTCTTAGAGGTCAGTCTGTCAGTCCTCATTCTCCTATAACAGACCTCTGTCTTTATCTGACCTTTGACCTCTGTCTTTACCTAACCCATTTGTCCTCTTCAGTGTCTGTCGTCTGTAGCCACGGCCCTGCAGAGTGGGTTCCTGCCGTACTGTGAGCCTGTGTACCAACGCTGCGTAAACCTGGTCCAGAAGACTCTGGCTCAGGCCATGGTGAGTGCTCAGGATGGTCTCTCTAACTGCTTTTTGTTTTCCTTCATGTCTTAAAGAAGCTGATATGTCCTGCTGTAGTTATCTTCTTTGTTTTCAGATACTTTGAGATGTGGATGAAACAAAAACACAATTGAAAAACTTTGCTGTAACATACTTAAAACCTCTGGTAGCTTTTGGGCTTTTCGAGCTGATTCCCAATCATTGTCTGTATGGAAGATCTCAGCAGTCTATCTCAGAGAGAAGCTGTGATTAAAGAGAAAGCATGAATCAGGATGACCTCAGAGGAAGAGGATTCCACAAAATACAGAAGCTGCAAAGGGACAAAGAAAGAGAAGAAATGATCAGAGTATGACAGACGGAGCACATGCTGTATGAAGTAACACTCTTAGCTGAGTCACAAAGCATTTAGTGAAACTTTGTAATGAGACGTGTTAAATCAGAACAGATAAAGAGTCTGTAGGTTATCCTGGTTCTCTTTGTGGTCGTTTATGATCAGTAATTCAACCTTCAACCTTTCCTCATTATCCCCTCCTCCTCCAGCTTCATCAGTCCCAGCCGGACCAGTACGAGTCTCCTGACAAAGACTTCATGATCGTGGCTCTGGATCTTCTCAGTGGACTGGCTGAGGGTTTGGGAGGAACCATCGAGCAGCTGGTGGCTCGTAGTAACATCCTGACTCTGATGTACCAGTGTATGCAGGTGAGCAGCTGTGACACCTGAAACTTACCTGTCGAGGTCTTTCTGTTGTTGTTTTTCACCTTTGTTCTGTCACCGCTCAGGACAAAATGCCAGAAGTGCGTCAGAGCTCCTTCGCTCTGCTCGGGGATCTGACCAAAGCTTGTTTCCAACACGTCAAACCGTGCATCGGTATGTGTTAGCGCTAAGAGTTAGCTTCACAAACACTGTTTTAGAGTGAGCTGTTAGCCATGTGCTACGCTAACCTGCTCTCCTTCTTGCAGCTGATTTTATGCCCATACTGGGAACAAATTTAAACCCAGAGTTAATATCAGTCTGCAACAATGCAACATGGGCCATCGGAGAGATTTCTATACAAATGGGTGAGTTATTCTTTATTTTTGTTCTGGTATGAGCCTTACCCTCCTGCTTTCATTAAACTGTTCCAGCACCAACACCTGAAACACCTCCAACAACACTGAGCATTAGTTACCTCGGCCCTAGTTACAAAAGGATCTTAATGAAATTTTCAGGAAATGTTCGAAATGGGATAAGAAAGAAGTGATTACATTGTGGAGGTCATCTAGATCACCATCTGGATCCAGGATTTTTTTAAAGGATTCTTTATCATTGTGAGATAGGGCTGTTTTCACCACATTTGTATACTCCACGATAAATGGTCAGATTGCTTTGCAAAACAATACAAGACAAGGTCACCATAATTTCTGACAGATGTCAAAGTATGATCCAGATCCTGGCAATATTCTGGATACTAAGATCTGGAATATGAAATATGTACTGGATCGTCATGATTTTCAACACTGTCAGGAAACAAGTTATCATACAAACCTGCAACTAACACCAAATTGTAGCAGACAGTCTGCTGAAAGGGAGTATAACATTAAAGTAGGACTAAAGTGTTGGTGACAATCACAGTATGCTTGGTGGAGGTCTGCGCTTCTGAGTTTTAAAGCGTGTAGATTTTTTTCCTGTATATATTTACAAACTGATGACCACCCACAGGTGTAATTTCTCTCTGTTTGGTCTCCCTCAGGGCCTGAAATGCAGCCATACGTCTCCATGGTGCTGCACCAGCTGGTGGAGATCATTAACAGGCCAAACACTCCAAAGACGCTCCTGGAGAACACAGGTACCACTAGGTGGCAGTGCTGAGCCAGGCAGCAGGCTCTCCTGTCACTCTCAGGGAGGTGTTCACACACTCAGGTCCATTCAGTCAGGATCCAGCACATCCCTCAGGGTGCCTGTCCTGCCTGTAATCTCTGTCCAAGAAAAACCTCCCAAGTCTGAGCCTTACAGGTTTCTCTGCTTTCACTAAAACATGTAAAAAATTCCTGCAAACTGGCCGAGTAAATACAGATGAAAGGAAGAGAAAGCCTGGGCACGCCTGGGTGTGAAATTCTTCACACTCTTGACTCGAGCGAGCCATGTAAGCGCCCAGTCTTGGGACTCAGTAATGTGGACTGAGCAAGCAGCAGAGTAAATGTAGAGTCCAGAGAGACAGAGCGAGAGAAGGATCTGTGAGTTCACACTGCTAGCTTTTAACACGTAGAGAAGAACCCCTCAGTACTCATTGAGAGAAGTCCAGAGCTGACCAAACGCAGAGCAGAGAGCCATGGACAGGTGGAATCAGAGGTTACACTCTGGCTCCTGGTGTTGGAAGTTCAATTGGATTTAAAGAGCCAAATGATCCTTAATCGATGTGTTCAGGGCCCGGGTGTAACCAGCCAAACCTAAACTCAGAGAGGGACTGTAGACGTGTTCCTGTTTGTTTGCTGTCAGTTTATTTGTTGCTTTTATTTACTGTTCTTTAAATGTGGATGCATATCTGCCAATAGATGTTAAATGTTGTTAAGAATGGCCGACGTTTGATGCAGGATACGTTTGTAACTCTGTTTCCCCAGATTAATGAACTTTTTCAATGCAGCGACCAAAACCTGAGTCTCAGAACATGAAGCTGCACGAATCAGAGACTTTTAACGTAAACCAAACCACTAGTGGAGCGAAATTCTGATTGGCTCGTCCTATTAAAGCCACAGTCCTCCTAAAGGTGTGTGAGTGCGCTGAGTTTATCCTGCACTGAAGCGTTCTCTGATGAGCTACCATCTGCTTTCTGCATGTGTCATTGGACTGTTCATAAATGCCTGTTTGTTAATGAGAATGTTGCATAGTTTGTGTCTCTTAAATCAGGTCGTCCCTCCTCCTCCTCCTCCTCCTCCTCTGCTGTGCTGGACTCTAGTCTCCCTCCATGTAGTCTGCTTGGAGTAAACAGAATAAATCAACCTTTGTGTTTCTTATGAAGTCTGTGAGTTTAAGGGAGAATCTCACTCTGAGACTCTGATGACCTCTGAACCATTGTTTGCCTCTTTTCTATGAATGTCCTGTCCATGTGTTCTCCCTTAAACGTGTTGTATGTTTTTGTTAGCGTGTCATATTTTGCCCTCCTCCCCAGCAGGGGGCAGTAATAGTGAAATCTTCTCTTTCTTATTATCATACACAGATTCTGTTGATTTCTGTCTCTGAGTTGTTTGTTTTTTCTTTATTTTTCTCCTCCCTCCTCATTGCTCATGTCTTGGTTGGCGTTTGGTGGTGTGTAACCGTGATTGCGTTACCTTAGCAATAACAATTGGTCGTCTTGGTTACGTTTGTCCTCAAGAGGTGGCTCCCATGCTACAGCAGTTTATAAGACCCTGGTGTGTATTATTCAATCTTTTATTTACTTCATCTCCTCTCTGCTGTCTCCTGTTGCTCTCCTCCTTCTCTCCTCCTCCTCCTCTTCCTCCTCCTCCTCTGTTTCTTTTCTTTCAGTTTGTAATCATTGCCAACCATGTGACTAACCTTGTCCTCTTTTAGGTCCTCAGTGTGATGTGTTTTTCTTTGCCTCAGTAGCTCCTTCATGTATTGGACATTGATTTGTTTCAGTTGTAGTTTTTGGTCATTGTTAAATGTGGCTAACGTAGAAATGCATGGGATCAGAGCTGCAGAGAGAAGGAGCAGTCTCAATCCTTTCTCAGAGCTCTGTAGTCTCCCAGCTGCATGTGCCTGTCCCAAAATCCTCCCAGACCTCCAGTCCATCCCTTACTGAAATAATGTTAGAGTCCAGGTGCTAAAGCTGAGCTCCTGAAGCTCTTAGATAAAGTTAAGAGAGGTCTCTCTGTTTAGATGTTTGTTAGACTCTGTTCTATAAGCATGCTGGACTCTCTGATAGTTGGGGACGTCAGAGAGATGAGAACAGAGAGCCTGATCAGGAGATAAACACTGAGACAGACATCAGTATGAAGGATTTAAGCAGTGATAACATCAGTCTGTAGCTCTAAACCTGTCTGTAAATGTCTGGACTTTGAGTTTTTATCAGTATTCTTGGTTTTAAATGTGCTGGTCACTCTCTCAGGTGCTCCTCTCTGAGAAACATCAGAGACAACGAGGAGAAAGACTCAGCGTTCAGAGGAATCTGCACCATGATCAGTGTGAACCCAGGAGGAGTGGTACAGGTGAGCGTCTCTCAGGTGTGTCTCAGCTTCATTCTGCTGCTCTCTGGTCTTCACCATCATCACCTCCTCTTCTCCTTTCCTCCTGGGGCAGGACTTTATTTTCTTCTGTGACGCAGTGGCCTCCTGGGTCAATCCTAAAGATGACCTCAGAGACATGTTCTACAAGGTGAGTCAGTCTGCCCCCTGGTGGTCAGACGGGGGACATGCAGTGCCTACATACATATAATCTATTTTAAAATGCGTTTTAACATTTCTGTTGGTGTTTGTGATCAGATCCTTCATGGCTTTAAGAACCAGGTGGGCGAGGATAACTGGAGACGTTTCTCAGATCAGTTCCCACTGCCGCTGAAGGAACGTCTGGCGACCTTTTACGGGGTGTAACTGTTCCCACAGCCATGTGCCTCTTCACCGGGGTCAGTCACTAGTTTTTATACTGAATGGAAAATGTTTTTAAACTATCTGTTAGGAGACGTGTTCAAGGCTTGTGTATTGTCAGAGCATTTCTTTCCCTCTTACTGTTCCCAGCTTTTGAAAGTTTTATCTGATGCACGTTTGAGCTGATAGTCTATTTTAAAACTCTGCATGCTTTGTGTGTGAATTTTACAAATGAAACAGATCAGGTGATGAACAGTGTTGTAGCTGCAGATCAAGAACAGGAAGATGTACTTTAGTCAAACACATCTGTTGATTTCCTCCTTTGCCAGTGAGTCCCACCTCCTCTGGAAGTTGATTGGCTGGTCATTTTAGGCCATGTCCACACATAGCCGGGTATTTTCAAAAACGAGTATTCCCGCTTTTTAAAGATACTTTTGTCAACACGTAGCGGGTAAGTCCGCTAGTGAGTGCGGCTTGAAGCATGCCAAACCCATAACAGACAGTGTTTGTAAAACCCATTTCAGCCAATCAGAGTGAGCCCCCATCATTCAGCTGTGACGTTTAAGAACCGCAAACTCAGTTTACTGGCGCTCACATGAAACCATGAAACTAGAGTTTTCCAAAATCTTCACTTTGGCCCTTGTTTTCAGAAAACATTGTTTTTAGTGACGTAAAGCTGTGGTTTCGTGTGGATGGCAGGTGTTAACATATAGAAATATATCCTGTTATACCCAGCTGTGGACATGGCCTTAAATGTGATTTTAAAGTGACACTGGTTTGGTTTAAAAAATGAGGACTGCCAGTGAAGAAAAAAGGCTGCCAGTGGAAACAGGCCCTGATGTCAGGGAACTGCCAGTACAACAGAAAATAACCACATGCATGAAATCAGAGAGCCAGATGTTTGGATTGACATCAGTTGAAGAAAACAGACGTGCAGATCTGGACCTGACACACGGATTGATTTATTGGTGTTGGATGTTTCTTTTCTGTAGTCACTGAGCGTGCTCTGACTGCACACTTTATAACACTCAGAAGTCAGGAGCTCATATTTGTCATAAATGCATGCTCACTAACAGCATCGTGATGCTGAGAGTGTGCAGTGAAAGAAACAACCTCTTCAAATGAGATTTTTTTTTTTTTAAATTCACGGTCTGCTTCTTCATTCCTTCAGAGATATTTTAGAGTTCCTGTCCTTATTTTGACTCTTTCTCTCTCTTACAGGTGGTTGACTTTGGGAGCCGACACGGGGAACCTCTTTTACCCAGGGATACGTTACCCTTTATCGGGGGGAGGGTCTGCGTGCTGAGGGGGAGGGACAGGGTGAGGACCCTCCCCTGCCTGACAGACGGGGTGGGAGGGAGGTGTAGCTGCAGTGCTCGGTGCCCCCCAGCACAGGGACGACGGTGGTAGTGGTGGGGAGGGGAGGGACTGTCAGAACAACTTATCATGGGAGGAAAATTCATGTTATCACATCTGAGTCAGAAACCTGGAACTTTTTCACCTTTTCTCTCCGTTCATCCTAAAAACACACACCTTCAGCCTCCTTCAGTTAGCTTCAGTTTCCTTCAGTTACCTGAGAGATGATGGGGAGGAACAAGAAGAAGAGAGCAGGATCTGACTGTTGGATCTGAAGAGGAGTTTCTTCTCAAAGTTAGGTCAGAGGGGAAGCTGTTTCTAATCGTATCAGACTGGTTGAAGGTCTGTGCTTGTTTTTATTGGTCTGGATTCTCCCAGAGGATCAGAAACCTCTTTAATATAAAGTTAACTTAAAGTTCATGAGAGAAGTTTCCTCTGCTTAGCTTCGAACTATCAGCTGATGCTCAGAAACCATCGTTTATAACCTGGAGGGTAGGATTTTAAATGCTGCATATCAACAGGAGTAGGTTTTATTTCAAGTTTTCAATTCTTTCAGCGCTGTTCTTCTTTAGCGGGCGAAGGCTGATCATCACGTCACTGAAGAGCACAAGAGCAGCTTATCTGGAGTCGTAGCATGCTAGTATCATTGTGATGATGAGCTGTGGATCATTTGATGTGTGTTTCGTTCACAGTGGGCCCTGTGCTGAGGTTCTTCTTTAACTCGTTCTTTATCTATGACATGTTTGGTTTCTTACGGCTCTGAGCTGTAGCGTAGCATGACTGAGGTCTGACTCACAGGACTTTATGAGAATCTGTGACGTAGAGGTTTGGTTTCCTGCTCGTCCATCAGCAGAAGCTCTGAACGCTCACAGAGCTTCATGTGACGGACCAGGAGGAGGAGGAGCTTCCTGCTGACAGATCCTGTTGTAGAGATGTTTGTGAACCTCTCAGTCCTCTGAATGAATGTCAGACGTGTTTCTTTCTAAACTTGTTTCTTTTCTCGGGTGTTTGGCTTCTTGTGCTTAAAGCATGATCTGGGATGACTGTAAACTGTTTCTGGGTGGTCGTGTTTCTGTGGGTCTCTTGCATGTTGGTGGCCCCTCACAGCCCGACATACAGTGTGAACAGGAGGGAGGGAGGGAGGGAGGGAGGGAACTACATATTAACCATTTATGTTTTAGCACATGGGGGCTTCTCTGACGTGTCTGGAGTCCCCTCTCTGACCTGTGAGCCCTTAGCTGGATGTATAGCTCTTAAATGCTGTGAAACCCCTGGTGTTGTCGTCTCTGGATGTGTTTCTGTTTTATGAAGTGTTGAAAAGTGTTTGAGTTTCAGACGCCTGAATGTATTCCATGATGGGTTGGAGGAGGAGCAGAGGAGCTTTAGTTTGTTAGATTCTTTCTTTTTATGCCCAGACAGTAACGTTTCTCTCTGCTGGACAGAGTAATAACTGCAGTATTTAATCTCTTTACGATGCACATGACTTGCACTTAAAGTTTAATCCAGGTGCATTAAATTAAAGATGTAGCCAAACCCTGAAATATGAGCTTAGTGTTAACTCTGAATGAAGATTTGCTGCTAAAATGTGTTTAAGTGATGCAATAAACAGGGTTACAGGACTGTTTAGTCGCTTGTGGAGCTTTGAAAGGCTCTGTTAGAGAAAGAGAATATTTAACGTAATAAGTCATCATGGAATACAGAGGCAGATACGTGTTCGTGCCACATCCGTCTGTGTTTGAAGTGATTCTGTCTCGTCACATTCCAGCTGTTTGGCATGCAAAAAACGGAGTAATTACAGCGTGATGGAGTGTGTGAGTGTGTGTGTGTGAGCGTGTGTGTGTATAAAGTCCTGCTGCAGGTCACGCACACACCTCTCTGTGCTGTTAGTCTGACTCGACTGCTGCTATCCATCGTGGTTGTGTTTCATACTTGAATCCGTGTTTTCTCTGTGTTGACCTCAGGTTGTCTGTGTTCAGTGTTTATTATTATTTACCCCCCAACCCTCAGTGTGTTTGAGTGAGTGTGGGTGTGTTTGCCTTTCATGCATCTTCAGACTAAAGCCCGTCATGTTAGAGATAAATAACGTGGGTGTAAATTGGCGTTAGTGTCCTCATGTGTGCAGCACTGCTGGCTGATTTGGAGGGGAGGAATTCAAAGGTAAACTTGCACATAACTTCTGTGCTGTTATTGTGAAAGGTGATTGTTCTAAGACTGGTTAATATTTAGTGCACATAATGCCTTGAGAGCAAATCCTTTGTTGGCGTTTTGCAATAGATCTACAGTATTCTGTATCTAAAGAAACCCAAAACTAAAGTACAAAGACGTAGTTTAAAACGTTACCAAACATAATGTTTGCAGATATAACTTTGACTTTCTATGAAGCTTTATCTAAAATTTGTATTTTATAAAGCACCCACCAATAATAAGGAATGTGTCCTGGTTTCTCATTTAGCCTTTAATCGATTAGACGATCTGCCTTCATCCTTTTTGCTGAGAAAAGCAAAAACATCATTTTGATAGACATGGTTTGATTTTTTTTTTTTTTATAAGCTGCTGAATTTTAAAAACGTAATACTTTTGGGGCCACCAAATATTTTGGATCATGCAAAGAATCTATATTGTACTGTAGTAATTTTGTAATCTTTGTAAGATGATATAGTGGATGTGACCGGCTACCATTGCTTGAATCTGTACATTGTTCCAATAAACTGTTTACATTAAAACCAGTCTCTGTGTGATGCTTTCTCCACCCGTCTGATCCTCAGTGTGTCTGCAGATTTTGGAAACTTGGATGATAAGTTTGTCTGACCTTCATGGGAGGGACCATCTTTGAGAGCCAGAGTCGACACGCTTCTTGTTAACAAATATCACATATTAGGTTTAAATATGACTCTGGGTTGTGATTGATATTTGTAGTTAGTGTTTAAACCAAAGTTGCAAAGAGGTTTATTATTCCCTAAACAGAAAAAAAACAAAAACAAAAAAAACAAGTGTCCATGTGAAGGAAATCCACTGAAACACAGCTTCACACCTATGGTGTAATCTATGTGTAATCTATGGAAGCCCTGAAGCCCAGAAACCCTCAGCACAATAATAAATAGAGTAATGCCACATTTACAATTATATATAATCTCTTTAACTCAAGTTAGCTCTGAAACCAGCAGATAGCAAGAGACATAAGAAAACATTTCATATTATTGTGCTCAATGAAATAATTTAAAAAATAAATCACAACATGAAATGGAATTAGTGCTATTATGGTTTGATGTTTGACTAAAGATTAAAGACTCACACAGTTTACGCCACAGTAAGAAACCGAGGAAACACTTTTCCTCAACTCTATGAATTATTTCAGGAGAACAGAGTAACGGCATTTCTAAAGATGCCTCCTCTGTCCCATTTCTGTTGATAAATGTCAGAAATTGAAAAAAAAAAGCCATTCTTGTTATTAACAAAAGTTAAAAGGATTTTAAGTCATAAGTCAAAGATGCATGATGGGAAATATTTTATCCATCCTTACTTCAGTTAAATATCTGAACATTATTTATCGTGCCTGACAGAGTCCTTCAAAGATCAAAAAATGAAGGTTGTTGGCATATTTGTAAGTAAAAGCGCCACCTCGTGTCTACAAACCTGAACTACAGTCAGGACTGACTTGTATTTTTACAGCTGTATCAAAAGTCAGTGCTGTATGTTTTTAAGAATGAATAATGCTGGAGCAGAGAGGAGGAGGGTTTTTTGGGACTTGTTTTGATTTTATCTTTCTTAGTGGTAAAAGAAGACCCTCCTCAGTCTGCAGGTCCACCAAGTCTGCATGAGAACTGTAGTTTCCGCGGTGTAGTTGAACGCATCATTTTACCAAACGTCAGCCCGTCTCAGACGCACTGATCTCTGTCATGAAAATACATCTGTAGGTGGCGCTGTTCGGTCCAGCTGCTGTCTGAGGAGACCACAGGGAGAGAGCCAGAGCCCAGGGAGGGGAGGTGGAGTCTGAAGGAGGGGAGGAGAAGAAAGGGGAGAGGAGGAAAACGGGGACAGGCAGAGAGAAGAGAGCCGGGGGGAGGACGGTGGAGGATTTACGGTTTCAAAGTTACTGAACTACAAATCAAAGATTTCAGAGAAGAGGAACCACAAAGATGATCGCTCCGTACTTCCTGGAGAGTTTCTGGGTAGGTGTTGTTCTTAATTCTCCGTGTTTACACCGGAGCTGCTCCAGAGCGGATCCGTGTTATTCTGCTGCTGTGCTCCGTGTCAGCAGGAATCAGACCTTATTAAAGGCTGTGTTATCCGGCCTCTGGCTCTCCTCTGAGCTGTCTCTTGGTCTGGAGCTCTCCGGAGCCTCCGGGGCAGCTGTGCGGTTCCTCTGAGGGACCGGAGGAGCTGCTGAGCTGTCCCCAGACTTGGCTTCAGTTCCTCGGTCATCATTATTTTACCACCCCGGGGTTTGGGCCTCTGAAAACAAACTAACATGAATTCTTAAAGACCCGCCCACCTTGTCTGCGGTTGGCCGGCTCAGGCTCGCTTGGAATGTTTATGGTCAAGTCTTTGAATGCCATTGGACAACTCAGCTGTCAATCACAGCTGTCGGCTGGACGCGTCACTCAGTTCGTCACAAAGTTTCACTGAGAGGCCAGATGTTGAGTAAGTTACAGAGGAGCTTTAAGATCGTCAGAAAACTTAAAAAACAGACTGAAATACACTGTGAGATCAGACATTTAACCAGTTTATTAAACAGGTTGAGCTTCATTAGTCCGTGTTTATGTTTCTCTGTTTCCGGTTTAATGTTGGCTCAGTTACAGCAGTGCACAAAGTGAAAGAGTCCGTCTGACTGATACTACAAGTCTACTTTATTTACCTTTTTATTATGAACGCTTTGGCCTTTCATAAATCACTCACAGTGTCATTAAATCAAAAACACTTACGTAATAATTTATTATCAGACGTTTTGAACTCAAATATTAGACTATAACAGCACTGAGAGCGCCTAAGTGAGTTAAACAGATTATATATGAGCATAAATGTGTTATTACTGTATTTGTTAATATATGTATTTAATATCTTTACTAATGGTACCTTGGAAAAGAATTGTATAAATATAATTTCCCCTGGTAATGCACAATTTTGAAAGAATTGGTGAGATATTGGCTCAATAAAGTGTGTTTTCTGATAATAATTTTCTGGTGATGAAGAGTGCAGTATGTCCAGTGTGGTATGTCAGACCAAACAGTCTGTGGTAGTTTTTTTTCCCATGAAGTCCAGATCTGGAGAAAACACCTGAAACTGACTTTTTTTTTTTATCCCTAAGGGTCTGTTGTTTTCAGTGTTGTGGACTTCAGTTCTTCTCTGTGACCTGGTTTGACCTGGGCTCAGGTGTTAAAGCTGCAGGAGTCCCTAAATGAGCCTCAGAAAGTCAGCAAGCGTTAATAAATCCAGAGGTGTCGCTCTGAGAAGCCTGGCTCCTCAGAGAGCAGAGACTCTCCTGATCCCTCAATCTGCTCTTTGTGCTCCTCAGAGAACCACAAGAGTATCTAGTGATGGCAGAGATCAGCTGTGTGTTTAACATGCAGGACACACACACACACACACACACACACACACACACACACACACACACACACACACACACACACACACACACACACACACACACACACACATTAGGGGTGGCTCATTTCTCAGTGAGTTGACTACCAATCATGTCCTCTGGACAGACTCATGCACAGATTATAATCTTAGTTTTATAATCTCTGTCTTCAGTCAAACCTGCTACAGCTCTGCCTCTGGTCTCAGTCCCTAACTTTGTCTTTGTCTTGGGGGAGGATTTTCAGTCGGATCTCTTCCTGATGTGTGATCTTGAATCTTGGTGCAGGCGTTGCGTCCTCGGCTGAACAAACAGGTTCTTTAGGGATCAGGGGCCACACACACTGCTGCAGAGTGGGGTCTTCAGCTCTTGAACGCAGCCTGACTACAACGTTTCCTCGCTCTTGTTTTAGTTTCACGCAGACAATGTCCATTTCCCCTTTTACTGCACGTGTGCACGAGTGTGTGAATCCATTGAGGCCTTAATGTTGACAGTGAGATTTTAAAATCTGCCTGTCTGCTCTGATACATTAGCAGGGATGGTTGTTTGTGTTTATTTAACTGTTGGCCCCAGGGCCCCTGAGCTGAGTGCATGAAGACAGATTTTAAGACAAGAAAGTTACCTTTAGTTATTGAACGAACAACAAACCACGGATTATGGAGATGAATCTCTGTCGTAGAGACTAAAATGCTCTGAGTGTTTGACACACTGATATCCTCATCTATGGTACGTTTATATGGAGTGTTAGCCGTTAGCATGTCATGGGAAGAGAGCAGAGAGATAACAGTCTGTGTTGATACAGCCAACAGCCCCAGGATGCCATTCTTCACAACACTGTGTGTGTGTGTTAGTTACACCACTGACCATCTCCTGCACATACACACATACACACACACAAACACACACACACACTTGTTGGCTGTCTGTTTCTGTCTTCACAGAGCTCTCTCTAAGTTTTGAGGCTCAGCTGTGAGCTTAAATCTTGCGCTCAGGATGAGTTTTGGTGAACGTTGTCTCTTCTCTTTGTCTAAAGTAGATTCAGCTCCGTGGTTTGTTGGTGTCATTGTCTCAAGAGCTGCAGACTCCCTTTTTTTTTTGCTCCCTCACGCTCTGTAATCTGAGGTTAGCATGAGTGGTGCTAAGCTAACCTGTTGTGTGTGGTGTTGTCTCCTCTCTAAGTCTCAGTGATGGTCCACTTTCTTCCACATTAGCTCACTCCATCTGTGTTTGAGCTGCTGCTGCTCTGTGATTGGTTAGCTCAGAGAAGTTCTCAGGTCACATGACTGAGGCAGACGCTGTAATGTCATCGATCTATCGATCTGTCTGTCTGTCCTGCAGGAGGCTGTGTGGTTTTGTACGGGCTGCACAGGGGGCAGACCGTCTGAGGAGGAGACAGACCTCTTTAGACAGTCTTCAGTCTGAGAGAGAGCAGACACACACGTACACGTTTTGTTTCCTGAATGAACTCACTGTTAAAAGACGTTAACAGCCTGTAGAAGAAGATGTTCTTCTGTTCTTCTGTTCTTCTGTCAGACTAATAACTTATTGTGTGTAACTCAGACCGAACCTCTTCTCTCTGATTCTGTCCTGATCATGTAAACATCGTGTTTCTTAAAAACATCTCCTCCTGCCTTTTTTGTACCTCCGCTGTAGAAAATAGGAGCATAACTCTGTCCCTGCAGCGTTCAGTCACCCGCTTCTGGGTCCTGTAACAATTGACCCTCACCGGATCTGATGCGGTTCACTGAGGTTAGTGCTCGTGTTCCACAGGAAACAGCGGCATGTCTCAGATCATTACAGAGGCGACGGAGTCTCTGCTTTGATACACGGATTAAGCTTGTCCAACACACCTGGACTGAACAGAACGAACCAACCCAGACAGGAAGTCAGACAGAAGCAGTGTTAAGTTTTTCCTTTGTTTTTTAGAATTTCTTTTTATCCATTGTTGTTGTTTTTTTTGCTATAAATATATTCATATGGACCTAAAGGTCTGGAATAAATTATAAAGTAAAGTAAAGTAAAGCATCAGGTCTCTTTCAAAATACAACACTGTGAACAGATCAGATGATGGAGAGCTGAGGAGGAGTTTATTGAGAACTACAGATCTGTGATCCATGCTAACTCTGTCTGCAGGCTGCCGAACAACAAAGAAGAATATGATGATAAACATTTAATCATGCTGTGAAGTCACCATGGCACAAGTAAAAGAATCAGCAAATACAGAAAATCATCCTCTGACTGGAGCCATCTCTCCTCAACTTTTTTATTAATGCTCTCAGGTGTTGAAAGTGTCAGGTTGGTGGTATCAGGAAATGATCCCATTTAAAAACAGGTGATAGCGATTCCAGCTGAGCAGAGAGAGGAACTCAGAGACCGAGGGAAAGAGAGGAGATTACACAAGACATAAAACAAATAAAATAGAATAATACTTCCTGTGATTTGATGTTTCAATAACTAACAGCTCACCCACAGACAGACTGTTTATCACACCTTTAGTAGCTCCTCATAGTCCACTGTCGGCTCAATGTGCTGCGGTCACAGGCTGGCCTCAAAAATAAAAGCAAAGAGCCGAACTGCTTGTATTTTGGCCTGTTAGTTCTGATATGTCTGTTCGGACGTCTTTAAAAGTGATCAGCTCTATCATTTGTAGGCCTCTCATCTCGAGTCTGAGTATTTACCCAGGGTGAGTATTGGCAAGACCCTTACGATACGATACACATCACGATACTTGGGTCACGATACAATAAAATCATGGAGTCATTAGGGATGAGAATTGATAAGATTTTGTCAATACTGATGCCCTTATCGATTCTGCTTATCGATCTGATTCTTTATCGATTCCCTTATCAATTCCTGTTGTGAATTTTCTTGGGCCAAAAAGTAGCTGTACAGGTTTTTGTGTCAACAACAACAGGGTTTTAAGGCCCTTAAAAAGTATTAAAAAGTCTTAATCGTAATGTTGTGCGGTATTAAATTTTATTGGTATTCAAGCTTTGACTCCAGAAGTATCCATGAATATTTATTTTCCTCCTTGCGAGTGTTACAAACTTACCTGAAACACCAGACAGACAATTCCATATATCCACCATGGAAATAGTCCATCTGTTCGAAAATGTTTTCAGGGTCTGAACCTTCAAAAATAACCATACCTAGTGATTGGACGATCATTCTGCTCGTCACACTCATCACAGACCAGCGTGAGGATCTGGAAAAAGCTTTAGCGTCACAAAATAATTCTCTCTAAATAATAAAAGTTTCTCAAGCCTCCTGAGAACATTTCTCAAACTTTTGAGCACCTGGGATCTTGGATTCTTACGATTTAGAGAAAGCTTCCCCCAGCTTCCCCTGATCTCAGTTGTTTTGGAACAAATTTTCTTCGTTAAAATCACCTTTTTACTGGATACTACGCGATGAGATAAGGTATTTCAGTACAGTTACGCTGTTGTTTGAGACATGACAACAAGCAAAGTTGTAATTTTGTGAGGCGCGGGCTATATGTATCGCTAGCAGCCCAACACATCCGTAGGCTAATGTGACAACAAACTCAGTTTGTACAGTAGTTTAGTAGCCATCCGTATGTATTTTATGCAAGTTGGCCTTAAGTAACTGTTACTTGCGGTAATGGGAGTGTCAATTAACCTGCTTTTAGTTTCATTTATACTTTCAAGCTTTATTCCTTCTCAGCTTATCTAATTTGATGATGTATGCTAACTGCTAGCATATCAATGCAGTTTCCCATATACGTTAGCTTCAAGCTTGCGCTATTTTGTTATTTTGATAAATGAGGTGATTTATTCCATTCAAAATGTACTGAATATGAATCTCCTGAGAGAGAGAGTAATGCACATTTCTTTGTGAAGTCAGTTCTTCAGTAAAACTTCAAGCTGAGAATCAGAGTTTTCTTGGGAAACATTATCTAACTGCTAAGCTAAGATAGCTGCAGCAGACTAGTCGTCCTAACGGCACAATTTAAAGAATTGATAAGGGAATTGTTAAGCACAAAGACTAATGATATCGATAGATTGAAACATTTCTTGATGATTCGCAACAGGAACCGGTTTTTGATTCCCATCCCTAGAAGTCACAATGTTGTGATAAATTGTGATATTTCAAACAGTTTAACTAATTGATTGAAAACAAGCTTTTCTATTGTATTTAAAATAATGAAGGTCTGATACAGTGTTTCATAAACTTAACTTGAAACAGTAAATGTGTCAAGTTTGTCACTTAAATTACTTTGACATTAAACTAATGTTGCAAAAAATTGTTGGGTGAAAGATGTGGTCAGTTGGTGAAACTGAGCGAGAAAACTTACAAAAGTTTAGGAAAAAATATTTTGAATATACTTTGAGATTATATTTATTATACGGTTTATGGGCAACATACAGTGGAGTGGCTGTTCAGCGCCAACTACTGCAGTGGAGGTGCAAAGGATGTATTGTACTTCTAACTCAGCTAAAATATGAATTTTTATATTCACAATAATATGGATGTTGACAGTTGAAATATCAATATTTTAACACAGGTCAAATTATTGGGATATATAATGCTGTATCGATATCATTTACATCTCTAGTATTAACTGATATCTGAAATTTGCTCAGACAGAGTCTGCAGTTAGTCAAATCAAAGTGGGATGTTTTGTAAAGATTTAGGAGAGGAGCTTGCTTCGGTTTTTCTGTCTCAGGTGTTTTTAATGAACCTGTGAATAAACGTCAGCAAAGTTTGGAGTCTGCAGTTAAGTATCATCTACCCTCTGTGTCCTGGCTTTGAATCCCGTCTGTCAGGTCGTAAACACTTGATTTTCCTCAGCAGGACTAACTCTGCTGTTGTCTTCTCGAGGATTCCTCTGCTGCTCTACAGATGTGAACAGTGGCTGGATCTGTTTGAGTTTAATCATTTTTTAAGGTGGTATTACAGGCTGAAGGTTTGTCATGAAGTATGCGTTCTATGCAGACTTTCCCTTCCTCATATTTGTATCTTAATGACTAAACAGATTCAGGTTTTCAGGCTGCTCAGAGTCTGCAGGTCTTTGGTTCGGTCTCTGTCGGTGTGGATCAACTCTCTAAGCTGCTGTCAGGTGTCTGAAAGCAGACAGTGAAGCGCTCCTCAGAGGTAAACATCCACTTATTGATGATGATAATGATGATGTGCTCCATCCTGAGTGATCTCTAACCAGAGAGTTTGATGGACACTCAGCAGGTCTTAGTGCTCAGTTTATTTAAGTCTTTTTTCCTGGATCTGGCTCTGTGCGTCTCTTGATAAATGCTCAAAAACCTGAAGTTTATCTGTCTGTCGCCAACTGTTGGCTAAATCTTTAAAGTTTGTTAATATGCAGCTTTTTTCATCGTAGCTCTACCTGTCCATCCGTCCGAGGTCAATGTCTCTTTCTAGAGCAAAAATTAGGGAACATTTGACCATAACCTGTGGGCTCCATCAGCTGACACATTTCTGATTACCTCCGCCAAGGAGGTTATGTTTTTGGGAGAGTTTGTCTGTGAACAACGTAACTCAAAAACCAACAAAAGGATCTTGGTGACATTCTCAGGAAATATTGAAAATGAGATAAAGAAGAAATGATTACATTTTGGAGGTGATCCTGATCACTGTCTGGATCCAGGATTTTTTTTAAGGATTCTTTATCATTGTGAGATAGAGCCGTTTTCACCATATGTGTATATAACTCCACCATAAATGGTCGGATTGCTTTGCAAAACAATAGAAGACAAGGTCACCATAATTTCTGACAGATGTAAAAGTACAATCCAGATCCTGGCAATATTCTGGATACTAAGATCTGGAATATGAAATATGTACTGGGTCATCATAATTTTCAACACTGTCAGGAAACAAATTATGGTACAAACCTGCAACTAACACCAAATTGTAGCAGACAGTCTGCTGAAAGGGAGTATAACATCAAAGTAGGACTAAAGTGTTGGTGACAATCACAATATTCTTGGTGGAGGTCTGTGCTCTCTGAGTGCTTTTCTAGTCGTGGTGTGCAGCCTGCTACCTCAGGATGCTAACCTCTTAGCATGCTAACCTCTCAGAAGGATGCTAACCTCAGGATGCTAACCTGCCTCTTGGTGGTGCAGAGGGATTAAATATCCTGTCAGTGTCTGAGCAGACCCTGGATTTCTGATGTGTGGATCTATAGAAGAGAGTCCCTGAGTGACCAGTCCAGAGCTTGGACACAGATCTGTGGTTTCACTTCCTCCTCCTCCTCTCTCTGAGCTGCTGGTGTTGATGTTGTTTGGCTCTCCTGGACCTGAAGCTGTCAGCCTGTGATCAGCTGTAGAGTTCAGATCTTAGTAACTTCAGTTTGTGTCCATGTGATTTGGAATACTGTGTGTGAGCAGAGAAACCCGCCCCTGAGCCTCTTCCTGTGTTTGTTGGTTTGTATTCTTTGATTTCTGCCTCCATGAGCCCAGCTGCTCTCTTCCTGTTGCTGTTCTGCTTTGTTTGGCATTTTTTTACTCACTTCCCTGTTCTGCGGCCTGATTGACCAATCATCAGCAACATGTTTCTGTGTGTGTGTGTGTGTGTGTGGGTTTGTGTTCCTCTGTGTCTATTCATTCTTACAACAGGTTATGGTGTCAGTGCTCTGTACACCTGCTGTTCTGCTCCTCGGCTTCTCGTGTTGTTCTCAGGTTGTGTTGCATGGCTGTCTGTGCTCAGAGGGTAGAGAGCGTGTGTGTTCGTCTGTGTTCAAAGGGTAGAAAGAGTGTGTGTGTGTGTCTGTGGAGGAGGATGTTTTCTCTATTCCTGCCTGTTTGCTCTGTAAATAAAGCACCGTATGAGTTTGCTGTGAGCTTCATCTGGACACAAACTTCCTGACCTTTCATCGCACTTGGTGTGGAAACATACTCACTGATGGTTTCTCAAACTGCTGACTGAGGATCGCTGCAGGAACCAGGAAATATCTGGACCAGGAGGAACAGAGTTAGAGGGCAGATTCAGCCTAGGTTAGACTTCAGGCTTTGGTTCAGTCTCAATTTAATGTTCTGTGTTTGTCATCAGTCAGTCCTCCTGATGCTGAGGAGGAACAGAGTTTTAAAGGTGAACCATTCAGTATGAATTTGATGTTTGCTGTCAGACTGTGTAATGATCCATGTGTTAGAGTAAGGTTACTAACTTCTCCTCTGAGCCCTGAATGATCCTCCTCTCCCTCCCTGAACAAACTCACCAATGGAGGCAAAGCGGTCCTTCCTCTTCTCTTTGGAAGATTGTGAAGGAGTTTCTATGATGTTGTCTCTCTTTGAGATGACCAGTCAGCTTTATAACATGTACAGACCACTGTCTGCATGTTCAGGACTAATCGCTCTCTGAATGCAGAGCAGAGACCATTCACTCCAGCCTTTAGTCCTTTCTATGCCTGTAACACCTGAGCTCTGTCTTCCTGTTGGATTTGTTTGACTGAAAAAGAGCTTAAAACTGTTAAACCACAGGTTGTGTAAAAGATGGATGACATGTTAGCTTTTCAAAAGTGAAGTCAAACATTTAGAGCTCCTCCTGCTGACTCTAAGCAGTGAAGGTCACAGTCACAGAGCCAAACTTTATCAGTCAATCATATTTGGTAAGGATCTTCTGAGGTGATTCATCTCTCACCGTATACTTCGGGGTGGCTGTGGCCCAGTGGTAGAGTCATCGTCTCTCAATCTGAAAGTTGAGGGTTTGATTCCAGCTCCTGAAGTCACATGCACATGACAGAGCATGACACTGAACCCCACATTGCTCCTACTACTGGTCAGTGGTGTGTTAATGAGTGTGCCTGTGTTAGTTAAACTGACGGTTCCTACCACAGCAGTTACTACCATCAGTGTGTGAATGTGGTGTGGATGGGTGAATGAGACCAGCAGTGTAAAGTGCTTTGAGTGGTCAGCAAGACTAGAAAAGCACTATACCACTTACTTACAGTTTTCCTATTATTAGGGATGGAAATCGAAAACCGGTTCCTGTTGAGAATTGATAAGAAAGGTTTCAATCCATCGATATCTTTAGCCTTTGTGCTTAACAATTCCCTTATCAATTCTTTACATTGTACCGGAGCCGCCGGGCCTTACATCAACTAGTCTGCTGCAGCTATCTTAGCAGTTCCATAATAGTTCTCAAGAAAACTCTGATACAGGATTTTCAGCTTGAAGTTTTTTCTGAAGAACTGACTTCATAAAGAAACGTACATCACTCTCTCTCAGGAGATTCATATTCAGTACATTCGAAATGGTATAAATCACCTTATTTACCAAAATAACAAAATAGCGCAAGCTTAATGCTAACGTATATGAGAAACTGCATTGATATGCTAGCAGTTAGCATACATCAGTACAACTTCAGCTTCAGAATAGAATTTCAACTTTCATCACAGAAACATATCACATCAACTCTTTGTAAAAAAATACTGAGAATTTCAAATGTCAAAAGCTAACAGACAATTGAAAGGCTCATGGCTGACTTCATAACTACGGAAAGCTTCCAAACAACTTAAACCATTGCTATAACCACTTTGAGACACTAGATGGCCTACTTGAATTATTGTGTTACAACACAGTACATCAAAGTCACATTGTGTGCAATTTTTACCTGTTTCTGTATAATTATGCCCAGAAATATCCAGACTCAGGTACCAATTACATTTTATTCACTTACAGTATGAACTCAATTACATGTTGTTGACACAGAAAACCTGTAAAGCTACTTTTTGTACCAAGAAAATTCACAACAGGGATTGATAAGGGAATGGATAAAGAATCAGATCGATAAGCAGAATCGATAAGGGCATCGGTATTGACAAAATCCTATCAATTCCCATCCCTACCTATTATACAGGCGTGAATTTTATAAGTGCTGGACTTGAGGTATTCTCAAGAAATATTCAATTCCTATAAGTCTGACTGATAATGGAGGAAAGCCCTGCACATATTTAAAATATAGAAACATATAACAACACAGGGTGAAAGCATCACTCCGAATCAATGCTTCTCTGTCACTCCTGCATGCGTTGACTAATGTGTGTGCTGTGATATGGGAGGAGACTGTCTGCAAACAGACCATGGTCATAGCTTCAGCTGATATACAACCATGTTTGTGTCCTAAACTTTGAGTAACGTAGCTACGCTCCATTAGTTGATGATTGTTCAGACGTGTGTGTGTATGTGTATGTGTGTGTGTCCTTTGTCAGTGTTTTGTCCCTGACATTGCACAGTCTACGGTTGTCTTTGTTGTTAATGTTAGCCTATCTGAACTGTGACTGTAGCTGCACAGTGTTGGGAACAGAGGGTTTTGAAACAGGTTTGTTTCATTTTATTCAGAGGAGCTGAAGGAGAGATGTGACTATACTCAGAAATAGAGCTGAAAGATTTTGGATAATAATCTAGTTACCTCTGCCAATGAGGTTATGTTTTTGGGGAGAGTTTGTCTGTCTGTTTTTTTGTCTGTGAACTACATGATTCAAAAAGTTACAAACAGATCTTGATGAAATTTTCAGGAAATGTTCAAAATGGGATAAGGAAGAAGTGATTAAACTTTGGAGGTGATCTGGATCACCGTCTGGATCCAGGACTTTTTTAGAGGATTCTTTATCATCGTGAGATAGGGCTGGTCTCACCATATGTGTATATAACTCCACCATAAATGGTCGGATTGTTTTGCAGACTTTTGCTGGTGTCAAGGAAGATGAAACTTGGATGAAACTTTTTTTTTTTAATCACAGCCTCTGTGATTTGAAAATGAATGATCATCAATGATCATCAAACATCTTCAGCATCTTTACCCCTGAATTATTCAGACGTCTGTGGCGTGAAGCTGCAGCGCAACCAGACACTGTTTACTGCTGCCATGGTTACAGCACACACACACTTTCACACAGACAGTCATCCATATGTTCACATTTTAAACACATCAGGTCTGTTTTAGTGTTACTCATGGCTCATATAAGAACTGTGCACCAGACTCCCCTGGAAGCTGTGAGGAGCATCAGAGCACTTCTTGCGGAAAAAGCCTTCATGGTGACGTCTTGATTGAGGATTTCTGTAATGTCTGAGGATCTATGTGTGTGTTCCTGCAGGTGTGTGTTCAGGTGACTGATCTCTGCTTCTGTTTGTCTCTGTATCAGGGGGAGAAGAATAATGGCTTCGACGTGCTCTACCACAACATGAAGCACGGACAGATCTCCTCCAAGGAGCTGACAGACTTCATCAGAGAGAGGTGAGACTTTCCTTCATCTGACTCAGAAATTTAGTCATTACCTGTTTCAAGGCGTCACCACCACATCAGCTGCTCTTGTTTATTCTCTTTGAGGTGAATTAGTCACTGACGTGTTGTGGTTTTCAGAGGTGATCAGATCTATTTTAAGGGCTGAAGCTGAAGTTCCGGTTCCTGTTGTTAAGCTTGTTTCTATAATCAAATGTTTGGTCAAAGCTAGTTCACCAGTTTCCCCTCATGAACTGTCACTGTGAGCCTACACACACACATACACACACACAAACATTGGTCTGTCTCTTGTGTGTGCGGCAAACACTCAGTCCAGCTTCTTTATCAGACAAAGCGTCAGCTGCAGCAGAGAGATTAGCATTTTATTATCAGTTTTAGAAATTCTTGTCATGTCTCAACACAAATTATAACATAGAATAATCCTGTTACATAAAGTGGTTGTGTAGCTCACCTGACTGACACCTGTGAGCACTCAGCCCCACATGACTCACCTACAGGCTGAAGCTTTAGAGCCACTCACAGACACATGCAGAGAAGAGGAGAAGAGTTTTATCTCAGTCAGATCAGATCATCACTCTCTGTCTGACCTGCAGTCTGCACAGACTGAATCAAACACTGAGCTGACCTCTGAGACGTCACTTGGTTGTTTCTACAGAAGCGTCTTAAAGCCCTCTGATAACAGCCTCCACAGATCCTGACTCTGACTCACTCCTGGCTCAGGTAGGAGAAGGAAGAGAGGAGGAGCTCAGGTTCTCAAAGCTACAACACGCCCACCTTTCAGTCACATCAGCCACACCTCTGATTACCCACAATTCTTAGCCTCAGACAGACAAATTATAAAACATTGGCCTTCAGTCAGCTGGCATGGAAAGGGAAATGAGCTGTAGAGATAAACAGTTCCCGTACTAGTTTCAGTGTAAACATGACTCTATAAGATGCACAGAGTCCCTTTGTACTTTTGAGAGATGTCCTGCAGCTTAACTAGTAACTCTTGTCACACTAACTAAGATTTTCCCTTCTGTCTAATAAATTCTTGCTTGTTTTTTACGTCTGCTAAATGCAAGTGTAGAACTGTAGCTACAGGGTGTTAGCCTGTCAATCAGCTAAGCTTTGCCTCTGATTGGGTAAACTCCTCATCTTAATATTTTCTGTTAGAGCTGTAACAATATGCTATTCTCGTGACTCGATTCTATTACAATTTTTGGAGTGCAGATTCTATTTATATTGCGATTCTTCGGTATTTAAGATTTTTGTGATTTTTTGTTTTCTTTAACACCAAACCATGGGAAAAAGTTAAATGATGATGTTAATGTCTACAGACTCTATCAGGAGACATATTTTCCCATAAATTGCACATCACGTGAGTCAGAGAGAAACATTTCACCCTCTGCTGGAGAAAAGTGGTCACTTTTTTCCAACCCAGTTTATAAACAAAGATGAATGAAGAATTTGAATTAAAAATAAAGATTTTTTGACAAAGAATCCTACTTTTGATAACAAAAGTGCCCTGAACAGAGTTTGATATTAGTGAAATGAGTTATTCAGATTTTTTTTGTACCAGGCTGTATTTCTGCTATGAGGATGACTTTTTTTGGCTTGGTGTGTACGTAGCTTCCCTTACTTTTGTAACCAGACTCATATGGACGCTTCAGGAACTGTAGACTTCAGCACTTCCACATTGCCTCTTAATTTTAGAACAGAGGTTGCTACTTGGTGTATTTCTGCTGTAATTACAGTTTGGGATGTTGGAACCGGCCTCTAGTGGACTTGGTTTTCTGGACCTGTCAGGTGAATGTGGCTCGGATTAAGTCTGATAAAACAATTTTTACTTGTAATAAGACATAAAAACTTGCTCAGAGTTCAGTTTTTGTGTTTGTGTGTTTTCCATCCTTATGTAATAAACCTGAATTTATCTTGCTGTGTGTCTTAGATCTTTCCCCTGTTAGCAGAAAGACAGAACTGATTGAATCAGTAGGTTCAGGGTCAGGCTGAGTGTCTCTTAAACCTGATTGTCCAGTTTGAGTTTGTGTGGCGTCGCCTGAATGTTACCGTAATGACTTGAATAGACAGAGTTTAATCTAAAAACTATTGATGAATAAGGATGCCTCTATATTCAGAGTTTTCATTGCACAGTGGACAGCTCCACTAAGCAATGGGTTTTTACCTCGATGGAACCAAAAAGATGGAGTGACCCGAAAGAAAAACCAGACAGCTCAGGTGGACTTATTTTGCCTTAGGATGCAAGATATTAACATTTTATCTTTGTGTAAATTGATATTAGCTTATATTAAAACTAGATTTGTTCTTTATATTTTTTATTTTTACTTGTAAAGAGGAGATGGTCTAAATCAGGAAGGGTCTTATATTAGGGTCATTACGGTAGTCTGGAGAGTTTAAAGTGAATTTGTTTTAGTTTCGTCTGCTGCTGGTTGCATTGTTGCGAGTTCACTGTCATATTTGCAGTTAATGTTTGACTGTTTGAGTTGCTGAAGTGTTAGAAGAGCACACACACACCCTTCACAGCTCAGATATTTAGATCCAGACGAGTGTGAAGCTCACCTGACCTGTACCTGGTGTGATACCACACACCTTCAGTGTCTGCAGCTCCATAAAAGCATAAACACAGATAAACTCTGCAGAGATCAGCTGCAGCCGCTCAGCTTCAGCTTTGTTTATAACCTGACAGATGATCTGCTGGATTCCTCCGTCCACCTGACCCACAGGAATGCACCAGACTCTGTGATAAACACCTTTGTGTGAGCGTGTACCTGTGTGTGTGTGTTTCCTGAAGTTATTCTGCTGAGCTGAATGGTTTATGTGTGATCCCGTCCAGATCATCTGAAGGTTGATGTTTAAACCCTTCAGACTCATGGATGTAATAAATCACTGTTTAGTTTTTTCAGTCTGATGAACATGAACTCTTTGTGCCATTTGAAGGACACCTGAAATTTATTCTGAATAAATAAATCATCAACAGGTCAGGTCAGGAGGAGTTTTACAGATTCATTTTGTTTCATATTTGGATCTGATAAATTCTGTTCACACATTTGTAGCTCATTTTGTTCTTCAACATGACTTTTTTCAGGAAAACTGCTCTCTGGCTCTATCTAGTGGACAGAAAGGCTCAGTGCATCCTGCTTATAGCTCCAGCATCCACACTCTACTTTCTATGAACAAGGATTCATATTTTACAAACGAAAAGCTCTTTTTCTTAAACAATTTATTTTTCCTTTTTTTTTCTTTTTTACATTTTATTTTTGCAGTTATTGTATACATATACCTTGACACAACTGATTTTAACAATTTTAGACCAATTTCAAAACTTCCCTTTTTATCCAAACTTTTAAAGAAGATGGTTTCGACACAGCTTTTAAGTTTTTTGTCTGATAATAACCTCTTTGAGAAATTTCAGTCTGGTTTTAGAGCAGGTCACAGCACTGAGACAGCCCTCCTCAGAGTGACCAATGATCTTCTTTTAGCAGCAGACAGAGGGGAGGGCTCAATTTTAACTCTTTTAGATCTCAGTGCAGCCTTTGATACTGTCGACCACACCATTTTCATTGAGTGTCTTAAAAATTGGGTGGGTATCAGGGACACTGCACTTAGCTGGTTTCAGTCTTATCTTTTAGAGCGAACCTTTGCGGTCACCATGGGCAACCACAGCTCCTCTTCTGCTGCCGTTGCCTATGGTGTACCGCAGGGTTCAGTTTTAGGTCCAATTTTATTTTCCATTTACATGCTGCCCCTTGGCCAACTAATTCAGCGCCACCAAATCTCCTACCATTGCTACGCAGACGACACACAGATATACCTTCCTCTGAGACCTGAGGACCCACAGGGCTTAGCTGCTGTCATGGACTTCCTCAGGGACATCAACAGATGGATGGCAGAAAACTTTCTTCAGTTAAATAACTCAAAATCTGAAATAATCCTCTGTTCCATTCAAAACTCCCCCCTCATACAGTCTAGCCTTGGTCCACTATCAGTAAACATCACCCCCTCTGCCAGAAATTTAGGAGTCATTTTCGATTCGGACCTCACCTTCTCCACCCACATCAATAAAACCATCCAGTCCTGTTTCTTTCATTTACGATCCATTTCAAAAATAGAACAAATTCTCACCCCTCCAGACCTCCTAAAAGTCACCCATTCATTCATTTTCTCCAGGCTCGATTGCAACTCCCTCCTCCCCGGTATAAATAAAAAATCTCTCCATCGCCTCCAACTGGTCCAGAATGCAGCAGCTAGGCTTTTAACTGGTTTTAACAGATGGCATCACATCACTCCAGTTTTAGCCACCCTTCACTGGCTTCCTGTGAGTTTTAGAATTGATTTTAAGATTTTATTGATTACTTTTAAAGCAATCATGGGGCTGGGCCCCAGTTATTTATCTGAGCTTTTAGTCCCATATGTGCCAGCCCGCAGCCTTAGATCCTCTGGTGAAGGCCTGCTGGTCGTTCCAAAGTCGAGACTCAAAACTAAGGGTGATCGAGCTTTCTCCATCCGAGCTCCTCGACTTTGGAACGACCTGCAGGAGGAGATAAGGCATGCGGAGTCTGTTGCTTCTTTTAAGTCCCTTTTAAAGACTCACTTTTACTGACTTGCTTTTATGTGATGCCATCTATTACTGTTTTTTACCATCTTTTAATGTCTTTTATCTCTCTCTTATTTTGTTTTATTGTTTGTTTGTTTTTGTTGTTTTTTTTAACCTTCTTTTACTCCTTTTCGTTAATTTATTAATACTATTATGTGTTTTTATTTATTTATTTTATTAATTTAATTGCGTTTCCTATTCTTGCTGATTTTATGTTTTTTATGTTTGGTCCTCATGGTCTCTTTTAGGCTGCATGGTTCTTGTATTGTCTGGGTTTCTATTAAGTACTATAAATTATGGAAAGAACCTTTTCACCCCATGTCCTTTTACACTGTCTCTCACTGTTAGTCTTATTTTAAACTGTGCTTTTTGTTTTTATTTTATTGTCCTCATTGTTTGTTTGTGTTTTATTTGTGCTGAATGCTTGTAAAGCACTTTGTAAACTTTGTTTTAAAAAGTGCTATACAAATAATAAAATTATTATTATTATTATATAACATATTTATTCCGTCATTTTTTTCATTCATTTATTTATGTTTTTTTTGTTTGTTTGTTTGTTTTTTTTTAAATTTTTTTTTACATTTTTACTTTGTTTTAATACTTTTTTTTCCTTTTTTCCTTTCTAGATTTTATGTGTAAAGATGCAAACAGCTGTAAACAGCCCACTTAGTTCAGTCTGAGTTAAAGGACAGACAGTTAAAATACGTAGGATGTGGAAACAATACAATATCAGGTAGAGTCTACGGGGTATCCAGGTTTCTGTTACTCCTTTATCACTTTTTCCCAGTATATACAGGAAGTGTTTAAAATCAGAGGAGCTGAGTGATTAATTAGTCTGTCAGCAGACAGTCAATATGATTTTAAATCATCAACAGAAAAAGACTGTCCTCTGATTTTAGCACAACCAGCTACACAAACAGCTTGACGAACAGGTTTGATTATAAATCACATAAATAACTTCTGAGGGAGAGTGAGTGAGAGAAAGGAGAAAGGAGCCATGACACACAGAAGAGGAGGATGAAGTTAGTTAGTTTGTCAAAGTTTTACCAGTCATACCGTATGAAACAGGAAGTTACGGTACAGAGGAGATGTGTGCGTGTCTGAATTTGAGGTCAGAAGGTTTCAGTCTAAAATCGAAGTCAGAGCGTTAAAGAAAGGAATCCTCCTCCTCTCAGTCTGTGCTTCCCCTCCGTTCACAAACATTACACCAGACGCTCCACCTGCACTTTATTCACAAAGGACGGTCCAGAAATAAACCCCTGTTCTGGGCCCAGACTGAGACCTGAAAGTGAGAATGTGATGATGCATTTGGAGCTGCTCCCATCCTCTGTGCAGTTGTTGTGCTGGATGTGTGTGTGTGTGTGTGTTTGTCCCGTTTCCCCCTGGCTGACCTTCTTGCTGTGAAGTAACAGCAGCGACCGTCTTTCTAAATGAAACCTGAATAATTCAGACGTTAGCTTTGCCTGAGATTTTAGGGTTTGTTCTCTTCACGCTGAGCAGCAGATGATGACTTAGGGAGGATGGGAAATTCAGAGCAACAGCCTCAACATGAGGTCTATGAAGAGATCTGAAGCCACGTTAATATATGAGTGTGTTTTTTTCTGCTCTTTTCTGCTCTGTCTTAGGAGTACGATTGAAGAGGCCTACGCTCGGTCAATGACCAAACTTGTCAAATCAGCCGGGAACTTCTCCCAGCTCGGGTGAGTGTGAGCAGATTCTGAATTAAACACATAAGTTATATTTTAGTGAAGTGTTTTTTTATTACTCTGTGTTTTTGTTGCTGAAGCTTCTTGTGTTTTTTCCAGGACGTTCGCTCCAGTCTGGGATGTGTTCAAGAGCTCGACGGAGAAGCTGGCTGGCTGTCACATGGAGCTGGTGAGGAAACTTCAGGAGCTGATCAAAGAGGTTCAGAAGTACGTGGAGGAACAGGCCAAGGCTCACAAGAAGGTACGCACACTCAGACACACACACCCAGGGACATTTAGAAACTACTGATGCTAAACACACTCATCTCCTTAGAGCCTGCAGGTATCAGACGTTTGATGATTCTGATCCCTCAAACTTCACACAATGTCAAACTGATAGAACTTCAGGAGCTTGTAATCAGAGACTAAATAACGTTTTGGACTGGTTTCTAAGCCTGGAACCTTTTTTTGTATTTATTTTTTCCTTCTTGGTTTCCTGTAACCAGAAGCAGCCATGTTTATTTATTAATGAAGGTCGGCATTTACACACATATCAAATCAATTTTTGAGGGGTTGGGATGTGGTGGCAACAGATGAAGGGGGTGGATTCAAATGTATGCTGGTCTCTCCAGGTCCTCCAGAGGGATCCTGAGGTGTTCACAGGCAGATATATGATTAAAAATCATTGGGTTTTTTTTTTGTAGTTTTCAGTGTTCCTTTAACAAACTCAGTAAATTGGTTAGAGCATTGCCGGGAGAAATGTAACTAGATACTTAATAACTCCATATGAAGACTAAGATAAGACCCCAAGTCCAACAAATTAGAGACTGTGTGGCATATCATTTTCATGTCTTCTGAGGCTGCACCAAACTCCAAAAGAGTTTGACTGAATTTTGAAGGTCTTTATCTAAGTAATATTGTTTCCATAAAAGAGAGGAGTAAGAAAAAGTATATAATATAATATGTATATAAGTATATGTATGAAATAAAAAAGATTAACATTTAAATCAAGAAAGAGTGGTTAATCGCTGTACAAAATACACTGGATTTATCTGGGATGATCCTTGGGATGCTTTTTGTGTTTAATTTTTTTGGGATAGTTTTTGTCGTTATTTGATTGGACAGCTGAACATAAACAAGAAATATTTGGATTACATATGCAGAAAATGGTAGAGACTGAAAGTCAAACCAGTGACCTTTGTAATGAGGACTATAGTCTCTGTATGTGGGACATGCAAAACCACTGGTCTAACAGCACACCATCATTACACAGAACCTCAGGCTTGAACAAAGTTAAACAGCTGTGATGTTTTAAAACTCTCCTCCTGCACTGGAATCATGACTGGAGAGGAGCTGAAGAGACTCAGCATGTTCAAACACCAGGACATGATTCTGTTTTTAAGATGTGAAAGATCTATTTATCAGAGATATCAGAGTCTGTGGGGATATACTGACTTTGGAAGGTGGCCTCCAGTGGTCATTCAGGGAACTACAGAAATAATTTAGCATCCTTAGCATCTTAACTCAGAACATCTTTCGCCAATAATGTAGTTGTGTAGTTTGTTGTTTCCCCTTGTAGTTTTCTCCTTCAGTGAGTTTGTCTCTTGATCCCGTCAAACTTTATTCCACTTCTTTTATTCAGCGTTTCAGATTCTTTTTAATGCTCCAGCCTCTAAGACATGAACAGTAAACTAAAACCCGGTATCAGACCTAAAGTGCATTTCATCCTGGATCAACAGGGCATGCAGTGTTGTTCTTAAATACACCTCCCTCCTCCCTCCTCTGTTTCTCTCCTCCCTCCTCTTCCTCTCTGCCTCCTGCTGAGACCAACCATCAGTTCGTATCTCATGCATGAAGCCACAGAACACAAACTAAAAGAAGGAGCTGTGTTTGTGCTTTCTGAGTGACGGAGAGGCTGGCACACTTTCTCTCCTTCAACGCTCTTGTATCTCTCTGTTTCTGTCTCTGTTTTTATCTGTTTTCATATCTGTTTCTATCTCTGTTTTTCATCTCTGTCTTAATCTGTTTTCATATCTGTTTCTATCTCTGTTTTTTTCTCTGTTTCTATCTCTGTTTTTATCTCTGTTTCTATCTCTGTTCTATCTCTATTTTTATCTCTGTTTCTATCTCTGTTTCTATCTCTGTTTTTTATCTCTCTGTTTCTATCACATTTTTATCTCTGTTTCTATCTCTGTTTTTATCTCTCTGTTTCTGTTTCTGTTTTGTCTCTGTTTTTTATCTCTGTTTCTTTCTCTTTTTCTATCTCTCTGTTTTATCTCTGTTTTTATCCCTGTTTTAATCTCTTTGTTTTTATCTCTGTTTCTGTCTCTGGTTCTATCTCTCTGTTTCCAACTCTGTTCCTATCTCCGTTTCTGTCTCCATCTCTGTTTTTATCTTTGTTTCTATCTCTGTTTTTATCTCAGTGTTTCTCTCTGTGTTTCTCTCTTATTCTCCCTCTGTGGTTCAGAGAGAAACACACTAAAGAATACAGGATCTTCCCAGGAGCTCCAACTGTTCCTTCCTATGATGTATGAAGATCAAATCATGTGGTCTTAGACACAGAGAGTTTAGAGTTGATGAGAGGCTGCTCTGAGACTGAGTCTGTTTGGTTTAGTAAATGAAGCGACTCCAGGAGTAGATTTGATCGTTTATTGTTTCAAACAATGCAACAAAGCAGCCATCAGCTCACACATCTACTTATTCTCCAGCCTGGTGCTAAAATCAATGTGAAACGTTTGTCTGTAGACGAAAGAGGAAGTGGCGTCCACGCTGGAGGCTGTGCAGAACATCCAGACCACGTCCCAGGCTCTGCAGAAGTCCAAGGAGATCTACAACAGCAGGACTGTGGAGCAGGAGCGGCTCCGCAAGGAGGGCGCCACCCAGAGAGAAGTGGACAAGGTGGGGGGTCACGAATCACACACACATGATATGACATACTGACTAAAAAAGCTTTATCCACAGAAACTTCTCTTCAGATGCTTTCTCACTGATCTTATTGCACTTTATGTGTGTGTTTGTTTATGTGGAGTAAACTGATTACATCTTTGTGTTTTTATTTTTCAGGCTGGAGTGAAAGCCAAAAAAGCCACAGAGACATATCGGTCGTACGTGGAGAAATATGCAGCAGCTAAGTCTGAGTTTGAGCAGAAGATGGCAGAAACAGCTCAGGTAACTCCTCTGTCCTCACAAACCCTCTGTGTTCTGTCCCTGTGGTATCAATGTGTGTGTGTGTGTGTGTGTGTGTGTGTGTTCCTCGTTTAGAGCTCCATATCGGATCCAGATTGTGTTTTTTCCTCCACTCTGGAGATCCCTGATTGGATCCATCTGAGGGCTGATTAGATAAACTCCAAATTAAAATCAGATCAACAGAATTTAACCTCCACTTCCTCCTTCCTCCGCCACCAGAAATGGTTCCAGTTAGCGTTGAGCGTTTGTGTTTCCCCTGGAGAGAGCGTCTGCAGTCTACGGCTCGTCTCAAACACAGCACATGTGTACAGAGCCGTAAACACTGAACACATGTCTGTGACATCAGCCGGAGCTCCAACATGTGTGTTCTCCCTGTCTGCAGGCGCATGTTAGCTGATATCTGACTAACAGAAGACTTTAATATGAGTCTCTTCAGATCTGCTCTACATTTTATGTTCTATATTTACATCATCCCTGGGTAACCTCAGAACCTTAAGGTCAGACACTGTAAGAGAAGACTCCTGGTGCTGTGCTGAATTGGTTCATATACATCACGAGGACTCCTTCATGTCTCTTGGTCATATCTGAGCACAGAAAATAACACAAGGTGTCCCCCAAGGAACCATCCTCGGGCCCCCACTTTTCAAAATCTACATGCTGCTGTTGAAACACAGTAACCTGAGTTTCTATGCGTTCAGGAATGTGCAATTCCTGTGCAGGTGTGGAGCTCCTTTGAGAATCTGCTATCACCACTTAGCTAATAGCTAGCTTGTTTGCGAGCTAAGCCTTAAGGAACCCTGACAGATGTGAGGTTTAGATGTTTGTAGGCCTTGAACTTGGCAGTTTTGGCAGCCAACATCTTTCTTTGGCCCTAAATGACCATATTTGGTCATGGGGGTGGCTAAACGTGTGTATGTACCCAGGTTACAATTAGGGCTGCACGATTATCGCAATCGCAATGTCAGCACATGCAATTACGTAATCGCAAAAGAGGATATCGCAATCGCAATCGCAATGTCAACACATGCAATTCAAATTTTTCTCCATGATAACCAAGCAAGTCTGTAGACTCATCATGACACAACTTTTTTTATTAAATCGCAAGCACAATCGCAATCGCAATATTGTCCACCTAATCGCAAATCGCACCTTTTCCCCAAATTGTGCAGCTCTAGTTACAATGCTAGCAACGTGTCAGTTCCTCAGAGGCTGGCCCTTATGTACGCTCTGCTACATGACCTGTGTTATTCCAATAGGGCCGAGATTAAAAAAATACTTCTTGCTGTTTTATAAGAGACTCTAAACCAAAATGTGTCCTGAGGTTATTAATCAAGAGGTGCAGTACTTAAATAAAATCAGACTTCTCTCTGTGAACAGGAGAGTCTCCCCCTGCTGGCCTTCAGGCAGAATGACAGCCTCTGCTCTCCTCTCAGGCTCCACTCCTTATGCAATCCTCGGTTTTAAAGTTGTCCTTAACTTATCTGAGTTTTCCTGCGTGAGAGCGAAGCCTTGATGCAGATTTCAGACGACAGGATTATTCGTTATATCATAACCACTTTCCCCCTGTGCCGCAGAAATTCCAGGACATCGAAGAAAACCACATCCTGCACATGAAGGAGATCATCCAGTCGTACTCACAGTCTGTGGAAGAAACACACGTTCAAATAGGAGAGGTGAGTGTGAGAGCGCACACACACACACACACACACACACACACACACACACACACACACACACACACACACACACACACACACACACACACACACACACACACACACACACATACACTCATACACTCACACACTTACACACACATTCCTGTGGGTGGAGGCGTGTCTTGTTGACCTGTGGCTGTGCTCTCTGGGTTCACGGTGTCAGATCAATTATCGTCTTCTTTGATCTTTTTAATCGTTTAACTGAGAAACAGGAAGTGCTTCATTCAGACTTTTATAGCAAGCAATTAAAAAGTGATCAAAACTCCCTCTCAGACCATCTCAAACACCTCCACCAGCCCAAACACTTCCTCAGCTTCTGGCCTGATGTTTGCTGCTGGTCTCATTACTGTTCCTCACAGAGGGTTTAAGGTTTGAGATCAGATCAAACATCAGTCTGAGATTCATTAATCAGGGTTTGATTTGTGTATCAGAGATGTTTATTTATTCCTTCAACTGTAACAATTAGAGCAAAGCTGCTCAGAGTAAACTCAACCTGCTGCTCTGTCCTGATGTTTGAGCTGCAGTTCTCTAAACACCCACAGGGGGCGACCTCGCTCCATCTAAAGCTGCTCAGTGCGGCCTACAGCTGCTGCTTTGGAAAGGATCTGAAGTGACAGGTCAGAACAGGTTATTCAGGCCTCTTAGCTCTGATCCTGAGCAGCAGACGGACTTCACACATCACTGTTTCTGAATTCAAACCTGTCTCTAGGTTTGAATTCAGAGTCCAGGAAAACCTGTAATGAAGACTCGAAAGTAAAAAAGACTGTGGCCAATTTCTCATCACAAAAAAGGGAGGAGGAGAGGAAAGGAAGTAGGCAGGGTGAGGGAGTCTGGATCTGGTTTTTGACTCAGATGAATATTTTGCTTGGTCACTGAGTCCTCAGGCGTCCACGCTGTCAAGTTATCACACAAACACAACTGAGCATTAGCATAGACTTGGATTTAAAGTAGAAGATAAATTAGTTTGATGTGTGCACACACACACACATATGTCATGTCTCTGTGACTCATTTAATTGATGTGTTTTATGCTGCTGTGGTTTCTGGGTAAGACTGAGTCTAAATTTGAACCTCAGCGGTGATTCTTTAACATTTCTAGCAGTTTTCTTTTTCTCTGTTGTTTTATAGCTAGCCTGTTTTCTGATAACATGTGTCTATAATACTCCTAAAATTAACAAGACGCTAACACAACTTTCACTAAGAATATGTACGACGTGTTTATTTGTTAAATTTCAGCAACGAGACAAATCAAATTCCTCCAGATATTAAAATCATCCTGGCACCACGTAAAAGACAAACACACTTTAGATAATCACACAAATTCATACAAGGGCCCAAACAAAAAAGAAGCCAGAATTATAATAATAATTTAAAAATGATTAGAATGATACTACAAAATGCTTCAGAGATATGGTCATCTTTGCTTGAAATCAAAGTTTGAGTGAGCGTCCATGGGTTAAAGATTTAAAGGGAAGAAAAGATAAACTTTGCTCTTACTCTGGTTCAGACTCTGGAAACCAATGTGAGATTTCAATAATATAAAACAGACTTAAGGAAGATTTTAATCACAACTTTATCAGGAAGAAGATACCAAAATAATTTCAATAAGTCATGTTTTAAGTATGAAGTGTAAATGGCTGATTAGTAAATGCCATTGTGGTTATTTTAGACTTTATTTTATTTTTAAGGGAAGTTAAGGAGCCCAGTTTATTGCAGAAGCGGAATCTGTTTTCACCCTAAAGAAGCATCGGCTCTAACTCACTCGGTTCTCTGTGAATCAGGTAAAACCACCAGTGGCCATAACCCAGGGAGAGCTTCTGTCAATGTGTAAAGAGGATCAGAGCTCTTCATACAGGTGTTTGTGTGAGAGTCAGAGCTCTTTATACAGGTGTGTGAGGATCAGAGCTCTTCATACAGGTGTTTGTGTGAGAGTCAGAGCTCTTTATACAGGTGTGTGAGGATCAGAGCTCTTCATACAGGTGTTTGTGTGAGGATCAGAGCTCTTCAATACAGGTGTTTGTGTGAAAGTCAGAGGTCTACCTGTAGGTGTGTGAGGATCAGAGCTCTTCATACAGGTGTGTTAGGATCAGAGCTCTTCATACGCGTGTGTCAGGATCAGAGCTCTCAACACAGGTGGGAGGATCAGAGCTCTTCATACAGGTGTTTGTGTGAGGGTTAGTGCTCTTCATACAGGTGTATGCAGATAAGGTCTCAATACAGGTGTTTGTGTGAGGATCAGAGCTCTAAATACAGGTGTTTGTGTAAGGATCAGAGCTCTAAATACAGGTGTTTGTGTGAGGATCAGAGCTCTAAATACAGGTGTTTGTGTGAGGATCAGAGCTCTTAACACAGGTGTTGTATGAGGATCAGAGCTCTTAACACAGGTGTTGTATGAGGATCAGAGCTCTTAACACAAGTGATTGTGTGAGGATCAGAGCTCGTAACACAGGTGTTGTATGAGGATCAGAGCTCTTAACACAGGTGTTGTATGAGGATCAGAGCTCTTAACACAGGTGTTGTATGAGGATCAGAGCTCTTAACACAGGTGTTGTATGAGGATCAGAGCTCTTAACACAGGTGTTGTATGAGGATCAGAGCTCTTAACACAGGTGTTTATATGAAGATTAGAGCCCTCAATACAGGTGTCTGTGTGAGGATCAGAGCTCTTCATACAGTCCTAAAGATTAGAGCCCAATACAGGTGGATGAGGATCAAAGCTGTTAACACAGGTGTGTAAGTATCAGAGCTTTTTATGTAGATTGTGTGAGGACCAGAGCTCTACATACAGGTGTGGGAGGATTCCAGCTCTACATACAGGTGTATGAAAATCAGAGCTCTCAATACAGGTGTTTGTGTGTTGATCAGAACTCTTAACACATGTGTTTGTATGAGGATCAGAGCTTTTCACACAGGTGTGTAAGGATCAGAGCTCTTTATACAGTAAAGTGAGGGTCAGAGCTCTTCACGCAGGTGTGTTAGGATCAGAGCTTTTTATACAGGTGTTAGTGTAAGCATTAGAGCTCTTGATACAGGTGTTTGTGTGAGGATCACAGCTCTTCAGACAGATGTTTGAGTATCAGAGCTTTATATACAGCTGTGTAAGGATCAGAGCTCTCAACACAGGTGTGTGAGGACCAGAGCTCGACATACAGGTGTGTAAGGGTCCAGGCTTTTCATACAGATGTGTGAGGATCAGAGTTGCTCATACAGGTGTGTGAGGATCAGAGCTCTTCACACAGGTGTTTTTTATGTGAGAATCAAAGGTCTTTTCACAGGTGTGTGACTATTAGAGCTGCTCATACAGGTGTGTTAGGATCAGAGCTCTTCACACAAGTGTTTGTGTGAGGATCAAACAGGATGAGTGCAGAGAGGAGCTTTACACTCACAGAACAGGTGTGACAGAGTTTGCGTGCTCTGTTTGTTTCAGTAAGAGAGCATTTCTGTGTGTGTGTGTGTGTGTGTGTGTGTGTGTGTGTGTGTGTGTGTGTGTATGTGCACGAGTGTGAGAGAGATAAAGGGAGTGAGGATCCCTTGAAGGCAGATGCATGTTTTGAGCATGTGGTCGTGTATGTGTGTGTGTGTGTGTGTGTGTGTTTGTGTGTGTGTGTGTGTGTGTGTGTGTTTGTGTGTGTGTGTGTGAGGGGTGGATGACCTCCGTCATAGCAGCAGCACCTGACAGATCGCGTGTGCTGCGCTGAGCAAACTTCCTCACCGCGGCAACCCCCCCTCCTCATCCCACCTCCCCCTCCTCATCCTCCCTCCCCCTGCCTCCCTCCCCCTCCTGTGGCGGTGCACAGAGGGTTAATGCACTCCCCCTCTCCCGGGCCCCGGGGGGACAGACTCATGTGTGTGTTTGTTTGGAAGTGGAGCCTCTCTGAGCTTACAGTATCACGCACATCTAAAGTGTTCTGGTGAGATGGCAGCCAGCCGCTGCTCTTCATCCCTGAACTATACATCACTTCCTCTTCCCCCTCACTGAGCACACACACACAAACAAACACACACTCACTCTCAGGGACACTAGCAGATCCAAAACAAACAAGCAAACAAACACTGTGGATGTGGATCCTGCCCACAGGGCCTCAGCGCGCTCAGAGCCGACCACAGTGATTGAGTGTGACACAGAGAAACACAGTTAAGTAGAGTTTGTCTCCTCAGGCCTGATTTAATGTAAATATTATAAATATCAGATTATATTTAAAGGAGCAGAGCGCCTCGTCCTCCTCTCTGCAGAACAGGAAACGGATCACACCTAACGGCTAGCTTGTGATGCTAACCCTTGTTTTCCTTCACTTAGTGAAATTCTCGCTCTGTTTGACTCGACTGTAAACATAAAGGTCAGAAACAAAAATGCTGACTGAACTCTGACTCCCAGAATCCTCCAGGGCCAGCTTTTTATCACTTAGCCCCTCTGGTCAACTCTGATCTGACGAGATAAAGAAATGTGATTCTAAAGACAGAAGATCAGAGCTCTGACAGGACAGATAAACTCATCATATAATTCATTGTTTTTATCATTATTATGATTTGGAGATAGATACAGGAATGGAAATAGCACGGTAAGGTTAGACTTTAAAACTCCTTTGAGGAGTCTTTTTCTGCTCATGAAACAGGCTAAAGCTAGCTCTGATGCTTCTATCTTAGCTTCAAAAGCTGACCACACCATCAGAAAAGAGATGATACAGCACGCTGCAGAAAGTTTTTGTTACAAAATAGAAAGTTTCAGAGAAAGGAGGAGTAGGAGAGATTCTGATGTTAACTCTACACTACTCATCAAACTTCATCACCAGCCTACTTCATGCTAACTGGATGGTTCAACAAACAAATCATATTTTTTAAATGTGAGTTTCAAATGTAGGTTATGTTGTATCTGAGCTATATCTCTGGTTACTATCTGCTCACGCTCTAAAGCTCTACTACCTGGATGAAAACAATCCCACATGATGGAGCTAGCTCTTCTAATGTTAGACTAAAACTTTGATCCAACCTCATTTAGCAAAAGGATAAACACACAGGTCTCAGATATTACCACCTCACCTCCACCACCACCTCCACTCCTCTTCCCACTGATAGATCTCGGTGAATGTTGGCGTTGAATGGACCGATCATTTGTTGTGAAATTTAGATTCTGCTGCAGAACTTCATTTTGTTGCATTCTCTCTTGAACTCTGAGCTCTTTGATCCTGACGACCCGTGTTTGTGTCGTTTTGTGTTTTCAGGTCCACACAGAGTTTGTGAGGAACGTGGAGAACACGTCTGTGGAGAGTTTGATCCAGAAACTGGCTGAGAGCAAAGGAACGGGCAAAGAGAGGCCAGGTAAGTCACCTTTACATCTCAGAGGATCTGTTTGTCACGGGGACTGAACCTCCGTGTGAGCGAGGGCGAGGCCTGGATGGAGACGGCCAATTAGACGTGAGCGAGCCCATCAGAGTGGATCACAGTAATCTGCTGTAAAGGTGGGCCAGAGCTGCATTCCTCGGATCATGTGACACTCGGGGCTTTGCTCTGCTGCAGACTAAGCAGCCAGAACCAACCTCTGAGGAGGTCAGGGCTCAACAATGACTCCTGTGTAAACTTCTCCATGCCACAATAACCAGGATGCTCCTCCTCCTCCTCACTAAGCCCCGCCCCTCACTGCCACCTTTCTCACAGGTTACAGGTCACAGAGCGTTCTCAGTGATCACTGAGAAGTCTCAGGGTGGACACTCCCAAAGTGTCTGCCTCTCTGAGCTGGATCTGTGAAACCACATGAAGGGTTCTCCTCTGGTCCCTGTACTTGGACTACATTACGCCGGGTCACAGGCTCAGAAGGTTCAGCTCCGCTGTGTTTGTGTGTACACACACGGCGCCCCCTGTGTCCAGACGCTGTGTCGTGGAGTGGTGGCCCTCATTTGTTTGGACAGCAGGATTAATTGAGGCTGAAGAAACGGTCAGAAAATTCCTCTGGTCCGTTCATTAGAGGCGGAGCCGAGGCCCCGGGCCTGTCAGAAAAATGAGCCCAGAGTCCGTCCCCTGATTACAGCGCTGAACGGATGGCCGCTCGCTGCCCGCTCGCTGCCCGCAGACACAGAGAGGTTGAATAAACTTTCTACTGCGGAAACAATCCCAGAGTGACACGCTGCGAGGCGGCGAGGTGGGGGGCTAGTGGAGGGGGGCGAGTGTGCAACGATATCCAGCTGAGCTGTCAACTGGACCAGGGCCAGACACGCAAACACTCCCTCCACTACTACTCCTCTGCTCCTCCTGTCCTGTGAGTCCTCTGTGGTGCTGTCGATGGTCCTGCCATGACGAGTGTCTTCATGTTTCTTTCTTAGACATTTCATCCTCAGCGTGATCTGGTCTCTCTGTTTGGTCTTAAAGTCGTCTGTACACTGCAAAAAACTGAAATCTTGTCAAAAAATGTTGTCGTTTTTTCAGCAGAAAATGTCTTTTTAGATTTATTATGAGCCACATTCACCTGACCAGTCCGGAAAAATGCAAATGTTTCAAACAAATTTATGAGCAAATTTTTCTTATTCCATTGACAGATTTTTTTTTCTCATTACAAGCACTTTAGACCTCACTTTTGTCTTTAAATGTCTCAAAACAAGACGTTTTTCTGGACTGATGAGTTGAATGTGGCTCATATTAAGTATAATAAAACAATTTTCTCTCCAAATAAGAAAAAAACACTTGATAAGATTTCAGTTTTTTGCAGTGTAACGTCAGCCCTCGTTTGGTTAATCTTCACCGCCTGTGTTTGGACTCCTCTTCAGTTGGTCTGAATAAATATTGTCAGATTTAATTTCAAGACGCCGTTGGGGGTTAGGGGTTGGGGGAGGGTTCCTGCTCCTCCCCGGTCTTTAGTGGATCCTTCAGAGAGTACAGATCAGACCTGTGTGTGTGTGTGTGTGTGTGTGTGTGTGTGTCAGGTATTCCTCCTCTGAGTGTGATGAGTTTGAGGAAAACATGTTTGTGTTTTTAAAGTGACTCTGTGTTCACATCGACCTGCTCAAACCTTCTCACCTGTTTCATGTCAGCACGCTGACCCCTCTCACTTCCTCCATCAGTCCCACACTGAGCATGCCAATTTAGCTCTGACTGGCATGAAACACTCTCACACACACACACACACACACACACACACACACACAGACTGTTACAGTGTTTCGTGCCTGCTCTGTGTACTCGCCCGGCGGTGAAGAGGCCCTGTGATATTGCACAGTAGAGTAGATCGCTCATTGGTGTACTTTATCCACTTCACTTGGCGTGATGCGGGCCTCTCGTGACTCGCCGCTTCCCTGCGCTTTCACTCAGCATCGCACACGCCAAACAATGCGTCAGTTCTGCTCACGACCGGCTTCCTCTGGGAGGGAGTGACGGAGCGCTGCTGCTGCTGCTGTATCCGTTTTTTTAGATAAAATATCATCAGAGTGTGTTTTCATATCAGCGTGATAAAGAAATACTCAAACAGAATGCTTCACCTTCATTCTTTCCTTTCCTCTTCTTCTTTTCTTCCTCTCTCTGCTGTGAGGCTTTCTTGGCTTTAAGTTTGTACTGAAAATGGAATGATATTTGTTGAAGTGTAGGTCTGACTTTAAATCATTAGATGTCAGTGTTTCTCCTCCTGTCTCTCAGAGATAATAACAAAGTCTTTCAGACTCCATCACCCCGGCCCCTCCTGACTGACACGCAGCCTCATCGCATGCCTCTGCTCTTCATCCGTCTTCCTCTTAGTGTGTCAGTGAGAGCATGTGTGTGTTAAAGTGCCGTCCCCCTCTTTAAAAAGCCTCTATTAATGCTCCCCGAGGCACATTTGGAGCGTGACAGTCCCTGGACGAGCAGGAGGAGGAGGAGGAGGAGGAGGAGGCTGGGAGGTGAAAGTGTATAATTGATGAGCATTAAATGAAGTGTGAGCGTTGTTGTTTTTCCTGTTTGGATCATCTTTCCTTGGTAAACTGAAGCTTTATTATTCTTCTGCTGAAATAAAAGCTGGTGCTGCTGGAGCCGGGGGTCTGATTCGATGTGACGTGTTGTTGGTTCAGCCTGTTAATGAAGATTTCCTCGATTATCTGAGCAGCTCTGAGCGGCTCTGCTCGGCTCTGAGCGGCTCTCTGAGTGTTCGTGCGGCTCGTCTGTTGGTTTATGAGGACTGTGTTTGCTGTGGCATGCAGCAGAGAGGGGAGAGGGCATCTCTAAGCCCCGCAGCAGATTTATCCATGTGGCTTTAAACACTTCCCTGCATGTAATCTGGGTCTGTTTGTCTTATTCTAATAGGGTTAGTGTGTGTGTGTGTGTGTGTGTGTGTGTTTGTGTGAGCGTGTCTGCGCGGGGCTTTAGGTTGTTACCTGCTGTCAGCTGAATCCCCCTCATTGATCATCGATCAGTGATCGGGTTGTGATGGTGTTGGCTGAGCTTTGTGTTTTCAGGATGAAGTGTCTCTGAGAGCCACCAGACACTCAGTTAACTCTGCTGTTGACCCCGTCTGCCCCGTGGGACCAGCCCCGCTCTGTGTCACTGTGTGTGTGTCACTGTGTGTGTGTGTGTGATTATTGCGTGATGTACATCCTCAGCGCTCTCAGCAGCGGCTCGTTGACCCTCCCTCTGCCTGATGAACCTTAATGATCGTTGTTTGTGTCTTTAGGAGCCGTGGAGTTCGAGGAGTGTAACACAGCCATCGCCACAGAAGGTGAGACCCAGAGTGAGACACACACTGTGCAGGAGTTCTGCAGGAGAGAAAACACACAAAGTCTCTTTCTATTTTTACTTCATGAGTCAGAAATAACTGTCTCTGCAAACAGAGGAAATGGTTTGGAAGCTTCAAAATAAAACAGGAACAGTTTAACGGCGAAGCTGCTGAATCATTAGAATGAATGAATTCATCTTGACTGTGAGGATCTGAGTGTTAGGCCACATCAATCACAGAATACAGATTACACATTCATAAAAATAAAGAAAAAACATAATTTAGTCTTTTATTTTGAAAAGCTGAACCCCTTGCCTCTTTAAAAGAGTTCAAAACAACATCATCATCTCAAACTCTCTGGTTTGTTATAGTGGGAAAAACTGGAGTGGGTCATAGGGATGGGTACTGAATTAGGTACTTATATAGGTAGGGTAACTGAATTCTGTCTGTAGTACTGATTCACGCCAAATCAAACGGTACCAGAAGAAGAAGTAGAGGAGTAGGTGATTTTCCATGCTGGACACAGAATTACAAGTTTATATTTTGAGAAAAAAAAAACTTGAAAACCTTTGAGATTTTATTATTAAACTAATTAATGTTTATATTACCACATAAACACACAGAAGTGCTAAAAATTGGTACCATTGGTAAAAGATACCGATTACCAGGTACCGGCGCCAGGTACCATATCGTTGCAAATGTGAAAGGTACCCTAGTTGGTCATGAATTTGTATATCTATGTTCAAACATTTTAAAAGTTCAGCTGTTTGCCTCTAGAGTCAAACATGAAGAATCTCAGTTTAAAAAGTATTTTAATTTTTCTGCTGGTCCTCATCCTCAGTATCTCTAGTTATTTTAGTCAAATCCTCTGAGGCCAGAAAGATTGAGTCCTCCAGGTTCATCATATTCAGGAGGCGCAGGTTGAAGAAAGGTTTCACCTCTCCAGAGAAGGGCTAAACAATTGCAGAAAAATAATCTAATTGCAATATTTTTGTACCAATATGCAATATTTTATTTTATTTGATTTGATTATTATTTTATTTATTTTATTTTATTTTATTTTATTTTTATTTTTATTTATTTATGTATTTATTTATATATTTTTTATTTTTTTTTTATTTTTTTTTTTGGGGGGGGGGGAGTGGTATGATCCTCTGAATTATTCACTAAGCACAAGCAATGAATCATTCTATCTGAACACCAATACAACAAACAATACTTTCAACATATAAACACATCTTTCCTGCAATTTTTAATGAAAAAAAAAGAAAAAGGAACACTGAAATGTTACCGACCTCCAGTTGTCAGTCAGAATAAAAGAAACGTACAGAATAAAGTGAACAAGAGGTATAGCTCTGCCAGCTGCAATTATTTAACTGTATGGATCTCTGTAGCTTACAGGGTTTTTGTCATAGAAACAAGCAGATTGACTTTTGCTGTTTCTTAGGGAGAACGAGTACAAGTTACTATATTTCCTCCAGGTCTTCTATTGCAGTGTGATGTCGGTTTGAATCCGATAAATTGTTCAGCCCTACTCCAGAGTGAAGCACAGAGTGTGTGAAGCAGACTGCTGGTTTAACAAACACAGGTAAAACTTCCTCCTGTTCTTAAACTGTCTGTGTGTCTGTGTCTGTGTGTCTGTGTGTGTCTAAGGAGCTAAACCCAGGAAGAGGAAACCATTTGGCATCCCAGGACGAAGGAAAGACAAGGACACAGACTCCACGTGAGTGATCATCTGCTGTCCATCTTTACCCAATCTATGCTCCATATATCTGTGTTTATTTTCTCACTTGTCTGTTTTGTCTGTCAGGGAGTCGACAGAAGTTGAAACAGCGGTGAGCAGTTTTTATCACTTATTTTCTCTGCTGTAACGCTCGCCCTCTGTCTCTGTCTCTCTGTCTGCCTCTTCCTGTTTGTCGCTCATTCAGTCGTTCTCTGTTTCTGCTCGTAGAACACGGCCAACGGCGCTCCCCCTGGATACTATGGAGCCATCGACATCCAGAATGCTGTGAGACAGCCTGTACACTCTGACACATACACACAAATATGTTTCCTGTTGAGTAAATCAGTGTTTTTAACTGCCTCAGGTTTGATCTAAACATTGTTCTGCTCTCGTTTCTCTGTGTCCCATCAGAATCTTCCTCAGGTGGACGCAGAGGGTTTCTGTATCCGGCCTGAGGCCAATGAGAATGATATCCTTTCCTCCGTATGAAGCTGCTGATCCTCTCAGTGTATATGGCAAAGCTTTAACTCTGTGTGTGTGTGTTTTCTGCTTCCTGCTGGTCTATAGCCTGACCTCAGACCTCAGTCAGAGCAAACTGGAGGCTGTAGACTGACCCATGTCTGTTGTTCTCCTTAACTTCTCCTTCTTCCTCCGCGCTCACATGCCAAAGAGAATTCCTTCTACTCGTCCAGTGACTCAGAGGACGAGGATGAGCACAGGAAGTTTCATGTAGAAATCAAACCGCTGCAGCCCAACAACGGCACACATCAGAACCGAGCCACCATCGACGAGCTGAAGGCCTCTATCGGAAATATTATCCTGTCCCCGTCCACTTCGGTAGGACTCTCACACACTCACAGGGACCAGGTAGAGGCTGACAGCTGCAGCTCTGCCTGAGCGACAGTAGAGGGCGACAGGAAGATGATAACCCTCACTTTAAACTCCCTCAGTCTGCTGCTGCTCTCAGAAAAAACTCACTCAGAGCTTATTCTACGTTTACGTCAGGTCTGAATCACTCCAAACACCACCAAGGGCTCTACCTCTACGCAGGCACACCCTTTATCAAGACTCAGACCCAGACTCAGGCCCAGATTTAGACCTAGACTCAGATTTAGACTCAGGGGAAGAGATCCAGGGAAACTTTAGAGAACGATCCACAACTCAGGAATAAGCTCTGAGTTAGAGATCTGATGTTTGTACCTTTCCCCACTCTCACACACACAGACACACACACACTCATAGGCTGCTAGCCTCGTAAGCACTTAAGGGAACCCTGTGCAGCAGGAAACACACACACACATACTTTAAAAGCGTACACACAGTAACACACACATCCACACACAGTGTGATCTGTGACCTCAGTCATGGAGACGTTCATTCACCATCACTCTCTCCGGATCTCTCTCCTCCTCCTCCTCTGTTGCCGCTCTGTGAAAATAGATGCTGCCATTAAAATTTCGAACACACTACTGTGTGTGTGTGTGTGTGTGTGTGTGTGACTGTGTGTGTTTATGTTTGTATGTATGTGTGTGCGTTTGTGTTGGCTGAGAGGGCACGCTCAGTGTGATGGAGTGTTTCACTCGCCTGCATCCATGTCACGACATCTCCTCCCCTCGTCTCCTCAGCTGTGTTTGACTTCCTCCCTCCTTACTTACCTATCTCCTTTCCTCTCCTCTTTGCCTCCTTTCTTCTTCCTCTCCTCTTTCCTCCTCCCTTTCTCTGTTTTCTTTCTGTTTCTGTTTTTCTTGGAGCCCTCTCCTCCTTTCACTCATCATGTATTTGTGGTGATTCGTCGACTCTTTACGAGCTCCGTTTGTGTTTTTTTATCTTGTGTTTTCTTCCTTTCTGCTCAGAGCTCATGATGAAGAGAAGTTTTATGTTTACAGAGGATGTTTTTGGCCTTTAAGTGTTTGATTTCAGTTTATGTTTAAGTTGAGACTCAAACCAGAAGGAGCACAGAGACACAGACATGTAGATGTTATCTACCTTCCTCTCTTTCTGTATTTTAAGACTTCTTTAATTCTTCATCTAGAGAAAGTTTTGAAGGAGGTGACGTCCGATGGATCATCTGGTGTGAATTAGATTTTCTCCTCCTCCCAGCCCTCGTTCTTCTCTCCTTCCTCCTCCCGTCCGTCCCTCTGCGGTGTTTCTTTTATTGAAACAGAAATGGAAGTCGTGTGTGTGGCCTCTGAGAGCCGTAATTGAACCCATTTGCCGTTTAGCGCCTGTGGGACTAAGGTTGGCCCCTCAGCTCTCTCCTGGTTAAACTCCTCGGCTGTGCTCGCTCTTCGTCCTGCTCGCTGTGTCTCATAAACCCGTTTGATTCCCTTTCTTCTCCTCAGACCTGGAGCTCTCCTCCTGTGAAAACAAACTCTCTATTGAAACTTTTTGCTCTGAGTCTGAGCGTTTCTCTCTGACCCTGTGGACTTAATCGACATATCTGGAGGTTCACAGCGTGTTTCCTCAGATTTACCTCCAGTCTGAGTCAGAGGAGAAGCCGAAGTGTTGAGGCCACTGTTTAGAGTCCGGTTCACGGCTCTGAGCGTCTGAATCTTTCACCCTAAATTGAAGCTCTGGTATGTGAGAGGGGAGCTGATTTACTGAGTCTGAGTCTGAGGTGGAAAAAGTCCTGGACCGTGGGGAATAATTCATCACAGGGTTTAAAACAGGAGGGTTTTATTGAGTTTTTACACTTTAGGTGATAAATATTATTAAACAAACACCATCAGAGAGGGTAAGGGCTTCAGAGCGCTGAGTTCACAAAGAAACGACTGAAGGAGTTTAAACTGAGAGGGACACACACAAGCTCACAAAGAAAACTTTAGAAACTTTAAGAAATCTCTGTTAGTCTGTTTTATGTTTCCTGTGTCAATATGCTGATTTTATTTATTCAGCTCCAAAGAGTTTAAATTCTGTGTGTGTGTATTTTAAGCACATTAACCAATTAATTACTAATGAAGGTGTGTGTTTGTGTTTCCAGGGTCAAATGCGGAGGAATCAGTCCAGTGAGTATCTCCATTTCTCTCTGTGTTTTTGTGTGCTTTTGTGTGTTTTTGTGTGACTGTGAAGAGAGATGAGTGTCAACTGTATGACTTCTCTTCCACGTTCGTCTCTGCCTGAGTTGTTTTTAAAGAGGAGAATCCAGACAGCTCAGCCAAAAGCAACACGTCCTGAGAAAAAGTAAATATCTGCTGTTTTCTGTGAACGTGGGTCTGAAGGATGATTTCCCCCTGAGGAACAAATCAGATGAGTTTCTGAATGAGTTGTTTACGTTTAAGCACGTCAGAAGTCTTCTTCAGTCTGATGTAAGTGTTTACTGTGAGCCTTTGCAGCACCTGAAGGTCTCACCTGGAGGTATTATAGCTTTACACACTTTCTTAAAGCTCAGGGGAGACAGTTTTTTTGAGTCTGTACAGAAAGAAGAGGAGATGCTTTGTTTGGTTCCTCTTTATGAAATATTATCAGATACCTGAGAACGAGCTGAGTGACAAAAACACCCACAGGGCTCCAAAACCCCTCTGTTTGTTCTATTAACCGAATTTTCAGGCATTTCACTTCATCTAATGTCAAATATTCCTATTCAGACTGAAGCATTACCAGGAAGTTAGATGACAAAAGTTCAACTCATGACAGGGGCTTGTGCTACATGCACTTTGGGGTATTCTGGGGTGGGGGGGTTTGCAGGTTTGGTTGGAAGCCCCAGGATGGTTCTCAACAGATCTCAACAGATGCGGACTCTGGAGCAGTGTCATACTAAACTCAATTCATTAACAAAAAATTATATATACATTTAAAAGGATGTGTGAATGGGGGTGTCTATACGTAGAGAAATTATCTCAGGTCTTGCGTTTTGCAAATTTATCATTATTATTGTTGTCACTATTTTTCTAATTACTGTAGTTATTATTGTTACCCTTGTTTTTATTACATTTTTTAATAATAATAATAATAATAATAATAATAAATATAATAATAATAAATAGTATATACAATATAAATATATAATATATATAATATAATAGTAATGAAAATAATAATAATTAGTATTATTATTTTAACTATCCTTTCGTGTTTTTATTCATTTATCTATATATATAAATATATATATATATATATATATATATATATATATATATATATATATATATATATATATATATATATATATATATATATAAAACGTTATTATTATTATAATTATCATAGCTACCTGTGCAATCAATCACTGTCCTGTCCTGTTGCCCAATTAAAAAATAAATAAATAAAAAAAAAAGGATAATAAAAGTTCAAAAGTCCAAACCTAGATAACATCTTATTTGAAGATATCATCAAATGTATAAATCAGACAGGCCACGGAGAAACACAGGAGTCGAACATACAGTGGACTGACAGAGAGCAAGAACAGGAGCAGGCAGGAGGAGAAAACGGCTTCACATTGAAAACATGACGCCTTTGATTTTAAGACCTGAAGGATTAAAAATGCAAAGAGGGAAAAAAAACGAGATTTTCAGGAAGAAGTAGCAAATGTTTAACAAAAAAGAAAGTTGAAAGAAAGAGTGGTAAAATATGAGAGTGAAGTCTTGAGTTGGCTGACGTAAGGTGGGAGTTTGATTGCTCTTACCTAAAGCTCTATACTCTACACACGCTCAGGGGTGAAGACAGGGTCCACTTTGACCTCTAAAGGTCCCGGTGAGTATGTTTCCATCCAGCAGTTATAACCCTTCACCCTCCTCTTCTCTGTCCCCTGATCGGAGCTTTACAGCCGGCTGACTCCAGCTAACCTCACTGACGCTGCGTCCTCTCCTGCAGATTTTTTTTAGGTTTAACTCAGATTTCAGTTTTTATTTTGGGACCTGTTTTTTTTTTTTTTATCTCTGGTGCTTCCTCACTGCTTCAGGTTGCTTCTTGTAATGTTTCGTAACACTTCAGAGAGAAGTGAAAGGAGAACAAAGCAGAGTTTCAGTCTGTTTCACACTCACTGGCTCCTCCTCCTCCTGCTGTCCTGAAGTGTTACCAAAGATTAAAACACGTCAGCGTTAACTCTTTCTGCAGTGTTTGGGTCAGAATCAGGTTTTTAACGTGAGGCAGAAAAAAGAGAGAAAGAGAGAAACACTGACTCTAACCCACTGCACATCGATCTCTGATTCCTGCTGGCAGACGTTTGTTCTCACTGGATGAGTCCAGACCTCAGTTTATGTTCCTGCTTCAAGGTGTGATGAAGATTGGACTCCACTTTCTGAACACAGGCCATGAAAAGCTCTGGAGTCTGGATTCAGTTTCAGTTCTTGGTTGGTGTGAAAGTGTTTCTGCTGTCACCGCTCGCTGAACGTCTGCAGGTTTAATTCTCTGTTTGTTGTTCCTGCAGGCGATGAGCTGGCCAAACCCAGAGTGCCAACAACATACGAGTGAGTGAGAGCGCTGAGATTTCCACCATGACTTCATGTTTTTAGAGAGTTTGTTTTCTGATTGTGATGTAGATCAAACACAGTTTAACTTCCCTCTCTGTCTGCAGACTCGCCAACAACGACCTCCTCTCTCTGGACCCGTTCGGTCCCACGCTCACAGGAAGCTCCTCCCTCTCTGCCTCCTCATCAACAGGTAATCCCAAGAGTCCACTTTAGCCTCATCCTGCAAACATTCACACCTGGAGACTTATAAGGGCTGTGAGGAGTTTGAAAGTGATCTTGAAAAAGTCTCTTCTAGATGCCTGATTGTAATCCACTCTTTAAAATGAGATTATCAGCGCCAATATTGCTAGTTACAAGTTATTTTAAATTGCTACTTCTTAGCCTCCAGTTCAGGTCGTCCAGGACTGGACTGGTTTACGGCATGTATAGGTCTCTATGACAACACCACGCTGGCTGACGAAGTTCAGTAGTGAGAAGAGATAAAACACAGAGATCTGTGTTTTTCTCTGCTGAATCAATTTCTATGGCTAATTTTGTAGTGATAGTGGACACAGGAGCCCGAGCTAAAAGCGAATTAGCCTTTAGCTCGCACTGTAATAGGAACTGAACTGTTTGTGCTAATGTTCACTCCAACTCACAGTCAGCAGTTATTCTGCAGTGGTCTGTTCAAACTTGAGAGTCTATCAATAAAATGAAGAGTGAGGTTACGTAAGCTCTGTTTGGTAGACGACAGGCAGGACATAGCTAACCAGGATTTACTAACGTTACACATCACGGACATGTCTTAAAGCAGCAGACCGCCAGCTGTGCTAAATATAAACGGCTACCAAACTACTTACAAACTGACAGTATTTACTTTTTGTCACGTTAGCCTGCGGATACGTTGGAGCACTGGGTTGCTGATGCCGCTAACATATAGCCGGCTGCAACAATGTTTGCTTGATGTCACGTTTCAAACTGTAGCTCTTTGTAACTGTACTGATAAATGCCTTTCCTCGGTGTGTTGTGTCCTGTACAAAGTTGTCCTGAACAAAGAAATCTTTTTTTGATCCAATCTCCATTCGATTCTAAAACCACCACATGCCTCACCTATAGTAATTTACAACAGTGTGAGAAGACTCCAGGCCACAAGGTGGCGAGGGAGTGCAACTAAAACAGATCCTCCTCATAGCATCTTTAAACTGTGAAATACCTGATGACGTTTACACCCTGAGGTTTGCTCTCCTGCTCCGTTTATCGACACTTAAAGTCACCGTATGAACACACCAAGGTTATAATAGTTTTGGATTTGTCATTATAGTTTAGTATTAGTTAGTCATGACATTTTTTTTCAATTACAGATTAGTTTTAATTAGTTTTAGAGCAGGCATTCTAGTTTTTATTTAGTTTTGATTTTTGCAACAAGGCTTAGTTTTAGTTTAGTTTTAGTTTTTCATACCTTATTAACCAGGTGCAGGATTCAAAAAGGTCAGAGTAAATATTTTGTCATACTGTTTATTTTCAAGTCCAACATAGTGCTCACCGCTCAGTCAACGCTGATACTGAACTGTTGGCTGCTGCCTTAAACGCAAGAAAATAATATAAACTTAAAATAAAAACATAAACATAAACTATATAAAAATAATGGTAACATAAATCACATAAAATAATATAAACATAAATTATATAAAAAAATATAATATGAGCTTTAATAATTAGAAACTTGGACTCTGTAACAATAAAGTCAGACTCATATGCAGTTAAACTATAACAGATGTTCTGATTCATTGCTCCACTAAGTTTCGTTGCAGCACAGCGCACAGCCAGTCAGTGCAGTAAACGAGTACGTTCCAGTATGTTGCTATGATGGTGCTGTAAGGCGCTGACAACTGCCGAAAACTGTCATAAAGTTAGTTGGGAAAATGTGTTGGATTAATTTAAACCCCTAAAGGCTAATAATGTTGTCAAAAACTATAACTAAGGACTTTTTATCCATCATTTTCGTTAGTTTCAGTTAGTTTTGTGAACACAAGATACAGTTTTAGTTTACTTATCGTTTTTGTTTTCTTTTCTAGTTTTTATTAGTTTGAGTTAACTGCAATGTATTTTGAATTTTAGTTTTCGTTTTTAGTTTCATTTTAGTTAACTATTATAACCTTGGAACACACATGTCACACACATGTAGCTGCCTCAGCTTCTTCAGGTCAGAGTCCTCTGGATCAGATAGACATTTATTTCTTCCTAATGTCGAGGCATCCATCAGCTCAGAGCAGGCTAATCTGGATATGAAGTTAGACATTGAAACATCTGGTTCACTGTCAAAATAAGATACCCAGTATTGACATCAGAACATTTTTAACTTTACTTCAACAACAAACTGACCCAATATGCAGAGCCAGGCCAGGAGGGTTTACAGACCAACATGAATGAGGAGAGGATCATTGAGATGGGACGTCCTAGGTCACATGACTCCAGCTACCTGGTTGTCTGAACCAGAACAGGATGGAGAAGGACAGGACGTGGTTCTTGTGAAACTCTGTTTCAGTAGCAGCAAGGGGGGTCTAAGGTTCCTGCTGCAGAGATCGGAGTTGATTGACAATGTGGTAAATATTTGGAAACAGAGATCTTGGTGTTGTTTGGTCTAATAAAGGACAAGAGGAGATCAAACTCTTATTTCTGCCCCAAACCACCATCATCTGATCCAGATCCCCTGACCTGGTCCTGCTGCTCTCCTGCCTTTAACGTGTCCTGAACCTCAGGTCCCTCTGCACCCAGGTGTGCTCTGAGGGAAACAGGTGAGGGTGGTATTTACTGAGCTGATGGAGCTGCAGGTGCAGACTTCGTGTCTTAACTAACCTGATGGAGTGTTCAAACCACGCAGCGGCCTCAGTGAGCCTCTCGTGGCCTCAGAGCTGACTCCCGTGTTTAAACAGAGTGACATTAGCGCTGACCCACGGCCCGGGTTAAACCTAATCCACAGTTAATTGGCACCTAGCTGAGGTCAGCAGGTCGGATATTAAGCCTCCTGGCACGTATGTTGTCAAACAAAGTCTGGATTCTGTCAAAGGTCTCAGCTTAGAAGTCAAAAGAGCATCTCACGGAGCTGAGATTAGGATACGAGGAGGAGTTCAGGACGGCTTAGAGACTTTAAATCTCTCCGTGAGCAGAGAGGACGCTTCAGCTGCTAACACACACACATACACACAGGATACACCACACAGGTTTACACACACATCACACCCTACAGGTTAACACACACTCTGTGGGTTTACACAGATCACACACCTGAGGAAAGCAAAGCACAGACTTTATGTTTCAACTTTCATAAGTTCATTTGGTCTGGATTTCTTTGTGCATGTTTGTTTTATTTCATTTATTGATTTATTTTTGTTTAAAAAGATTTGAATTGTTTTTGTTCTTTAGATTTATTTCTGTTTTAATTTTGGTTTGATCGTTTCCTGTCAGACCTCGCCTCTATCTTCCTTTCTATCCCTTCATCTCCATCTTTACTGCTCGACGACGTCTTTCTCCCAGAGGCCTCAGGTAACACGTGTGAGCCTCAGGTTACATGTGTGGTCAGCTGTTTGGGTTTTTTTTCTGTTCAATGTTTGAGCTGTTTTTTGTTTAATGCATGTTATATTGACATTTGGATAAACTGACCTTTGCTGAGAGTTCATGCTTTGGAATTGTTGATTTGCATGTTTACATTTTATTAGAGGATGACTTCAGTGTGACTCATGTGTCGGTTTGAGTGTCAGAAAAAAAGTTAAACTTTGGCCATTCAGATCGTTAAAGCTCCTCGAGCTGCTTTAAAGATCCTGTGAGGAGTTTTTGACTGCTCATAAACTCATTGAAATTAACAAAGAAGCTTCTTTATGGTCTACAAAATCAAACCAGACCAGATCACGTCTAAACTCTGGTTTTACCTCCTGATACCTCTGGGGAGGGAAGTCTATTTGAGGACAGTAAAGATTATTTTACAAGAAAACACAACAAATAAAATCAGCAAAGAAATTAAAGTTAATATTTGTCCACAGGGGGCGCCACAATGGACACAAACAGGAAGTTCCTTACTGGTGCTTTGTGCTGGTTATGAAACAGACTGAAACATGGTTAAGAACTTTGCTCAGTGACACGTGTGAGCGGTAAAAGAAAACTAGGGGAGATTTCATTGTAGGGCAAACTCTGATTAAAGATATTCAGCACAAAACCAGCAAAGTGAACAATATGACACTTTGTCCAGAGGGGGCGCCAAAATGCACACTAACCCAGAGTCCTTCACAGGAACTTTTCTGTAATAAAAAAAAGTGATTTTAGGAACATTAGTCACAGTCACTTACTGAGGTTTGAAATGATGATACGCTGAGACTTTGTGTCACACAGTTATCCTCTGACAGCAGCGAGCAAACACTCGTACTGTTGGAAAACATTTACACAAACACCAGAAGAAGAAGATTTTGTCGTTATATTGTTATAAAACATCTTGTTCTTGGGACTCCTCAGTGCTGGTAATCTGAATGTGTCTCTCTCAGGTTAAAATAGATTAATTCTTATTTTCTGACTCATTGATGGTTGTGAACTGACACTAACTGATATATGGATGCTGTTGTTTTGCTGTTGTGTGACTAAAGCTCTGATCAGTTTACGTTCTGTACCTGGTCTTTGTTGTGTTTATCACCTCTTTCGATCACATCGCCCCCCTCAGCTGAGACGGCGCTACAGCCAGAGCGCTCTCCTCCTCTGGCAGAGCAGTCCAAAGACGTCTCCTCGTTCTCCTCGTCTACATCCTCTCCCTGGGACTCCCCCGAAAACCCTTTCCAAGCCCTCAAACCAGTCCCAGCGAGGGCCCAGAGCGCCCCTATCACCCTGCCCACGGAGCCTGTCGACCCCATCAGGAGCCCCTCAGCCTCCAGTCCTCCAAAGAGCTCAGACGCCTTCTCCGCCGTGTCCTGGTCCCAGAGCCAGTGGATCGCCTTCAGTGATAACTTCACTCCAGCTCGTCGTCAGGGCTCTGGGTTTGCACCGAAGGAGGTCCAGAGACCGCAGTCTGGCAGGTTGAGTCGCTTCCTGTCCGATGAGTCTGCCGAGGCGTTCAGCAGAGCTGGAGGAAGCAGAGACGAGCACAGCTCCGGTTTCTCGGATGTTTTCTCTGACAGGACGACGACTGCAGCTCCAACAAACAAAACTTTCACAAACGGTAACACAATCCATGATGGATGAGACTTGATGTGTGCCTGAGGTCTGGACTCAGTTTGGTGTTTTACTTTTTTACCTTTGAGTTCATGTGTTGGTTTCATCATTAAAGACGCTTGTTTTGAATATTTTTTTAATTTGTTTGGTTTTGTTTTTGGGTTTGAAATGTCTGTTTGACTTACTGCCTGGTTTGATGTCTGTCTTTGAGTTTCCCTTTGTATTATTTCGTTCGAAATGTTTTTGAAATATTTCTTTTTTTGATTTTACTTCTGTAAACAGGTTATGCTTTTATGTTTGTGTTTTTATTTTGAGTGTGACAGTTTTGTGAATCAATGAATGAAGCTCTCTTGCATCTTGTGAACTCTTGAACGTGCACTACAGCCTGACCAGCGCTCTGAGAACTTTCCTTAACATCCTGGTGGCTGAGGTCACGGTCAGGCTGTACTTTGAACCTGATCCAGGTGCTGTTTTCGGTCTCTAACCCGACTCAGTGATGTTTGTGTTTTTCTTCTTGCAGTTCCGGTGCCAAACCGACCAACGACCCCGCTGACAGCCGGGGCTCTGGTGCCTCCTCCTCGGCCGTCCTCTCGACCCAAACTATCCTCTGGGAAACTCACGGGGATCAATGAAATTGTGAGAGCACACACTGTCTCAGACTTTCCTTCCTGTTAGGTTAAAAAGTAGAAATATTGTTGTAATACCAACTCTTACTTCAGGTTCGACCCTTCAGCCCTCCCAAAACATCGAACGCCAGCCCTCCTCCTCCAGCGCCACTCGCCCGGGCGGAGAGCTCCTCCTCCCTGTCCTCAAACGCCTCTCTGAGCGCTGCCAACACCCCCACTGTCGGTGAGTCTGTCAACTTTCCTCTTTCTGTTTTTCCTCCTTTTCTCCAGCTTCTTACTGACCTGTTTCTGCAAAACAACCTTCAGTTTCCTCTTCCTTCCTTCCTGCCTTCCTTCCTTTCCTCGACTCCTCGCAGGAGCTGAGCACACCTCTGCTCCTCCTCCTCTCTCCTCCCCTGAACCAGAGCTGCTCTCCCTCTCTCCCTTTTTCCTCCTCAGTCAGAGTGAGTCTTCCTCTCCACACTCTTGATCCTTCCATCTCTTCATGGCTTTAATGCTACCATGATTAGCATCAGTTAGCTCTGTGAGGTCATATCAGCCTGAAATCATCAAACGTTTGTGCCTCTGTCAGCCTCACCTCATCCTCTCACTCTCTGGGTTTGTTCCTCTTCTTTTCTCCTTCTTTCACTCTGATGTGGTGTAAAGAGGACGATGTGTTCATAGCTAAGCTGCCGACCTTTGAGAAGCGATGTGAAACACCAGCAGGTATGACTGAAGAGAAGAATCCTCTGAATTTGACTCAGACTAACAAACGCCACTCTGAATGCAGGCGCTAATGGAGAAATGGATATCTTTATGTCATGCGATTTAATTCCTGAATGTTCTCTTTGTTTTCACCTTTCCTCACATCCTGCATCCTTTCCTAACAACAGAATAATTCAATTAAATAACAATTCTGTAACGACTTATTTAGCATTTGAATGTTTAACATTATTACATAATGTAACATATAACTTTATTAATCCCATATGGGGAAATTTGTGTGGAGCAGCTCGTAAAAGACAGAAACACAAACACAAACAAAGACCAATTGACATACAAGCGGCAATAAAAACTATGCAAGGAGTTAAAAGCTAAGAACATCAATAAGACTAAAGGAGATGATGACACTGGGCTCAATTAAAGTCAGTCAGACTGAATACAAATTTTCACTAAAAAATAATAAGTAAATAAATAATTTAAAGTTTAGATAAAATATATACAGCACCAAGATAAAAAAGATGGTTAAGAAGCATATGGAGCAATCAGATATGAATCAAAGGTTAGATATGGTACAACTTTGTATAATGGGACACAGAACAGTACAGTGTGATATGAAACCATGTGGTTCAATATGGATCTGTACAGTACAATACGAAATGATATGGTGGGATATAGACTAATATGATGCAGCATGAAACAGTTTAAGGTGTGATGTAGAACAATACAGTGTAATATCGAACAATACGGTGCTGTATGTAACAATAATGAGCCATATAAAACAGTATGATGGGATGTCCCGCCTTTTGTCCAATGACAGCCGGGATCGGCTCCAGCCACCCATGACTCTCAACAGTATAAACAGTTCGGAAAATGAATGAATAAGTAATGGGATATGAAAGTAGGGATGCACTGATCTGATCCTGGTATTTGGTATCGGCCCCGATCCAGGCTCTCAAAGCTGGATCAGGTATTTTGTTGGCAAGAAAGGATCAGTCCAAACTTGACACTGCGGCTAAACTATGATTTAGTTTAGAGCTATAAAATTTTACAATTCAATATTCATTTGTGAAGTTCTAAAGCTTTGTTTACACTAAAATGCTATTAAACATTTAAACACTCAAAGTTTAGATAAATTTCAACTTTGGTAATTCCATATGTACTCATTTTTTGTCTTTTACTCAACACTCAACCAGTGTTATCTCACAGTAGGGCATGCAGATTATTATTTAACATTGAAATTGGATCAGTATCGGTATCAGTCGATTCACAAAACCCAGGTATCGGTATCGAAACCAAAAAAGGTGGATCAGTGCATCCCTGTATGAAACTATATGGTGCAATATGAATCAAAGTGAAAAAATTGGGAACATTATGGTGCAATATGGAACAATACAGTGAATTATGGAAAGCCACATTAATAAAAACAACAATATGGTGCTACAAGGAATAATACACTCTGATATGGAACAATAAAGTGTGTTATGGAACAGCTACAAAATTTTATCCTCATTAAAGTCTCTGTTAGTACCCTAAGAGCAGATCACAGGTGTCAACAAGTGATCCTAGGCATCAAGCTTTGGTACAAGGCGGAACAGGGTTATAAATGGTGTGTTCCATTTGTACTCGGAAGTCAGAATATCCCAGTTCCGAGTTGGAACACCCCCAGATGTTGGAACTTCTAACTTGTAAGTTGGAGCACCCACACCACCCCTGAGTTCCCAGTAGGAAATTACGAGTTGAGGGGCAAACAGTAATTAAGCTCCTGTTATATTTTTTTTCATTATAGAATTTCTGACTAGTGTTTGTAACAATAAATCAGCTGTATACATAGCATTATTCTGTGTTTATATACAGAAATACTGCTGTTAAGGCAAGTTTTTTTTAACTTGGCACTCCCACTCCTGACTTCCCAGTTCAAAGTACAAATGGAACGCAGCGAAATATCCTGCCACTCTCAATCTGTCAGAGCCTAAGTTTAGAAACGCCCTCTGCTGGTCATTAAAAGCACTGCAATACATTTTTTTTCCTGCTGATGTTATTTGTCCCATTAATTTCAAGATTTTGTGTTAATCACGAGGTCCAGTTACATCTGTTTCAAACTCTCACACAGAGAATCACAGTCTTAGATATTTAAAGTGTTTTATTTGATGTAACATGTCCCTGAATAACGGAATGTACTGACTGTAATGCATTAATGAGTTTAATATATTAATGACTGAAACATCTATTAATGATATAAATACTGATAACTGTGTGATGCCTCTTTGCCTGAAGCTTCTGATTTTCACATCTGATTTGAAACGTCCAACCTGCTGCTGGCTCTTCACAGACCTAAACTTTCTCCTCTTCCTCTCTCCTAAGGGACGTCTCGGGGTCCCAGCCCTGTGACCTTGGCATCCCAGGATGCTTTGCCCATTGCCGTGGCCTTCACAGAGTCGGTTAATGCCTACTTCAAAGGAGCTGATCCTACTAAGTGAGTCTCACATGACCTCTGGCTGCCACAGGCCCATACTCAGACCTGCACGCACGCACATTTTTCTCCATATTTGACCTTAAACCATAAGAGTACAGGGACCTGACCGCACAGTCTTTACCCATAATGCACCCTGCCAAAGCCAGCACAGCCTCAGAGTGTTAGTGTGTCCCGCTTTGCCTGTGAGGAATGTTTAGTGTTCGTCTGACACCATTCTTTCAGAGTGGATAACCTCCAGGAGGCAGATTATGGTGTGGGGCAGAGGAAACATACGGCCTTTTATTGGTTAACTGCTGCTAAATTGCTGCTGTGCAAACGGCTCATTTTTTCAGGGATTAGCTCACGGAACATTTCAGAAGCAATGCAGCAGAGACACGGTGTGAGGTGGAGACCTGCTGCTGCACCAAAACCACCAAAGGCTCCTCGAAATGTAGAAAAAAACCCTGGATTCATATCAGACTTACAGAGACGCTCACATGTTTGTGATGAAGGAGGAAGGTGTTTTTTTACCTGAGCTGGTTCAGGGTGATATCTGCTCTTCAGATTGAAGCAGTTTGAGCTCACATTGCTGCACAGGAAAAGCTGATAGATATTCTTCCCTGATCTCCAGGAACATTTTCAGAAAGACCTGAACCTGACCGAGAACTGATCTGTCTGAGACTCTCTGAGTGTTAAAAAAAGCTCTTTCTCTCTGTTTGTTTTTCAGGTGCATCGTGAAGATCACAGGTGACATGACGCTGTCCTTCCCCATGGGCATCATCAAGGTGTTCACCTCTAACCCCTCCCCAGCCGTGCTCACCTTCAGACTGAAGAACACCAGCAGACTGGAGCAGATCCTGCCCAACCAGCAGCTCCTCTTCAGGTGATTTAGACCCACTGGGTCCTGTTTGAATCAGATTGTCAGAGCGCTGAGGAGCAGGTCTGATGTGGAGGTTTGGACTGGATGATAGGAGGAGATGTGGTCTGCGTCAGAGAGAGGAAATTCAGTTAGTAACCTGACATAAAGCTTTCATTACGCTGTCAGGGAAATATTTTCCAGCAGCTCGTTGCCTCTGAAAAACTTCACGCCCACAGAAACTTCATAAAGCAGCTGCTTCATTTTAAACACATTCATCAGTCTCACCTCTTCAGTCTGAAGCAGGGGAGGGGGAGGAGGAGGGCGAGAGGGAACAAAGTCTTTCTACAGGACTGAAGGTTCACCCAGTCTTCCAACACCTTCAGATACATGAGCCCACATTAGGGACGACATTCACTTTATTCTGGCATCTGCTCTTATTGTGAAAGGATGCACAGGAAGCAGCAACAGCAACAACCTGCCAAACACTAACCCATCATGTGTTTATGAAGGTTTAACAGCGAGAGATTTCTGAATCAAACTCAGAAAATACAAAGTGTGAGATTTACAGTCTGTGTTTCTGTGTTTCTCTGAAGCTTCAGACAACTTTTACTCTTTAAGCCTCAAAAAAACTTCCTCTGTTACTGAAGAGTCGGGAAATGGACGGTGGTTCTTGGATGGGATGAAACTGATGTTTTTTTCTGCATCATGTTATTTATATCATTCATGTTTTCAGCTTTTTTTAATTTAAAAAAATCTTTTTGTTTGTGCCATAGATCATTTTAAGTACAATTATACAATATCCAAGCCATAACAAAGAAGTATACTTCTTTCTTATCTCCTTGAATACAGTTTAAAACTAGGGATGCACGTTATTGGATTTTTGCCGATATCCGGTATGCCGATATATCGAAACCCCTTTTGGCCGATACCGATACCGATACCGATACCGATACCGATACTGATAATCACAAGTTTGTTTGTTTTTTTCGCTGTAAAGCTAAGTCTATCCTGTACTGGAATTTATATGTTACTCTTATTGTGATGGTCTTATTTGTTTAAGAAACACACATAAAACAAGACTAAAAACATTTGATTTTCCCATAAATAAGAACTGTATTATTTTTTCAAACTAAAGACATTCAGTATTGAAATACAGAAAAATAATTTCTTTAGATCACATGAACTTTAAATGTACAATGCATTTTTAAACATAACCAAGTTGCATTTGATTATTTTAGAGCTACTGTAACAACCTGGTGACAGACACAGAGCTCTGCAGTGCAAATAAATGAAGTGCTACATTTTATTTAAGGAGCTTATTTTTAAGATGGAAAATAATAATAATCCTAACTGAATAGCACCTTATCGGCTGTGCTTATCGACAGAAATTTTCATATCTGCCAATACCGATTAACGTGTTTTTAAGCTTTTATCAGCTGATACCGATATTGTGCCGATAATATCGTGCATCCCTATTTAAAACTTTTATCTACATTTTACTCTCTATAGACTTGTTTTATCTTTTTTGTGGCAAATCAAAAACTATATATATCCAGAGAGAAAGCATCAAAAATAAAACAAGTCAAGCAATATTTGCAATCTGGTCTAATAAACATTTGAATAATACCAATAAAATATAATATTATGACACAAGGAATTAAAATGAATAACAACAGTAAAAGTTTAAAAAAAGAAAAACATGTTCTTACCATTTAATCAACAAAGTCAGTTAGAAGTTAAACATATTTTACCCATTTTGCCCATTGTGATCTGAACATGTCTAGTTTTAAGTTTAAAGGGAAAGTTACCTTTTCCATCCTAAAAAATGTCATTTGTCACATCTATCCACTTACTCACTGTAGGGCCAGTCTGTATCGATCATTTTCCAGTGAGAGCCTTTTTGCCTGCTGTCAGAAAAAGAGCTATTAAGTATTTGTCAACATCTTTTACTTTAGGGGAGACATAGTTTTGAAATCAAAAGGTATTATGTTGTTAAAAATGCTCTTTTCTATATTTCTTTCCAGTAATACTGATTTTTTTTTGGTATTTGTGTGTGTTTTCAGTGATCCTTCCCAAAGTGACTCTAACTCTAAGGACTTCTGGTTCAACATGTCAGCCCTGACGTCGTATCTCAGGAAAGCGTCTGAACAGAATCCTTCAGCTTCGTACTACAACGTGGACATCCTCAAATACCAGGTGAGTGAAAACCACATGAGAGCCTGATCCAGGTGCAGAACCTGCAGACAAAGAGGGAGTCATATCTGAACAGTTCAGACTTGTGGTCTGGGCTATACTTCTCTTATCCTCTGTTAATCTCCGTCTCTCAAACTGTCTGTGCCCATTTTTCAGACCCTTAAACAAATTCACCAAAGAGGTATTTTCCGTATCTTCAAACCAGCTTATCAGCTTTATTTTCATACATTCTGATTTATCTTCTGTTGGTTTGATTTGAATCAGCTGGCAGGTGGTAAACTTCAGTCCACACAGTTTGAGTTCACGTGTAGGGGAACGACATAGAGAAAGAGAAGGTGTTACGGACAGGTCCACAAACCCTCTAGATAACTATACTCCCTCAGACTCAGACCCTGTTTCTGTGTTCCTCTGTGTGTGTGTGTCCAGGTGATGTCTGATGGGATCCACTCCACTCCCCTGAACCTGGCTGTTTACTGGAAGTGCACGCCGACCACGTCAGACCTACGGGTGGATTACAGATATAACCCTGAGTCCATGGCGACCCCTGGTCCTCTCACCAACGTGCAGATCTTAGTACCTGTGGATGGAGGAGTGACGGGGATGCAGTCTCTGCCCAGCTCGCTGTGGTACAACATCACCCTATTTCTTTCATCAGTTTAAAATATTTCTGCTGTAGTTACACCTCCTGACCTCCAGGTTACTGTCTTCATTCAGGAACGCAGAGCAGAACAAGTGTTTGTGGAAGCTGAGTGACATCTCAGAGAAGTCTGAAAATGAAGGTGAGTCCTCCGTCTCATGTCCTCATTAATCTGTGTTCAGACTAACAGGCTGACTGGAGGTTAATCTGGAGGATGTTAACTCAGCTGTTTACTTCATGGAGTTTATTCTTCTACAGAGGAATAAAATCTGACGTCATGTCGTCTCTGATAACATGATCCCTACTCTTTTCAAATATAAAAACAGAAAACAAACACACACAATGTTTCTCTCATATCAAACATTTATCTTTTGTGTGTGTGTGTGTGTGTGTGTGTGTGTGTGTGTGTGTGTGTGTGTGTGTGTGTGTGTGTGTGTGTGTGTGTGTGTGTGTGTGTGTGTGTGTGTGTGTGTGTGTGTGTGTGTGTGTGTGTGTGTGTGTGTGTCTGACCCAGGCTCTGGTTCTCTGAGGGCCAAGTTTGAGCTGTCCAACGGCCCGTCCAGCCCCTCCACCCTGGCGGTTCAGTTCATGAACGAGGGCAGCACTCTGTCTGGAGTGGACATGGAGCTTCAGGGGAGCGGGTTCAGACTCTCACTCAACAAGAAGAGATTTGCAACAGGTACACACACACACACACACACACACACACACCAATCACCTGCTACATCTATAAACACCTGACAGAGGTAAACCTGAGGAAGACCCGTCATCAAACAATAACAGTGAGACTAAATGATTAAACAAACACACATCCAGACAACGTGAGGAGGACTCAGGGATAACAGTTACAACAAGAAGCTGAGTACAGTGGCTGGTAAGTGTGAGACAATCTGCAAAGGCCAAATCACAAATATAAACGGAATAACACAATAACAGATGCAATTTGCAATTTGTGTGACACTTGCCAGCCATGGACAATGAGGGTCGAAGTATTCATCAGATAAAAGATTAAATTTATCGGAAATAAAGTCATAAATATGATGAAAGAAAAGAGGTAAAATACAAAGTTGTTAGATAATATCTAATTTCTACAGAAAAAGGGTCAATGCAAGTGAAATACAAATTATAGACATTAAAATACACAAAAACACACAAACATATGCAAAACTTATAAAAAAAAATACTGGTGTAAACTCTAGAATTGTCTGTAGTATCAAAATGGGTCATTTTTGAATTAAAAAAACTCACTTTTTCATATTTGTCTCATAATTTTGGACTTGTTTACAGAAATATAACATTTGACTTTAAAAAGAACTTTATATATGTTAATATTAATAATAATATATTAATATGATGATGATAATAGTAATAAAAATAATGATAATAATAATAATAACAATAATAATAATTATAATAATTATAATAATAATAATTATAATAATAATAATAATTATTATTATTATTATTATTACTGTTGTTATTATTATTATTATTATTATTATTATTATTATTATTATTATTATTATTGTTATCATTTGGAGATGTTTTATGCAAAATAAAAAAATCCCTTACATATAATTCTCACATTTACACTGATTTTATCCAAAATTACGAAAAGACAGGTTCAGTGGATTATATCACATTTGACTTGGACCTTTTCCAACCCTGAACCTGAACTTAAAGTTTGATGAATCTGATGCAGAGAAGTCTCAGAGTGTTAAGAAGTCAGAATGTCTTTGCTGGATGACAATCAGAGGATATTAGTCTTTAACCAACCCAGACATTTAGTTTGGTTAAGTTTTAAAAACATGATTCACGTTAGCACAGATCATCAAATGTGTGTGATCATGATGTTTGTTGGTGCTGTCTGATGCTCACTCCTCCTCTCACCTCGGTTTGGCCTGCTCTTTCTGCTCCTCTCTCAGGACGCTACATGGCCGACTGCTGAGGCGACTCATCCTTCTGCTTCTCCAGATGAAAAGTCGGTAACTTTAGGAGGTGCCTCAAACCTCTGGATCCACCCGAGCGCAGCCTGTGCTCAGCTTGTCCCTGAAGCAGGAAACTCACTACAGTAAAGCAGCACTGAGTATTGAACACTGTCTAAAGAAAGAAGAGCTTCAGGAAACGTGTAGATATGAAGTCTAATGATGCTTTCTGATCAATTCACTTTTGTATAGTCGGAAACATTTTATGGATTAGATAAAAATTTATATTGTATTTGAAATCATAAAAAGAAAAAAGTGCACTAACAATCTTTAAAAGCTCCTTCTCCTCTCTGTATCCATCCTTTGAAGCCTTTAGGGAACAGAAACAGGATCCTGCCTGCATGGAAGAGAAAAGGTTTCTGCCTCTCTCCGATCTGTAAATATTAACGCTGAATATTCTCTGACTCAGATCTCTTCTGTTTACCGAGTCCTCTCTCCCTCTTTCCTCCTTTACTTCTCACGATTTGTCTTTTTGCATCGTGTGCGATGAAGCATTAAAGGTAGAATCTGTCTTAAACCAACTCGTGGCACAAACTCGACCTTTAAAAAAACATCCAAGTGCTTTCAAACAAACACAGAACCAGTCTGACCTCAGTGCCTCCTCTTCTCTGTGCTTCAGTGAGCAACAAGTGAGTCCAGGTTCTCGACACACGTGTGCTTCTGATCTGAGCTCTTTTATCAACTGTCCCCTCTGAGGGTCTCTGATCACATCTTTTTACGAACCCCTTTCCATACAGTCATTTGTGTTTTTTTACATTCAAAGTCTTCGTCAATGAAAATCTGCCATCCCGACTCTAACCCTTGTGTCATATGTTCGATGCTTTAAAAAAGAAGTCGAGTACGGACTTTTTCTAAACAGGCAGTTAATTTTTCTTATTCACATTTGTGCCCAAATAACAGAGACGTGCCTGAATCAAACCTTCTCTGTTTTTTACGCCACAGCACAGACGATAAGCAAAGCTCTGACTGACTTTTTTACTCCGTATAAGGATGATGAAGGGAAATTTTTACACCGAGCTGTCTTCCAGAAATTAATGAATCAATTTTTGCTTTCTGTGATTGATCGATGATTTTTTTTAATATGTTTTTCTACTCAAAGCTCGTCTGTAGCCCTTCACACACACACACGCACACACACAGACACACACTCTGTCGTAGAGTGTGTCAACGTTGGGATGTCAACGAGCAGTAGCACAATAAGGATTAATGATTGAAGCGCTTTAACTCGTCTGCTCTGAGGATTTGGTGACACAGCAGCACTGCCTTTGAGATAGCTCACCTGTCCTGCCTCTGCCCCATTGCATGCTGGGATCTAACACCTGAAACCTCTAAACAGCAAAAGAAGATAGAGAATGGTGGTTCATAGACTGTTTACAGGACGTGGATTCAGCCTCATAGTTTCATAATTTAAACAAAAAAAAAAAATTACCTGGTGAGCAGTTCCCTCAGCCTCAGGGTGAGGAGATCAAAGTTTTATGGGGTTTTTTAAAATGATATATTGCTTTAATTTCTTTTCTTTTCTTTTCTTTTTTTTTTTTTAACTCTGCTTGCATTTCGCCTCTGCTTGATTGATCACTAACTAAAAAGATAACCATGAAAATGTAGAAGGGAGCAGGTTTTATTTAATAAGAACAGCAGAGTCACAGCAGCTGTTACAAACTGTCAGCCTCCTCTAGCTAACTGTGAGGCTAAGCAGCTAAGCGGACTTTGAACTGATCTTAAACTGAATTAAAGACTTCAGGCTTCACTAAAAAGTTAGACTCTTTATAATCTTTAGAAGCTCTGTGCTCTTTGGTTTCTGTACACTTTCAGCTGCCAACTGAACAGTATCCAAAAAGTCAGTTATCACTGTTAGCTAACATAGCTGCTAGCTAACATCACTGTTAGCTCTGTGGTGTTTAAATCTTCAACTGCCAACCAAAATGTGCCAAGTCAGACATTATTCAGCTTGATAACCTTTCTGTTATCTAAAGTCACTGCTTATAAAACTCTTTGTTTCTAATCAAGTGAAGGTTTTAGTCTCTTGTGTGAGATCTGTGCTGCAGTATGTGTCTCATCACCAACACTCATTCATCAAAGAGGCTGCGTCCACTTCATGTACAGTCAATGAGACAGAGAGTTCGGCCATGTTTAGCTCTCGGTGCTTCATTCCTGCCTTAACTTGTCAAGTTTGCTGTTTTTGAGGCTGGCCTTCTTTAAGACGTCGTATTTTAGCTAACCCGAACGTGGATATCAGAGGAACAGTTTCCTTCGACCTCTAAGGGCTGAGTTTCAAACACTGTGCGTCACGAGGCTAATTGAACTCTGAGAGCTCAGAAAACAACTCCTACTGGAGTTATCAAATGCTCTGACCACATTTTAATGTTAGTGATGTTTGATATAGTCCTCACAGTCCTCAGTGTGTCAGAATCAAGTCGATTGTAAGAATTCAAAGAAGACGTGTTTCCTCAGATGAGTGGACGGTTTGAGTCGATCTGTCATATTGTACAAACGTTTTAAGATCGTCAAAGTTTACATGAAATCCTAATACAGCGACGGCTGATAACGATGTAAACGTGTCGCTCTGTGTCGTGTCTCAGTAATTCAGTCCGTGGTGACCTTTCTTTCGAATAAAGCACAAACGTGATTCAGTGGTTGTTTCCGTCTTGGCGAGCTGGTTCTTGCTGTCCGGACTTAACGTCAGAATAAACGTCAGAGGGCTTCTTCGTCTTCTTCTTCTTCTTCTTCCTCCTCTTCTTCTACTGTCACGGCCTTTCTTACTTTGTACGTTGAATTAAACAGAGTATAAAGAGAGCAACAATTGTGTAAATGATTCTCATAAATTGTACATTTTTACCAATATCACAGCCACTTTGTGTCTTTATGATTTCTCATGTTGCCTGTATTAAATGTGTAATATATGAATATATTCAAATATATTAAAACCACTCTGTCTCTGCTGTTTGATTCATGCCCTATGATGTTGAAACCATCCTTTAACCATTCAGTGATGAGCTCAGGTTTGATCAGCAGACATAGATCCGCTCTGTGAATCAAACGCTCTGAGATGTGCAGTCCTGTTCTGTGGGGCTGAAGCTGCTGTAGAGGTAAACTAGTTTCCTGTGGTTCAGTGTTTTTCTGAAGAGTTATCAGAAACACTGTTTCTCTTCCAGGAAAACAGAATAAAATCAGAGTTATCAGTAAAGCTGGTGTAAACACTTTATCCCTTTGTGTGGAGACAGATGGCAGCTGAGCTCTGGGAGACATTTTTTTGGGTGGAAAGGTTTAACGTTAGGAATTCACCCTGGAATGACCTGAATGGACAGAAACAACACTCAGGGGGGGGTGACAGAAATGTTCCTAGAGGGGAACTGGCCCTTTAAAGCCCCAAATCCCTCCTGAAATATTCAGGTTTATGTTTTCCAGTGAAAAATCTGAACGAGCAAATCTATGGTGGGTTTTTGGTGACAATAATCTGTGTCAAAGGTTTGTGTTAAAGCCTCAGCTGGCATGCAGGATGATGGAGTCCGCACACAGCCCGGACAGACTCAACCTCGAACAGATTCATCTGCCTGGGCTCAGCTCCATGTGTGTGACTGCTGCAGAGATCACTCTGTGAGGAAGAGGAGGAGGAGGAAGAGGATGCATGACTGAACTATCAGCATCACATCAACACCTCCTGAATGTTTACACCCAGTCGGTGTCTCTCAGGCCTCCTCTTCCTCCTCCTCATCCTCTGCCTCGCTGTCTGAGCGGCTTCTCATAACCACATCTGTGAGCCAGCAGTGCTGACGCTACTCTTCCCTGTCAGCCTCGCTCAGACAGGGAGGGAGACACAGAGAGATCAGAGGAGGAGGAGATCCTCTTAGAACCTCTGAGAGCTGGACTAAAACCAAGAACTGATAGTCTACATGGACCTTCATGTGAAGCCAGAACATCTCCATCCTCAGAGGATCAGCTGGTGTGATAGCAGCAGCTAACAGGCAAACAGGCTGACGAACTGCCAACACATTATACGTGGAGGGAAGGTCAAACGATTAGAGTTTAGGGTCAGAGGGTTGAGGGGTTGGAGGATAAGGAGGATAGAGTGTTTAGTGGTTGGAGGGTAAAAAGGGTAGAGGAATTAGGGTTAGAATTTAGGGTCAAAGGGTTGAAGAAGTAGAGGGTTGAGGGTCAGGGTTTAAGGTTTGGAGGATAAGAAGGTTAGAGTTTAGGGGTTGGAGGGTTAACTGGTAGAAGGATTACAGGGTAAGAGTTAAGGGTCAGAGGGTTTAAGGGTTGGAGGATTAGACAGAGATAAGGGTTAGAGTTTAGGAGTAGAAGATTGACAGGTTGGACTACTAGAGGGATTAAGTGTTTAGGGGCTGGAGGGTTAAAGGGTTAAAGGATGAAAGGGTTACAGTTAAGGTTTAGAGGGGTTTAAAGGTTGGGGGAATAGGGAGTTAGAGTTTAGGGTCAGAAAGTTAGAGTTAAGAGTTAGAGGGTTGAGGTGTTGGATGACTAGAATGTTCCAGTGTTTAGGGATTGGAGGGTTAAAAGGGTAGAAGAATTAGAGGGTTAGAATTTAGGGTCAAAGGATTGAAGGATTAGAGGGTAAGTGTTAAGGGTCGGGTTTAAGGGTTAGAGGATTAGAAGGTCAGAGTGTTCAGGGTCAGAGGGTTTAAGGGTTTAAGGATTAGAAGGTTAGAGTTTAGGGTCAGAGGGTTTCAGGGTTGGAGTATTACACAGAGATAAGGGTTAGAGTTTAGGGAAGGGTTGACAGGTTGGAGGATTAGAGGGATTAAGTGTTTAGAGGCTTGGGGTTAAAGGGTTGAATGTTTAAAGGGTTACAGTTTCGGGTCAGAGGATTTAAAGGTTGAGGGATTAGAAGGTTAGAGTGTTTTTGGACAAAGGGTTTAAGGATTGGCGGATTAGCAGGTTTGAGTGTTTAGGGGTTGGAGGGTTAAAAGGTAGAAGGATTAGAGGGTTAGAGTTTAGGGTCAGAGGGTTTAAGGGTTGGAGGATTAGAATGTTAGAGCTTGGGGTCAGAGGGTTTGAGCTTATGGTCAGAGAGTTGGAGGGTTATCTTTGGGGGGTAAAGGTGGGAAAGTGATGAGCAGCAGCCCCTCTAACAGATTTCTTTCCAAAGTTTGTCCTTTTCCAGTTCAAACTCAAACATCTTAGAGACGTCTGAAGTTGACTGACCGAGAGAGCTGTCAGCATTGACTCCATGAAACCCTGGGATGGGAGGAGAATTGAGTCTGCGTCTGCCCACCATCACAGTTCTGTTTGCTCAGAGACCCGATGGAGCTGTACAGATGAGTTATCCTCCTGTCCAAAGAGCGAGTCCCACATCACTAACATCTACGGACTATTTAACCTTGATGAGTCCGTCTGATCTCTCTCCACCAACCGCCAGGAAAACCATCTGAACAAACACGCTGGTCTGAGTTTATGCGGATCTGTGTTCGGCTCGCTCCAAAACCCAAAGGAGGACTTAAGAACTGCTCAGACCAGGAACACGTCAGACCTTTTCCAAACGAACGCCGTCATATTTTCCTCTAGAAGATACAAGTATGAACACAGTTAAATGAACAGGAAGTATGTCACCACAAACATTCAGAATATTGATGTTTTTTATCTGAGGGACAACTGAGATCAACATCTTTACAGTCAAGTTTTGTGAGTGATGAAGGAGATATCTGCCTCAAAACAGAATGCAGTGAAACTCACTGGATGATAAAGGTCCCCAAATGAAGTCCTCATGTGTCGTCATGTTTGCAGTCTTAACTTCTCCTGAGGTCGAAGAAAGTTTCTGTGCTTCCAGCTGATGTCAGGTAAAGATGATGGAGCACCCAAACACTGAACTCTTCTTAGATTGAAGTAACTGAGTCATTTACTCCTTCTCTCAGCTCACACACAGCTGATGTGGTCTCTGATGGTTTGTTTCCTGGACACCAGACCACAGGAGACCTGAGAGGTGAAACTCAGAGGGACTGAGATCCTGATCCAGAGAGTCCGTCCACCCACAGACTCCAGCGCCTTCCTGCCCCGAGGAGAGGGAGGGACCTTTCCGTGCCATGTTCACAGAGCGCCGTCACAGGCTATCTGTCAGGGTGAGCATGTGTGACTGTGTGTGTGACTGTGTGTTTGGGGGAGGGGAGAACTGAGAAGTGGTCGCATCTTAATTCCTGCACAGATCCTGAGCTGGTTTCTTCTCCGGCAGAGGAGGAAAAATGCTTGTCATGGTGAGAGTTTTGTTTTGATTCTCTTCTTCAAAGTTCGTTTTAATGTCTCAGAATCAAAACCTCTCCTTCATCCAGAGACCTGAACGGTCCACAGAAACCTTCAGACTGTCTTTAACCCAGAAACACATGAAGACCTAACCCCCCTCTGTCAACGCTCCTGAGAGAAGATTTTAACGTGCACTGAATTTGATCGATTCAGATGCTTTTTTATCATCAACAGAAGTGACACACTGATGAGGAGCAATGATTTCTATGACGTCTGAACCAGCTGTGACATGTAGCTCAGGTGTCTTTACTTCTCACTGAAGCACCTTAATTCAGCACATACAAAGAGAGAGATAAGAGAGGAAACATGGACACAGAGAAAAAGACATGAACACAAGTCACAGAGATGGAGGAGGAACAAGAGAAACACTCTGTGGAGAAAGAGGAGACGCGTCAAGAAAGACAGGACATGTGGAGGACAAGTTCACACGTGAAGAGCTGAGAGAAGACACCGCTCAGTCAGAGGTCAAAGGTCACACAGGAGGGGGAGGGGGGAGACGTGGACTCTACGAGACGTGAAGAAGATCCATGAAGACAATCTTAACAGAGAGATAGAAACACTCAGGATACACAGGAGGAAAGGAACACACACACACACACACACACACACACACACACACACACACACACACACACACACACACACACACACCGGGAGAGAAGAGACTGTCAAACCACCCACAGGACAGATAGATGAAGACAAAGTTCAAAGCTACAGAGGGAGGACAGGTCCACATGGACGACAGAGAGACATTAAAAACTCTGATGGGTTTTTTTAGGCTCCGCCCACAAGCTGATCTTTACCTGTTTTGCATGAGTGTATCACTTTCATTTTCCACTCACAATAAAAAATCTCAGCATTACTAGAATAGAATAGAATAGAATAGAATAGAATAGAGTAGAATAGAATAGAGTAGAATAGAAAATACTTTATTTATCCCCGAGGGGAAATTCAGGAGTCACCGCAGCATTTAAGAAAACAAAAGTAAGAAAGAGTATAGAAAGTGCAAAAAAAGTCCATAAGAAATTAGATGATGACATCCCGTCCACCACTCGTCCACCACTCTCCAGCCCAGCCAGTCTCCACCTCCACAGGGTCCAGGACTGAGCCTCCCCAGCAGTCTGTTCAGTCTCTGTCTCCTGGATCCTGTCTGCTCACAGCAGGCGAAGCTCCTCCAATGTGGCGCCGGCGTCCGATGTCTGCTCCGTCAGCCACGTCCGTGAACAGCATGATGCCGCTGGGTGAGCACAGCTAGCTCGTCCACCCCTCAGAGCTAGATCCCACGTTCCCAACAACGATGGATGGAAGGACAGGTCCACGTCGTCACCTCGCAGCTCACATCCGAGAACCAGCACGTCGTCCTCACCTCCTCCTCCTCAGCTCGAGGGAAATCATCAAGCCCTACACTAGTTAGCATTGACATGCTACAGGCTGCTAACAGCTAATTTCGCATGTAAACAATGCAGCCATGGTTACATGTAGGATCTCCAGACAAACACAGGAGAAAAGTAGTAAAAAATACCGCCGAAGCTACAAAAAGTTTGGTGTCCGTGACCGACAATGAACCATACAAAGTGATGATCCACTCCAAATACAAAGATTATGAAAAAGAGACAAAAAAATTACAAGAAACGGACAAAGACGAGAGAGCTGCTGCAACAGGCAGCTACTTGGGTAGCGCCTAGCAACGGAAAAAAAAGACTACTAATGCAACTTTTTCCACTTATATGCCAGTGGACATCTTAGACAAAGATTTTGGTGTATAGAAAAAAGTTTCCGTGTGGTTCCTGTCACATGACATCATCTGCTTCCTGCTCCTTCTGGTGGAAGACATGGTGGATGCAAATCAGCCAATTTTCATTAATTACTTATGATTTTCCCCCAAACATATTAATAATTATTTTATCAATCAAGTCTCAAGAGTCACCCTCCCCCCAAAAAATTGTACCTGGGATAAATATTTTTTTTGTTTTTGGGCTTGTTGCCAAAGTTGCTAGTTGCACATAGCTAGCTGCTAACTAAAGGAAAACACTGCCTGAAGCATTGCTCATAACTTACTTGTTAGGTTTAGATTTCTTGACACACAAGTACTTACCATAGCCAATGCCCACACCTACCACCCCCCACCCCCACCCTCACACACACCACCTTTTTTCTTTAAATTTATTATAAATGTATCATTATTTTTTTGTAACTTCATTAGTTTTCTAGTTATTATTATTTCTATATAATTATTAGGTGACCTGGTAACAAGCTGTGCGACCACCGGCAACAATTGTTGCCTGTCATAAAAGTCCTATTTTCCTTTAAAAAAAAAAAAAATATATATATATATATATATATGAAATTAAAAAAATAAAAACATAGCATGATTCAGAGGGATTTAACTGATAAAATTATGTGCCTTACAACTCTGAAAAAAATTGGGCATAAAAGGGTGAACTCCACTTCCTATCAGCTGACAGAGCTCAGCTGATCGTGCTCATCATTCAATCAGTTAACAGCAAAATGTTTTTTTTCTCTATAATCGTCTTCATTCTGCTTCCTCTTCCTCTTCAGACGTCTTCAAACCCTCCTCCAGTCCAGCTCCTCCTTCATGCTGTGTCTGATTGTATCAGGGTCATATAGATCCTCACTGATGCTCGCTCTGTTCAGTACCCTGGGGCTCTTTGGTGGTGCTTTCCCTGCTGCAGGCTTTAAATGTGAAGAAGGGAGGTGTGTTCTGTCAGCTTCAGGCTTTGGCGCTCCACTTAGGCCTGTGGAAAAGCAGGGTACTCCCAGAACAGAGCCACACCACCAAATTTAACTCAGTGCATGTTAATAATTATAGCTAACGTGTTTTCTGAGAGTGGAACTGAGTAAAGTTTTTATTCAAAGAGAGATGAGGATTAAGAAATAAGACTTAGAAGCGTTCAGACTGAGAGATGAGAGGAGGAACAGACTCAGATACAGAAGCTCCAGACTTTCCAGGAGAAAACTCAGGGGACTTTTACAGACTTTGCTCTCAGACTTAAAGGAATAGAAGGGGTTGATAATAGGGTCCATCCTTTAATCCTGTGCAGGCAGAGTTTGTGAAAGAGGACGATAATTTAATTCTGAACAGTCGTCATCTGTGTCTGCATGAAGAAAAGATCCTCACAGTCTGATCCTGACTCTGTCAGAGAGTCTGTGTGGATGCTGGACAGATGTGCTGTAAGGATGGAGCCAGAGCTCAATGCAATGAAGCATAAGCCCAGGGGATCAATACACACAGACATACACACACTCACACACACTCAGAGCTCTCCTTCCTTCCAGAGAGGAAATGTTGGGTGTGTAAATATTTGGAGTTTTGTAATTGAAAGAATCTGCAGAGCTTCAATTCTTTAAACATTGAACTCATTCAGACTCTAGTTTCTGTCCCTTTGTTCATCAGGCAGAGTGCAACACACACACACACACACACACACACACACACACACACACACACACACACACACACACACACACACACACAGTAACACAGTAACACAGGTTAGGTCTGATTATGTGTGCGATACTTGGTTGTTTTCCTTGTTGTTGAGCGGTGTGTGATGCTGTGCTGTGATTGGTTGGCTGGTCACACGCGATGCAGAGCGGGTTCCTTTATGCAGGTCGTCCTCTGGGAGACGAGCAGACTGCTGGCATCTGAAAAACATGTTTGCATGTCACTGTGTTTGCATTCAGGATTAAAGATTCATGAACAGAGGTGTGTTTTTACTGCACACACACACACACACACACACACACACACACACACACACACACACACACACACACACACACACACACACACACACACACACACACACACACACACAAACACAGAAGTCAAGCTCTGTAGAGGAGACACACAGAACACCACTTCATGAGACATTAACAGAGGAGGAGTTTATCTTACCTGGTCACACAATCAAACAACCAATCAGTGGTGTGCACAGACTTTTTGAAGGGCAGGGGTGAAAATTGTCTCCACTGAAGAAGGCACTAAGTTCTGTATGTTTTTGAAGGCACTTAAATGCACATTTTGGTTTCCAAGTGAGCAATTAAGTGCGTCTTTTTTTTTTTTTTTTTTACAATTGGGCCACAAGTGAGGGCACCCTCCTGCCCCCTCTGTGCACACCACTGCGACCGGTCTTACAATGAATCCTGGATCAGTCATGGACAAACCATGGATGTAAAGCATCAAGCTCTGAGTGGTAACAGAGTGATCTGAGAGCAGGTGAATGAGTTAAGGTGGAAACCTTGAGCACAAAACATGAGGCTAATTCAGAAACTGCAAGAGAAACGCAGTTCCTCCCCTGTCCACCAGGGACAAGGACACACCCTTACATTTCAGAGACATGTTTCTGTAGCTTAGATAATCGTTATTACCACCTGTAACAGCTCCACCCAGTCAGATGGAGGCTCTCTCAGAGTCTCTGAGGCTTAAACGTGGTTCAGTGGATGTGAGCGTGATGTTCCGGTGGACAGAGCGTGCTCTCTCCTGAGCAGCAGATTGAAGCTGAACCAGCCTCATTTCAGGTTTCTAGAGATCACGGAGCTTCATTTACATCCTGCACAGTGTTGAATGTGTGGCTGCGTGTTTCATGTGTGTGCTTCAGTCTGTGTGCAGCTCATTTAGTCCCTGACTGAAACACGTATAGCGTGTTTTTAAGCCCCTCCACTTCTCATGCCAGTTGTTCCGCTGGCTGCAGCACGAGCTGAGCTGATGAGTTATGTATAACTGTGCAGATGGGAAATGTGTCTGTGTGAAACGACATGTGACAAAGTGCAACCGGGGCTCACGGTCTGTGCGTGCAGGAATCTGTCTTTAGCTTTTCCCACTTTAAGACGGGCCTTAAACACACCAGACCTCTCACATCCTGCTCTCAGGGACACGTCTCACACCTGACTCTTGTGTTCACCACAGCCTCTCAGAAATAAAACCTGCCTCTGGATTTCTTATTGTTTATCAGTAAAAACATGTTAAATGAATCAAAATATTTCAGACAGACTTTTTTCTCTATAATCTGACCTGACTTTACATCTCTCTGCACACCTTGCAATTCAGATTTAATCTTGTTTTCCAGCTCAGCTCCTTCACACATGCTGAAAGAGAAGAGTCCGTGTGAACACAGAAGGTGTTTCATTACAGAAAACATCAAACTCAGGTTAACCGATAACTCGTCCTCATCCTTTGTGAGTGTTTTCAGTTCTTCACCTTTTGGTTCCTTTGACAGTAAACATGAACCAACAAAGACCTGAAGGTTTCTGGACCAACATGCTGGTTCAGAGGCCTGTGATGGGCTCAAACAGGACTCAAACAGAGGACCTGACCCGGATGGATCTGCCTGCTCCCCATTCTCCTTTATCTGAGAGTTTACTGGAGGGCAGAAAGACCGGAGCGGCTCTGCTCTTTTCTGGAGTCCTCCTGGCTCTCTTGGGCGTCACGTTCACTGCCACGGGCTGGCAGTACTACAAATCCAAACCGGACTTTGAGTGGATCCAGCTCCTGGGGCCAGTCTTGATCTCTGTGGGTGGAACTTTTGTGTTAACCAGCATCTGCAGGTTTCCGGTCCTGTCCTGTCGCAGAAACAGAGATGAAGATGCGTCAGTGAGGCCTGTGATGGATCCATGTGAGCGAAACCCGACAGGACTTTCTCTGAGTTTGGTCTCAAATCCAGTTTTTGTGCACGGCTCCTCAGCAGTGCTCTGTCTTCCTCCATCGTACAACTTTGTGACCCAGGAAGTCCAGCAGAGAGGTCAGGTCCAGCCTGCCGGGTCTGAGCACACAGGAAGTCCTCCATGTGATGCTGTGTTCTCTGAGGGAAACACAGTTTTTACAGCAGTAGAAGAAGAAGGAGGAGACTCAGCTCACAGCACAGGAACAGACGGGTGGAGGTAGGAAATAACAAATAACTTTGTTTGATATATCAATGTATAAGTTTAGCCTTTCCAGTATTTGGATGAAAAGAGAAGAGATCTTAAAGAAGAGGAAATAAAGCTCTGTTCATCTGTCTGATGGTTGAATGAAGATGAATCTATGGTGGAAGCAAACAAAGACCAAAGAAAGATAACCTCTGACATGATGTTTATGGGAAATACTGCTTTAACTTTATATTCGGTTGTTGAAACTTTATCTTCATGCTAATGTTCATTTTAATAGTAGTTTAGTAATAGTAGTTCAATTTATATCAGGATAAAGTTCAGATGTTGTGAAAAATAATCTAAGATTTATCAAAAGTTGACCTAAAACAAGAGTTACGATTTTAGGAAACAACTAGTGCTATATGAAAAAAAAAAATTAATTTAACCATATTTAAATCCACACTTAAAGTCATTTTTATTACCTGGGTTTTCAGTGGGGTAAAGTTTGGGGTCATGATGTCACTCTATAATGATTCTGTTTCATGTAACCATTGTTTGCCTTTACATGACCCCAAATGACAGAACGGTAGATTAATAAACACACATTATTACCAACCTGCAGCCATCAGTTTTTATCTCCAGATGTCAAGGGTTTCTGACCTTCTGGACCTAAAATTTGGTCGGATGGTCATGCTCTCATACTTAAATATATCTATGAATATGTATATATGTTGAATTTTGAGGAAGCACAAAAGTTCGAAACCTTTTTACAGTGTTTTGATCACATTAGCTCTCACTTTTTTAAAAGTTCACTCTTAGCATGCTATTATTTTTTTACAGTGTTACTTTTTTTACTGCAGTATTTTACAGTGTGATTTTAAAGCAGGTTTTTAAATGACAGGTTTTATTTACGGCTTGTTTTTTTTTTTTTTTTAACAATTTTTTAGGGCTTTTTTTTAAACTGTGCTATGGTCACAGCATGATTTTGCAGCGAATTTTTTACAGTGTGTTTCCTTAGAGCAAATTTTTTCAGTGTCACTTTTCAGAGTGGGTTTTCCACAGTGTGTTTTTTAACAGTATTTTAGTGCGTTATTTTTTTCAGTGTGTTACCTTTTTATAGTGTTTTAGTTTCAGTGTGTCTTTTTTACTGTGTGATTGTTACAGTGTTATTTTTTCAGTTTTTTTTTCAATGTTTTTTTTCACAGTGAGTGTTTTTCACAGTTTTTTTTTTTTATACAGTATGTGTTCATTTACAGTGTGTTTTTTCACGGTGCATGTTTTTTACAGTGTGTTTTTTCATAGTGTGTGCTTTTTTACAGTGTGTTTTTTCACAGTGTGTTTTTCACAGTTTTTTTTCTTCCACAGTGTGTTACGTCTTTTCCACAGTGTTATACTTTTCTTGTCTCCAGTGTGCTGAAATGTTCAGAAACAGACGCTGGGGTTGGTTGTCACAGATCGTTGTATTTTGAACAATGTGCCACATGAGCTCTGATTAATGCAGCTTTGAAAACATGAAGCTGGAGCAGAATTGTTGGAAAGGCCTAATCACATAATAATAAATAAGCCCTGAAATGGAGACAATGAGGACTAATGTATCAGAACATAATCACTCTCTGCTGGATTAACCAGAGCACTGAAATAAATATAACATCATCAGCGTGTTTATGTGCTCTATGGAGAACAAACTAACCCTCAGGTCAATGTTTCATCCTTTATTTTCCCACCTGCAGCTGAGGGAAGTACAACATGACAAACTGTCGTTGAAGGAACATTTTTCACTCTTTCAGGATATTTATAATCCAATCAGATATCTCTGGAACACTTCCTGCTCCTATAAACTGCCTACATGAGAAAAAAAGGTGAATTTTTCATGTCTTGTATTGATTTCAGTTGATTCGTCCCAGCAGGTTTCCTGGAAAGTAATTCAGTTTAATCCAAACAGACAGCAGGAATAACACATTTAACCCGGATAACTCTAAACTGCTCCGCTCACAGCCTCCTCTCTCTCATGTTGTCCTCTGACCTGTTTGTGTTTCAGCTCCAGGTTAATGCTTGATCTGAGGAGCCCTCAGTGTTTCTTTAACAGAGCAGCCTGTGCTTTAAGGTTTCTACTTATTAACCAGCATTTTTCTGAACTCTGAAAGTTTTTTTTATTTTATTTCAGGTTTCAGAGGATTGGCACTGACAGAGGAGGAGGAGGAAGAGGAGGAGACAGCAGCTCTACATCTTTACGTCCTCCTGCATATGAAGACATTTTCCCATCCTCTTACAAACACAACCAGACATAAACCTTTCAAAGACTTCCTGCCTTACAGCTCAAACTCTGCCTCACTCTTCTGCACAGTTTGAGGATGATATGACACATTTATTTCTCCCAGCAGCTCCAGAGTAAAGTCGCTCCTCTCACAGCTGGTCTAAAGTTTCACCACAAAGAATCACAAAGATCCTCTCAGACCACGCTCCCTGAAGAAAACCTCAGTCAGATTGAGATTTATGCACAGACTCAGCTCCACGGTTTGGTTTTAATATTCAACATAAAACAAGACAGGTTTAAACTCACTGCTTGTTTCTCTTTAAGGCTGTAGAAAAACCACAGTAAAGGATTGGAGAGGAGAAGCAGACAGGCGGGATAATTAGAGATACTTATCATTACTCACTCACTGAAGGGAAAAGTCACCCATACATTTAAAAAAATGTAGAATTTGTCTGAAGAAAGTCCACAGATAACCCTAAAGTTAAAAAAAAAAAAAAACTAAAAAAAAGTTTAAACCCTCTTCCACAGAAACAAGAACAAACTTTACTGTTAATAAGATGAGTAAGTTAAATCTATATTCTCCAGGTCAGATATCAGCTCACATTAAAGACACTCTGCCCTCTCCTCCTCTCTCCTGCTCCATCAATCAGCTGCTGCCGGGGCTCAGTGATGCGTTCACTGTCGCCTCTGTTTGCAGGACAAACACCAGAGTCAGAGCACCACACGGGGGCAGAAACACTGAGCGAATCACTGAGCCTCCAGTCACCGGGTCAGGGGCCGAGGCCGAGGCCGGGGCCGGGGCGAGAGGCAGCAGACAGGTCTACAGGGAGACAACAACAACAACAACAACAACAACAACAACAACAACAACAACAACAATAATAAGATGAACAACTATTATTAGTATCATTGATACATTTAATGATAAACGATAACTATTATTATTAATTATTAATATTGATTACAAAACATCAATAATGATAAAAATAACAAAAAAACACCACAATTATAAAAAATAATATACAATTTATAATGATGATAATAACAATAAAATAAAAACAACAACAACAATGAATAGAAAAGACTACCTTGTCCTAATGATAACTACGTTATTTACAATAGTAGTTTATAATAACAAAATAATAATAACAATAATAAGAAGAAATAAAAGTCTTGATATTCATTGACTTGACTTGTATTAATATTATTGTTTTCCTTGGCATCGTATCATAAATACATAATTTATGCGCTGGATGGTTTGTAGCGTTTTTTCCCCCACTTCCGCTATTTTCTTCTTCTTTTGTCATTCCTCTGAATATTTTTCTTTTACTCTACACTCACAGCAAATGTTCATGTTCCCAAAATATTTGCGGTTAATTATTAAAAAATAAAAACATTTATCCTCACCTTTCTTTGTTTGAAAATTAAAACAAAAATAATGAACTGTGATCGTTTATGGGTCTTTAGTTCTGTTTTAGCAGTGATCTAAAGTCAGACTGTAAATTAAAGCTCAGCCTGTTAAATAAAGACAGACGCACAGACGGAGGGACCCGTGTTAAAGTACTTGAAACACATTTTAAACTCAAATAATAAATCAAACCGATATTAGTAAATGAACCGTTGCGACGTTTTTACACTTTTTATACTTGTTAAATTATTTTTTTATCAGTTTGATTTGGATAAAGTGAGATATAAACTTTTTTAAATGATAATTTATCAGGTCCTGATTTTTTTCAAGCGATCACTCCGTGCACTCTTTTCTTTACCTCCTTTCGGCGGGATGATAATAAAGTTACCTTAGAGTCAGCGCCTGCAGCAGATCAAATTGAGTTCACAGCAATCGTAGCAAAATTTAAATGTTTCACGGGTCAAACCTGAACTCAGAAATATTCAAACTGAAGAGGTGAGATCTTTTTTTTTTTCAGCGTCCCCAGTAACAGGTCCAACCTGCATTTTTCCAACACCTGCTCCAACAACCCTTCCCCTCAACTCTAGCGCTCTCAGACATCACTCCGAAACATAAGACACATAAAACTCTCTGAAACATAAAATCCCCTGAAACATAAAATCCCCTGAAACAGAGAATTCACATTAATTCACAAACATCAGGACCTCCTCCAAACTCCTGCAGATCTGAAACCACAGCTCAGTCTGACTCTCATTATTCTAACAGGGCTGTAAAACCGACCCGGGTGGCCGACCAGGAACACATTATGGATTTATATATTTATATATTTCACCATTTTTAGGAGCAGAGCAGGAGAATTATAGAGAATTACGACAACAACTCAGAGAGGGAGGGAGGGAGGGAGGGAGGGGGAGAGATCATTCATCCATAAAATCCCTGCAGAAATCCTCCTCATGCTGATCTGAGTTTTCAGGTTGTGGAAAGATGATTATCTATAATTTTGTGGTTAATAACAAAGGAAACCAGCTCCGTGTTTCCAGCTGGGATCATTTAAGGGAACAGAAACAATTAGACTATCTAAATTTAATAACAAAGGTCTGTGCTGCTCCATGACATTTTACCATGGGGAGGAAAAATCAGCAGATTAGTAATCTCTGCAGATTAAAGAAGTTCAAAGGCTGTCCCTGAACGCTCCTCTCTGCAGGACCAGAACAACTCCTCCTGTTTCTGTCAGTAAAAGACAAACTGAGGTGCTTTTATTATGAAGGAGGCCCCTCTGGGTGAGTTTAAACTTCCTCTGAAGGAATAAACACAGCGTCAGGTGATCTCTGTGGATGAGGAGTGTTTGCAGGACAGGTGGATATTGATTTGGTCCGCTGAGACTGTGTTTGTGTTCTTATAGCTCACACACACACTGCATGCTGAGGTGTAGACACACACGTGAACATTTATCAGGCTATGAGATGAGTCTAGTGGTTGATGAGGGCGAACACAAACAGCTCTGAGCTTCATAAAATGATCTGTTGTGACTGAGGAGGTCGCCTGAAAGTGTGAGAAAACTTTCTTTTAGAGTCAGTTTTGATTCACAAATCTTTCAAACTTTACATACACAAAGGAATTCACCCTTAAAATTTTGTTAGTGCCCATTTTTCAAAAGATTAAGGTGCATTTAAGTGTTTTATTTGTCAGTTTGTTTGTCATGAAGTCTTGGTCAGATTCTCCTCAGACGCCTCTGTTTGTTCCTGAGCGGCTGCATAAAAGGAGAATCTGGGCCTCGAACTATCAACCATTAAATATAAAGACAACCCACTTTACCACTGAGACACAACTTTGTCACAAATCTTCATCCTCATCTTCATCATCTCCCTTATCACCAGAGTGAAGGGGATCATCTCTGACTCTTTCTCAGGATCACCTCTTGTCCTTAGGGTCAGCAGCTTTCTGACTCTCAGAGTTGATTTCAGTCAGTTTCAGGACATGCGCTTTTATTCTGAAGGGACGTCACATCCTTTGAGCCTCATTCTCATTTTCAAGATTATTTTTAGCAGCTGAAAGTGTTTTCAAAACCAGATCCTGACCCGGTACCAAAAGACCCCACAAAGGAGGGCTCCCTGTGTGTGTATATGTGTGTGTGAGAGCCTGTCGGGGGATAAATGGATACCATGTTGGAGCAGAAACTGGCTGCAGGCTCAGGAGATCTTTGTTGTTTATGAAGAACACGTGAAACCAATCAAAGCAGAATTATCTTCCTGTTGTTCCAGCTTTTGTCGTTTGCACTTTTTCAGTTCCCTCGCCAGCAGTGTCACCACCACACCACCACCCAGCATGCAGCTCTCTCTCTCTCTCTGAGTGTGTGTGTGCAGGAGGGGTAGAAACACACACATCATCAGTCAGTGAACTTATTCAGCATCTTCACATCGACTGTCACTCTGACACAAAATCTCTCTTCAAGAATGAAAACAAATTATCTGTCCTACTAAATTTTGGAGGAAAATGTGTTTTTTCTTTTATTTTGTGTCCTCTATTTTAAATACACACACTCACACACAGATACACACACAGTCAGATTGTAGGAAGAGCATGTGAACCTGGAGGGGATCAGATAAATAGTCACCACAGGAAATGATTTGCAGACCTCCTCAGCATAATAACCCATTTACATACTCATCCTTGTGTTTAGCTGGGCAGCACACACACACACACACACACACACACACACACACACACACACACACACACACACACACACACACACACACACACACACACACACACACACACACACAAACACACACACAGAGGAAAAACATCCTCTTCTTTGTACTGTAACACACACCATATGCAGGTACGAGCAGAGATAGAGGAAGTGAGCAGTTTGTCTGTAGGAGGCAGAGTTTGAAGGGTCTGTAGATTCAGTTTCTCTCCTCCTCATGGTCACAAATATCTCAACTTTTTCTACTTTTACGCTGATTCAGGGACGGTTTGGAGGACGGATTGAACTCAAACAGTCTGAACATTCAAACAGGAAGTCAGACAGGCGTGTAAAGGTGATACTCTGTGAGTGAGCTGCTGGTTGAAACTTTACCATCATCACCTCAGGCTGCTCTGTTGAGTCTTTATTTGTTCCCTTGTTTAAAACAAACATGGATGACTATAGTTTCTCTTTCTGACTTCTTGCATCTCTTGTGTCTGATGTGTTTCAGAGTGTGTGGTAAAGGTTGCCTGAGAAGTGTTTTTATCCGTCATCTAACCAGAGTTAGAGTTCATGGTCAGGAGTACTTTAACTTCAGCTCTCCCACGAAGTTCAGTCAGAACTTTGACCAAAGTCTCTTCATCACATCAGCGCCTGATGCTGTATCTCTACAAAGTCTGTTCAGCCTCCTCACCTGTACTTGGATTCATTCTTCAGCAGAGTCTCAGGTAAGAGTTAAACCATTCAGACCTTTACACAAACCAAACAGACACCTTTGTTTTGAGCTCTCTTACATGTATTTGCTTCTGTGTTTTTCTGAGACTTTGCAAAATGTGATGAGGGATGAGACACTGATTCTAAGCCTGTAGGAAGAGCAGAACAATCAATTTAAAAAAGACACAAGAGAGAGAGAAAAGAGGCGTGAGTCTGCTCTCATCTCAAGGTGTGTGTTGGTTGTGCACAAAGATGTCAAAAGTATTCACATTCATTTCTCAAGTAGAAGTATAGATACTAGCGTTTAAAAAGACTTTTGAAGAAGCTGAAGTATCAAGCCAAGGTTTTTCATTCATTAATTTTCTAAACTGTTTATCTTGTTCAGGGTCACGGGTGGCTGGAGCCTATCCCAGCTGTCATTGGGCGAGACACAGGGCTGACAACCATTCACACACACACTCACACCTACGGACAATTTAGAGTGACCAATTAACCTGCAAGCATGTTTTTAGACTGTGGGAGGAAGCCGGAGGACCCCACACATGCATGGGGAGAACATGCAAACTCCACACAGAAAGACCCACCGGTCAAGCTGGGAATCGAACCGGTGACCTTCTTACTGTAAGGCTGCAGCGCTAACTGTTGTGTCACTGTGGAGTACCAACTCAAGCTTTTTAACCTAAGTAAAAGTGTAAAGTGCTGGTTTCAAAACTTCTTAAATAATAAAAGTAAAAATAACTTAAAGGGGGAAAAATGTCATTAAGGTCAAAAGCTTAGGCTGTGCAACAGGCGCCCATAGTTCATATAGCTCATCTCCCCCTGAGTCTCTGACATGGACCTATTCATACTGTGCTACATACACTTGTTATGACCTCACTGAAGTGCGGCTTAATTTGTGTCATGTCAGGTGTGATGGATTGCGTACAAACCAATGTGGTGTTGGAATGGTGTTACATTCATACATCTCATCCATCTGCAATCAAATTGACTCTTTCTGGATGGCACAATTTCAGAGAATTTAAGATAGGTTTTTACTTTTTTTGGTGTGTGTCTTTTTGAACGACAACAAGCTGGAATGAAACAGGAGTAGGGAGGCTATTTTGAAATGTGCAGAGTAGAAAGCCCAGATATTTGCCTGAAAATAATAACTCAAGTAAAGTAAAGATACCCCAAATTTTTACAAAAGTAAGGTACCAAAGTATTTTAACTTGGTTACTTGGTTATGCAGAAAAAAAACAAAACAAACAAAATAACAAACAAACCCCAAAGGGACTGAATCCAGGATGATGTGTTGTCTGGGCTCATTTCTCCCTCTGTGCTGACTGTAAGGCTCAGACTGACTTCAGCCCTCATGAAGTTCCCCCTCCTCCTCTCTTATAACTTTCCCCTCCTGACTTTAACGGCCTAACGTTTCTCTCTGGGTCGCTCACAGAGCAGGTGTTCAGCTCATTCGGACTTATTGGAAATATCTCTGAGTTATGAGTCGACCTCGGAGCGTTTTAAGTGTTCGTACATGTGTCCTCTGTCAGGGTCAGTGCTCCAGCTCACCACACCAGGACATTACACTTCTTATAGACGCTGTTAGAGTTCCTCTGTGAGAATAAGTGACTCTGAGGAGAATATACTCTATGACTTTAACAAGTCTGAGGTTTTTAATACGAGCCTTTTAAATGTGAGGTTTTTAAATGTGAGGTTTTGTCTCCATGTCCAGGTTCCCTGATGTCAGAAACTCTGTCTGCACCTCCTGGAGGTCGAGTCTCTGAGCTCAGAGTGTCACAGAGGAATTCTTTTATTGTGTTTTTCTGCTCAGCTTGAGTTTAACAGTTAGAGCCAGTCTTTGTGAAACCCTCCAACAACACGGATTAAAGCTCTTTCTTGTCACTGGGCTGAGTGCTGGTAGTATTTCTTATAATTATAATGATCTTTAACTGAGGGTTCATGTTCTCCTGTTCCTGAAGCTTTCTCTATCAGCAGGTTTATGACTTTACATCAGGCTGAGCTCCAGGAAAAGCAGGTGGGTCCACTTCCAGTCAGACAGTCTGCAGGATTAGAGGCTTAGGAAATATAGAAATGAAGCTGCAGAGAGCACAGAGTTTTCGGGGAAGAGGATAACTTCTGGATTAGTTCATGTCATAAATTTAGAGCCAGTCTCCTGAACTGTGGAGCCTGAACCTTTGGACTCCTTTGAGCTCATGAATGAAAACCTCATTTTACTGATTCATCTTGATTTTTATGATGTACGTTCTTCTCAACAGAGTGATTCAGTGAATGTTTTTGGACAAATCTTCAGATGACTCGCACAGAGGTGAGTGATTCTGACACCAGAAATAATGAAGATTAGTAGAAAAATCAAATCAAAGTGAAAACAGAGCCTTTCACAGAAAAACCTCAGAAACTGAGACAGGTGTGTGTGATTTTTCAGAGACAGAATCATTTCACATGCAGCTGGACAGAAAACGAAGAACCCTAAAGGAGTCGATCCTCCTGAAACCAGAATACATTTGTTTTTGCTGTCACGATAGAAATAAAGACAAACCAACGCACCTGTCACCTTTCAGCTGATTTAACTTCACAGGCTGTAAAACATCAACTTTTCATGACTGTTCTGTCAGGTTTAGTATTTTTACATTATAGTATGTGTTATGTTCTCTCTGTCCATGTCAGGTGTGTATACTGAAGACACAAACAGGATGATGCGCGCTGAAGTTATGATTAATAATGTAGCATTATTCAAACTTTACTGTTTTCACCAGACTGGTATCATAAAAAGGAATAAAAACTGTGTTTTGAATCTTTTTCAAAACCAAATGATGATGATTTTTTTTTGCATTTTCAACAAATGTAATGAAGACGAATCTGTTGTATTAAATTTTGTCCTTCAGCTCAAACTTTTTAACCATGATATCATTAAGACCTGAAATTAATATCTTATTGATTCATTTAGTCATGTTATCTTGTCCCTTTCATCACACTGTAGCTAAACTGCCGCAGTGTCTTCCTGCTTCCTGCTGTCTCTCTGAACTCCCTCTATGGGAGCTTCGAGCTAAGCATGTAGGTGCAGCCGCATCACCAAATCTGACACAGTGATACCCAGGAGAGAAGATCAGGACAGAGCTGAGGATGAGACTGAATCAGGGTTAGATACAGACAAATTGATGAACGAGAGGAACTGGCTTCAGTCAGTCAACAAAAAGTTTTACTGCTAAGATTTACTGTTCATGGTAAAATGAACTAAAAACTTTTTCATTGTGCAAAAAAACAGAGTTCTAAACATGGGATCAAAGATTAATCAAATATTTAAAGGCATATGACTTTATATCCCTAATTTTCTATAAAACTGAACAACTTTACTCAGACTTTATTTTTTTCTTGTTCCTTACTGATGATGTGAGCACTGGTGTATTATGGGAGTTTTTTTGAAAATAAAGTAGAAATTACTTATGTAGGCCTATATGTTGTTTTGATTTACTGCATCAGAGGAAAAAACCTTCAGAAGATCAAAGTTTTAAAGTGAATTGATTTGAAGTTTGATGATGTTAAATGAGGGATAAACTCAGATCATTGTATGTACGAAGGGAAAGTGACGCTGAGCGCTGCCCCCGTGACGGTCTCTGAGGTTCCCTCCTCCTGTCGCTGAACCAACAGTAAGTCTAACATTTCACACTAACACAGATTAGGAGCATGGACTAAAGTCAACACGGCTGGATGTGGAAGCTGAGGTTATTTTGGAAAAGAAATCCTGTGTTTGTATTAATATTTCACCCCTGGGAAAACTTCTGTCACCGACAATTTAAAGGGCCCACGGCCAACATCACGTCAATTTACCGCTATGCACAAATTCAGGACTTTATTCAATCAGGACAGAAAGTCTGTGGTGGGTCAGAGAGGAGGGAAAGAGAAGAGGAGAAGAGAGAAAAGAGGGAAGAGAAGGAGAGAAAGGAGAGGAGGGGAAAGCGTGTTGACTTATTTCAGTCCGAGGCGTGTTCCTGTCCACATATGGTCCTGGTTTTGGCCTATATACTGAGAACCTCAGAGGTGACCCCTGACCCGGCTCCTCAGACTAACATGATTCTGGCTGTCTCACTTTGAGTTCAATTCGACCCCCGAGTCCCCCAGAGGTCAAAGGTCAGCTCCAGGGAGCAGCAAATTAACCCAATGTGTCAAAGCTGGCATGACACCATGTTCAGCAGAGCTTCTTTAAATGTTCTCCCTTTTCTTCTCCTCCTTTCTCCTCATGCCTCCTCCTCTCTGCTCCTGTCTCCACCCCTCCTCCCTTCTCCTTCTCCTCCTCCTCTCCGCAGGTTTTTAGATTCAGGGTTTATGGTGTGTGACTAATTTCCTCCTTTTAACCTCCATCATCCTTTTCTTTTCACAGTCCTCCTCTCCTTCTCTCTTTTTTTCTTCACTGACATCTTTTTTCCTCCCTCCTTCTGATCTTGACTATTTCTCCCTCTTTCACCCTGTCTCCCCCCTCATCTCCCCCCGGTCTCTGCGGTTGGAGAGACGTTTGAGTTGAGCTGTCACAGATTACGTCCGCCCGCCCAGCTGTCCAAACAGGGGGTGTCCCTTTCATTCCAGCTCACGTAGTACGAAAGGAGTCGGAGGGAGGCGGGGGGGGCTTTAACGCTCGTGTTTGGACACAAGCAATTATCTCTAATTATTGTTTTTCTTTTCAGTTTCCCCGTCCCGATGGAGGTCTGACGAGACGTACATGCAATAATCCGCTCCAGTCGTCCAGAATCAGCAGGCCCTTCGGAGTCCGGGCTCTGGTCCTGGGACTCTGCGGCTTTCATCTCAATGTGAGTCAGGAGTTGATTCAAACGTGGAGTGATGGGAGAATTAACCCCTGGGACCCAGCTTTCAATGGGCTCAGCTAAGAGATTATATGTGTTGATGGCAGCCTTTTATACGCGCTGGGCTTTTTAAAACTCCAGGCCCCGACACATCTCTGCTCTCACCTCGTGTTTCATCTTTCAGCCTGAAAATGTGCGTAAGACTGACGAATATTACCTAAAACAGAAACACTGCTCAGGCTTCTCCTCAGACGGCCACGGGGAGTTTACGTTTGGCGTGCAGCTACAGATTCCCATGACCGTCGCTGAGCCTCTGGGAGTCAGGCTCCTTTTAGCACATGTGAAATCGTGCCTGAAAATAAATGCACACAAACATGAACCGAGGAGCAGAAACATGTCGCTGATGTCACCCGAACCAGAACATCCTTAAGACTGTAATTAATGTGAAGCTGACATCTTTGGTGGTCCCCAGAAAGCTTCTTAAGCAACAGTGGAGGGGAAAAGAGACAAACAGCATCCGTCTCTGCAGCTCCACGACATGTTGCATCCTCTGGTTTCTACAGCTGAGCCAAACCCCAAGGATGGCAAAACAAAAAGCCACACGACTGAAAGATGCCTGACAGGAAGGGTGTCAGAGCAGCAACACTTAACTCAGAACAGATCAAAGTTCCCACAACTTTAGGAAAACGTTTTGTTTAGGATCAGGTGGAAAGACCCCCTGCTGGGCCTGGTCACACTGTCATTGATACGTCCCTGAATCAAATCATCTCAACTGAAAGAAAACTGTTCACTAAGATCTCAACATACTTTTCATGCAGAGATTAACTTTGCTTGATAAAAGTGAGCCGTCCTGACAGAGCTGACCTTTCCCAGAACAGAGAACAGAGAGCCAAGAGAAGAAAGCTTTTGTAGAATATTAGCTCAGTTTCATGTCTGCTTTTATAAAACCCTCAGTGGGAGAGAAAGCCCGCAAAGAACTCAGACCACAGAAACAACCCAACAGATATGCTGGTTTATGTCTTCAATAAACTCTTTGAACCCAGAGTATGAAACGTGGCTAAGCAGCTAACTGTGGGGTTAGCAGCTGCTAACTGTTAGCAGACTGACCATCAGAGGAGGATGACCATGTTTTGGTTTAAACCCTGGAACACAGGTAGCATAGCTTAATTTTAACTGCTAAAAGTACCTGAAAGTGGTGAAAGGCTAAATGAAGCAATTTAGCTTCTTGTTTGTCATCAAACCGCCTTCTTTTCAATCTCAAAGATGGAAACATGTTAGTGTGTGTCTTGAACAAATCTCAGTGTGTCATGTTGTATTTCTGTCTCTGTCCCTCAGTGTCTCAGGAGCTGTTTTGTAGGATTTTACCTTCAGTTGTGTGTCCTGTGTTTCTGTAGTCTTTCTGTACTTGTGGCCATCATGAGTCTTCACTTTCCTCTTTTATTTTGTAGGACTTACTCCCACTGTTTCCTGTTTTTTTTTTCTAGTAATTTTTGTTTGGTATCTTGGTTTTGTTTGTGAAATATTTTTGTTTTATCTGCAGTAGAAATAGAGTTATTGTCTTGAATTATATCTTTTAAAGACATTAATATCCAAATGTGTGCACAGTTTAGCTGATATTGATATACATTTTTGTATAAATTGACATAATTTTTTTAAATGAGCTCCTGGAGGAGTGATTTAGTTTATTTATTTCAAATGATGGGAATAATTTCAGTTTAAATCAACAAAATTTAAGTTTAAATAAACAAACTTTATTTATACAGCACTTTTAAAAAGCAATGTTACAAAGTGCTGTTCAAAATGGAAAAATAAAACAGTAAAAGAAATAAAAAAGAAGAAATGAAAGTTAAAGAGAAATGTAAGGAACTAAAGAAAATATATAATATATAGCTATAAAAGGCTAAAAACCACCACCAAATAAAGGAAAGGAAAACATCGGGAAAATAAATAAATAGATAAAAAATAAATAAATAAAAACAATCCCAACAACGATCCCTCGTGTTAAAGGCCGGCCCTGAAGCTGATCATTCTGACGCACACTGTTTGCTCATAAACTAAATAATAGATTTCTAAATGTTAAGAACATTACACAGACCACCAAGAAGTATATATGAGAAGTCTATAAGTGACTTTCACACATGTGAGCATGTTTGCTTCACTTCATGGAATAATTCTGACTCTGTGAAACTCATCTATGGAGTGAGCCGGGCCGCACTGAGCTATGAGCTCTCTGCGAGCTGTAAAGACTGAGAGCTCAGTGATCCTCACAGAGCCAGGGGAACTTCACATGACGTGTGGTCAGTTTGTCTCTGGTGTTCCTCACGTTACTGTGAATTAATAGGTGATGTCAAGGGGTTTCAACCAATCAGAATCATCTATCTAACACAGCCTGTTAATAAAAATTAATGATATATGTCTGTCTATACTTCAACCCTGTTAAGATTTAGATTACTCTTACTCACTGCGTTTACATGCAGCTTAAGAAGTCAGAGATTAGTCAGCACAAGATCAGACCATTACAATGCATGTGAACAGCTTAGTCAGACTGAGAACGGACTGAGCACAGCTCGATCAACACATGTAAGTAATGGGATTGGTATCCTATTCGAAACGTGCATGTAGGCTCTATCGGACTGCGGACTAGTTTATGACCATGATAAATAGGGTCCCTACATTCTAACACAACAAACAAAGAGCATGACAGCAGAAAGCAACAAGTCTCATTTTTGAGGCCAGGACAAAACAACCTTACTCAAGGAACTCCACATTTTTAAATTCATGGATGGGACGAAAATGGACACAGTGCTTCCTATCCAAGCGGGGTGCCACGTTCTCGGCCAGAAGTCTGATTTTCTTTTCTGCATGTATACACAGACCAAACGGGCATCTACATGTGGACCTGACCGGGCATAGGCCCACCCGCTTCTTGCCTCGGCCAATCAAGCTGCTTTTTCTGTTAATAAATCTGGGAGGCAAGGGGAATCTTTGGGCCTACAGCAGCGCTAAATGCTATTGTGCAATTCATTAAATTAATTCTGAGGCCTTGTTCACCATTTAGGTCCTGCTGCAGGTTGATTTCTGCCTACACCCCTGACATAGACACACTGGATTCCCCATTGATTGTACGATCGAGCTTTGACCTTAGTCAAACTGCTGCAAGCATGTAAACGTACGGATTGTTTTTTGGTTTGTCGGAGTATGCAACAGAAGTCTGAAGAACCCCTTGCAAAGAGAAAATATAACACTAACAGCTGCTAACAGCTGCTAACTCCCTCCTAAGATGTTTAAATCCTGGAAGTTTTAGAGAAACACTGAACTTTGAAAAACGATCTTTATTTTATCTTTTTATGGCTGTAAATGCCTCAAACAGAGACTAGAACGTGTGTGTGTCCTGAAATGTGTCAGTTTGGTGGTTAGAGCAGACAACAGTGTACACGTACGAGTTGACATGTATATGTGTTTGTATGCACATACATGTGGACATGCACATGTGTGTTTGTGTGCATTTGTCAGAGAAAGCTTTGTTTTGAGGCGTGTGTGGCGGTGGTTTGATTTCAAGGCGGGTGAAACATGAAACTGGGGAAAGCTGACTAAACAAGCCGCTCCCAGGTGGTTAATGGGCAGAGGAAAAATGACCAGTTGACCCATCAGAGACGATCCCATCTGCTAGATATTACACCTTCAACTGTTGGTCCCACATGTGTCTCAGGTGGGTGGTCCTAAGATAACATGGAGGACAGCTCCAGGTTTCAGAGCTGGAGCTGAGGCCATCACACTTTGATGCCTCTGAATCTTTTCTTTCTGTTAAAGCTCCTCCACAGCTCTCCAGTCATCCTGCGCTGCCTCAGAAAAGACTCAGAAAAGAAAAGAGTTTGTCTGATTCAGGGAGAAATGTGTGCTCAGGGATCCGACGTGAGAAAGTTGTCCCAGGTGTCAGGGGTTAGAGGTTGGAGGTCCTGGTAGTGTGGGTGGTTCTGATGAAGACTGTTAGCGGTTAATGAGGGCTGAACAGACACACTGATCACCTCTTTAATTCACAGGGGCTAATCGCTGAATATTCCCTTTGACAAGAGAGATTACACGCAGGCTGTGAGGCCGCACAATGGAGATTTACCATGTAATGTCCTCACTATAGAGCCCCGACACAAAACCAGGGAGGATCAGAGCCCAGGGGAGGCACAGAGGAGGGGGGACAGCGGCCAAGAGGTACAACCTTTGGGACAATGAGGAGGAGGAGGGGGCAGGGACCGGGCGCAGCATCACATGGGTTATACCCTGAAACACGGTCAGAGAGCGTTTCTATAAAGATAATCTGTCTGAACCAGTGCAGAGGAACAGAGTCACATTTTTACTCAGAGGGAGATTTATCTAAAGGAGGAGAGAAACCCCTTTAAAACATCTGCAGCAGAGGTCTTCAACAGGGAGTCCATGGCCCCCGGGGGGTCTGTGGACGTATTGTAGGGGGTCCGTGACATTTTTGGTTAATTAGGAAAATTTTCATATTTTCAAATATTTGTTACTCTCTACTCACTGTACCTCACCAATATTTCAAATGAAAGTGTAAATACACTAACCTGTGTAATTTCTGGAATCGCTTCATATTGAATGCACAATAAAGAGTACATTTATACATGGGACTAGGCCCGGTTTGATCTAAAACACAATTTAATATGAATTATTTATGTATAGTACGAGGTCCGCGAGTACGCTCTCCATCAGTAAGGGGGGCCTTAGTCTGAAAAACATTGAAGACCCTTGATTTATAGGACTGAATCAGCAAACAACACTTAGTCCACAGGGGGCGCTGACATTAACCAAACCTGAAACTTCATCTTCTAAATGTTTATATAGAGACTTTCTTTAATCTATAGACAAAAACTATCAGATACACAAAGTCTCTGAATTTCATTTTGTAGTCTTTGTGTTGCTTTTATTTCATCTCTTTGTGCTCAACCTTCTCCTCCAGGCTGGATCAAAAATACAAACCAAATGTTCTGGGATGTGGAAGATACAGAAGAGGATAAGAGCCACTAAAAAAAAAAAAAATGTCCAAATTTTTTATTACAATTTCTTCCAGAGAAAAATGTCAGAATTCTGACTTTAATCTCATTATTCTGATTTTTTTTTCTCAGAATCTTGATTTTAATTTCAGAATCCAGATTTTTTTCTCGGAGTTCTGAGTTTTAAGTAAGGATCCTGACTTTTTTCTCCATGCACAGTTCACTTCCGCATTGGGGCAAAGTGGCTTGGGCATTCCTGGTTACCAAAAGAAAAGCAACAAAAGACTGCCTTATGACGGCAGAGATCAAATAAACAATTTGTTTGCTGAAGTTGCATTAAGTATCTGTCAATGATTTATGGAGAATCGCCCAAGTATCTAGTACAATACCATGTACAACACCATGAGGAAAAGTTAGAAGTTTTGACTTAAATCTCAGAATTCTGACTTTTTTTCCCCCTAATAAATAAATAAAAATAATAAATAAATAAATAAATACATAAAACATCAATAAATAAAATTAAAAAATCAAAATTAGTAAATAGCAATCAAAAAAATAAAAAAACTTTTTTTTTTCTGTGGCCCTAATCCTCCTTTGTAGGAATACTTATTAAATACTAACTTGCATTGTTAAAATGTGACTCTATGAGGCAGCTTCACCTCTTTTTTGTCTCTTCATAATATTTATAAGATAAGTGTGAACCAGAGGAGAGGAAGTGTCTGTAAAGTGCAGAGGTCACGTGGTTAAGTTTCCCTCTGATGGACTCAGATCAGGTTATAAACACAGACTCTGAACCCTGATGTGGTGAACTTCTGAGCCTTCAGAGCCGATTAAACCCCGGAGAAAGACCGAGTGATGAGTGCGGAGATCTCTGAGGATGAAAGGAGAGCCGGTCGACACTTTCTGAAAATCTGAAACATCTGAGATTCACCTTCCAGCCCGTCACACAGACCATGAGCAGACCAGAGGATGACAAGAGAAGAAACACTCACAAGAAACTGATACGGAGGGTTATATTCCCCAACATCGATCTAGGATAAAGAAGGAGATTGTTGTCAGATGTAGAAGAGAGATGGTAACTCTACCACTTCACACTGCTCACAGTGTTTCAGACTTCATTAATTCTGCAGGAAAAAGAGATTCGAAGAACAACATGTTTTCACAGAAGTTGTTTGAAAGTTTTAATCTCAGAGTCTGAGTTTTATTGATGAGCTGACTGAAGAGCAGGCCCTGAAGTCCAACCCGTGCTGGATGGTTTACAGTGTAGCTCTGACAGAAACAATGCTGACATGTCGTCTGTCATGGCTGAGGATATTTCTCATGCTGTCATCAGGCAGTGAGTCCTTCTGTCCCGTCTGATTTATGATTTAATCCTTTAAGAAGCTCCCTCAGCATGTCTCCTCTCTCTGCGGTTTTCTTTGCATTCATGTTTGTTTTTATCCACATCATGAAGAGATGAAGCTGTGCTCACTGAATGATAACATGAAGAAAAAGGCCGGGTTTGCTTTGACTGTTTTTGGCTTTATTATTAAAGGAAACAATAATTCATGCTCCCTTTAAATCTGTGACAGACTTTGGGGAGACTCGTGTTGTTTTGTTGTCTAACCAGATTAGAAACACATTTTTGGGATCCAGACATCACGGCTAACACTTAAACTTAATGTTTAATTTATTACTGTAGTCATCACTTTTAATTTCATATGTTGTTCTGTATGACTGTCAGATTATGATCCAGAGTTTCATGTGACTCTGAGATCTGATGAGCTGTTACTCTGCAGACTGAAGCCATGCTGTTTCCACCGTCCTCTCTGTAGTTTCTTAACTTTAAGTCTTCTTCAGACGGAAGAGTGAGCTATAATCCCTGAAACCTCTCAGTCCCCAGCCCTAATTTTATAATGATTAATTATGGGTTTTTAACTCCTCACATCTCCTTTCTCCTTCCATAAGAAGATCAATATTAACACTTTCACTCCTCACTCCAAGAAAACTCATGCAGGATGATGAGAGTCAATCGTTCATCCTGTCTGTACGTTATGGATTAAAGTAACCAATGATGGAGCCAGAGGTATATTTAGTCATATTCCCTTGGGTCCATTACTGTCTCATCCATATCCCCTTTCCACCGGTGCTTGCTCGGGGTTGGTTTTAATCACGCTCTTTCTAAGAACCTGTTTGGTTTTCCGCATTGAACCAAGTTGGACCCACGTCACTGCGTCACTGTAAAACGTTGGTACGTCACATACATAGCCATTCTGGAGGGAGGTAGTATCAGCTGTGAACCCTTGGTGTGGGAAATGGCAACAAAGTTAGCTGGGAGCGCTTAAAGATGCTATGAGGAGGATCTGTTTTAATTGGACTGCCTCGCCACCTTCTGGTCCTAAGTCTCATGCACACTGTCGTAAAGACGTGACTTTGAACCAGGCATGTGTTTGTTTTGGAACATATTTCCTTTGTTCAAGACAACTTTTTACCGGATACAACGCGACAAGGTAAGGTATTTATCAACACAGTTACGTAGCGCTGTTTGAAACATTCTACAGTTGTCTAGGGCCATGTCCACACATTCCAGGTATTTGGGAAACCGGATATATTTCTATACATGTACACCTGTCGTCCACATAAAACCGCAGGTTTACATCACTAAAAACAATGTTTTTTAAAAATTCTTGTTTCATGGTTTTGTGTGGAGAGTTTTCGGTTCGTAAATGTCACATCTGAACGACTAGAGGCTCAATCTGATTGACTGGCACGGGTTTTATGTCTGGAAAACACTGCCCATTATGGGTTTGGCATGTTTTGAACCGCACTCACCGGCAGACTTACCCGCTGCATGTGGATGAAAATAATTTTAAGAAACGAATGTGGGGGGAAATTGTTTTTGAAAATACCTAGCTACATGTGGACATGGCCTTAAAATCATATTTTCTGAAAACAATGGCCAAAGTGAAGATTTTGTAAACTTCGGTTTCATGATTTTATGTGGACGCCGGTAAACAGAGTTTTTGGTCTTGAATGTCACAGCTGAACGACGGGGGCTCATTCTGATTGGCTGGCATGGGTTTTACAAACACTGCCCATTATGGGTTTGGCATGCTTCAAGGCACACTCACCGGCGTTTACCCGCTGCGTGTGGACGAAAGTATTCTTAAAGACGAACTGGGGGGATACTTGTTTTTGAAAATACCCAGCTATGTGTGGACATGGCCTAGAAGTGGCCCATACGTAGCGCTACTGACAGCCCGGTGCTGTGAGACATGTCTGTAATGTGTAACGTTAGTGAATCCTGGTTATGTCCTGCCAGTCATCTACCAATCAGAGCTAACGTAACCTCACTCTTCATTTTATCGATAGACTCTCAAGTTTGAACAGACCACTGCAGAATAACTGCTGACTGTGGGTTGGAATAAACATTATCACAAACAGTTAAACCCTTTTAGCCTCTAGCTCGGGCTGTAGCTGTCTCTCTCCTGTTTATCTTTCTTCTGCTCTTCTGTCCTTTTTTTGTCTGACAGTTAGGTTCCACTGTCCACAGTCACAAAATTAATCACAGAAATCGTTTCCAGCAGAGAAAAACTAGATCTCTCTTCTCACTTCTAAACTTTGTTAGCTGGCACTGTTGCTAGCTGTTGTCCTAGAGATTTAAAAGTGCCATAAATCAGTCCAGTCTTGCCAGACCTGATTGTAAAGCTCAGAAGTCGCATTTCGAAATAACCTACGTTGGCGCTGATAATGTCATTTTTAAGCGATGAGCAGGGGAGGAATGTGAACGCACAAGCATGAGGCAGTCATCTGTATAAAATAATAAGGTAAAGACCTGGTATACAAAAGACAAGGCATTGCTGCTTCAGTTTCACCTCAAGTTCAAGTTCTGAATGGGGAAATTCCAACAAAACAAACAATTTGTTAGGTAGCTTTCTTTTTTAAGAACGACTGTTTTCTATGGCTGACTGTTGGTCACGGTAGCCCTGCCCCTGGCCCCTGTCGTGCTTTAATTCTGGCCCAGCAAAAGCTGGTGCTTGCTAAGCACCTGTTTCGAGCACCTGAAGCCAGTTCTTTGTCTGTGACACCAGTGCTACTGACAAAAGTGAGTATTTAATACAGGCCACTTTGACCTGCTTTTGAAGTCTGTTACAGTTATCTGAAAACTTAAGTTACCATTTGGATAAACATATTTATATGTCCCCCTTTTCTGATTTCCTGAGCCTGATATTACACTGTAATGTTCAGTTACTTATTATTATCAGAGCCTAAAGGAACAGCTCTTAAGGAACATCTAGAGGTTTAGTTCTCACCTTTATATAAAATTCTTAGCTGCATTTTACGACAGTCAGAGCTGTTCATAGGAGGGAAATAAAGCTCTTTATAGTTAATAAAGGATACATAAAAGAAGGTTTCACTAAAAATGAAAAGGAATGAAGAGAATCTCAGGTTATAATTTAGTCGAGCAATGTGTAATTTCATCTACTGGAAGTAAAATGTCACCTCTGTTGAAATCTGCTGCCACATTCAGCTCCAACATTATAAATTCATCTCCTTGTGTGTGTGTGTGTGTGTGTGTGTGTGTGTGTGGTTTGGAGGAAAGATGACTGCAACATGTTGGCGTCTGCAGCCGTGAGAACGTACAGGGACCACACGTGAAGCTCTGCTCCATATCGATCATTTCCATAAACTGTTCTTATGAAGCTAATTGAGCTCCTGTTCTTCAGATCGGATCGCCGGCGGCGTATGAAAGTCAATAAAATGTGGTATTTGTGGGCTCCAGGATGAATCCACTTGGAGGTAAACGATCCAGCAGCCCTCTCACTTATTAACTCCTCTGTGATTTGTGTGAACATTGGAAAACCTTCTGGCTGAGAAATGATCGATTTTACCCCCATAGCAAGGGTGTGTGAGAGTCTCTCTTAGCCAAATGTACGCTGAGTAATGGTGCAGCACAAGTAGTTAATGCTCACTCCACTGAGCGGGATAAAAGCAGATAAAAGTGTCGATTATTGGAGGTTTTATTCCACGGGCAGCACGCTGGAAAAGTGGATAAAAAGATGTAAGTTATAACCACTAAGAACCATTATCTGTTGGGATATGAAGGATTTTACTGCATCCTTTGGTGCAGGAAAGTTGGCGTATGTGGATCCAGCTGCGCAGTGAGCCGCTCTGATGAAGCTCTGGACCGTAAACAGTCCCAGCCTGGTCCTGGAGCTGGAGGTTGTTGCAGTAAAATGGCATGGAGAATGCACGCTGTGCTCGCCCCAGCTGAGAGCCACTGCTATCAGATGTAGGGCGCAAACCGCAGAGTGTGGGACTGTGTGGGGCAGACCACCCATGAGTGCGCCTCCCCCTAGTTCTCCTCCTGCTGCAGCTGGAAGGGACACCAAGCTGGAGCATGGGAACCAGCAACGTGCAGCCATGAGCCGAGGAGTTGCTCCTTAAGCGGGGATATTTCTGGTTTAGCAAATGAGAGCGGGTTAATTTGTTTCCATGGCCTGCACAGGTTAGACCTTCCTTTCCCTGGGAAAGTGGAGGTGAAACTTCTACAGCCTGGGAGTCAGTTTGGAGATGAACTTTGTCAGTCTTTAGGGATTAAACTCGAAGTGAAAGGTGTTGGAAAGGAGTTGTTACTAATATTTAATTCAGGCAGAAATCAAAGAGATGAACTGTTCCCTAACATTTGATTGACAGGATTTAAAAAACTTGACAATGATGGTATTTGTCCAACCCTCGGGGACTTTTTTTGATGATTATTGTAGGTTTGGGTTTTGAGGGCTTGAATCAAAGTAAACCAAACTCAGCGTGTAAAGACGTACCTCTGTGGACCATCTCAACATTTCAGGAATCTTCCCCGTGCCCTCAAACAACCACATCCCCACCTGACCTCCTCCTCCTCTGACGGACTGGATCACAGGCACCCCGACCCCCAGCCTCACGCTGTTTGAAACAAGCCCTGTGTTCAAACACAAGAACCCAAAGCTGGAGCGCTGGTCTGTGATGTTTAGGTTGAGTAACCCCCTGGGTTAATAAACTCAACAAAAGTAAACCATTGCGAAATCGCTGCAATGAAAGCCAGGCTGAGTAAACGAAGCAGAGTTTATACCCCGGGATGGGTCTGCATGCGTGAAGCTTTAATATAAAACAGGTGATGAATGTGCTTTCACTTCAGAAAGAGGCTGAGAGGAAGGATCCTGCTGGACTTATGAGAAACCATGTTTGATGCACTTAGAGGCCTTTTACAAGACAACGGTTTTAGGATGAAACGCAAAGGTATCTTTGTGTTTCGGCATCTTGTGTTTCAGTCGACCTTAAATGGAAACTTTTGAAAATGGCCCCCAGAGTGGAATTTTGTTGAAACGTCATCAAGTGGAAACGCTGACGTCACACTCTGCTTTGTGCATCCAACAGTACAATAGTACAGTTATCATGATTGTCGCAGACTACCATGTTGTGCCTGTGTTGCTCAATCTGTTGACTGTCTTTAAACAAAATGAGCATCTGTTGCTCCATTTCTACTCTTAGCATTCACCAATACACCAGATGCTCGGCCCAACTCTACTTCGGTGGAGATCTACCAAAAGCCGCTTCCGGACAAGACAGTTAAGCCGTGTTTCCACCAAGCGGTCTGGTCTGGTTCGGTACGGTTTGTCACGGTTTGGTACAGTTAAGCCTGATCCCATTTGCGTTTCCACAGCAAACTGTGCCCTCTCGTGGTAGGTGGCGTGTAAGCTGGATGCTGAAAGCCACAGCTGTTAAACAATGGCATGACACAGTAGCAGTGCGGCACAGTTTGCCCCGCTAATAAATCGAAAGAAGAAGAAAAACTCGACACACTAAACAAAGAGCATAGATGGAAGATATGCAGCATTTCGTCCTCTCTGTGATTGGCATGTAGCTCTTTGATACAAAGAACAATCAAGCTTTGTTTCAGAAAAGACTGTGAGCCGCCAGGAGAAATGCAGCCGCTGTCGGTGTAAGTGACGATTCTTTCAACCAATCACAGTCTGCAGTGTGTTGCTCCAGTGAGCGGATCAGTTCAGTCTGGCACCCATACGAAAGGGTTCCAAAAAGTGGGACGGCTCGTCTTGGTTATTTGGGGATCTGTCCCGGGATTAGTCAGTGGAAATGCCACAAAATGCGCAAGACGAACCAAACCGGTCTGCTTGGTGGAAACACCGCATTATAGTGCCAACTACAGGCCTAGCATGCTTACCATAGTGTTTCCATACCATCAGTGTTTTTATTTATTAATTTTTGCTTGCTTGTTTGTTTGTTTGTTTGTAATTTTTTTTTTTTTTTTTGGGGGGGGGGGTTGTAAACGGGGCCTTATGCTGCGTTCCATTTGTACTCTGTAATCTAAGTGGGAACGCCCCCCCAAGGTCAGAATTTCTGACTTGTAAGTCAGGGCATCTACACCACCTCCGAGTTCCTAGTCGGAAATTCAGAGTTCAGGGGTAAAAAGTAATTAAGCTCCTGTTAGATTTTTTTTATTTTTAAATTTCTGACCAGTGTTTGTCGCGATAAATCAGCTGTATACATAGTGTTATACCGTGTTTATATACAGAAATACTGCTGTTAAGGCAGGTTTTTCTGATTTGGCAACTTGAACGCTGAACTCAGAGATGACGTGACTCCCAACTTCCCAGTTCCGAGTACAAATGAAACGCAGCATTAGCTTGTTGTAGGTTCTGCTTTTTCTAATGCAGTCATTGGATCTGGCAGCCCTCAAGCAAAGTGAAGCGCCAGCACTTATTTTACAAATGTAAATATGAGCACTGTGCACCTTTCTGTAACCGTAAAGCAGGCTGGTTGACATAACTTGGTGAACACAGGTTGATTAACAAAGTCGCAGATGAATTTAACGGGCTGTCATTGCTGTTTCATTTGGGGTGTGTAACGTCACTGGTTCAGAAAGCAGTTTGATTGTTGGTATGATTTGTGAACATACCACAGTGGATCCACTCACACTTAAGTGGTGGTGGTTTGCTGATCTCTGTGTGTGTGACTTTGAGCTTCATTTTGTTTTACTACTGCTTATTTTCATGGAGCCTGTGAGAAAGAAAAAGTTTCATCCTTGTGTTCAGCTCATGGGCTGAATGAAATTGCTGTAGATGCTATCGTTTCGGTATCATGGGATCTAACATGTACTGCAGGTCTTGGCTCGAGGGTTTAGTGGATTACATTAAGTTATCCCGTTAAATTGTCCGTTTAGTCTTTGCCCAGCGTTTAAATCTGGAAGTTAAACCGTCCAAACATGAAACCTGGCAGCCTCTTTTGATAAAGATCCTGCAGCTCAGAGTTTTCACCTCGCCTGATTTATATCTTATCTGAGCGATTATCCACAGAGTCTTCTGAGAGTTTGTCTTCACTTTCTCTGAGTTATTGCACTCAGGGTTTTATTTTTTCCAGGCGGGGGAACAAACAGCACACGTGGAGCGACTCCAGAGAAAATATGAACCCCAAGAACAACAGAAAGGTTCTTTTTAACTTCTTCAGACCACATCTCCCAATAAAAGCTGAACAAACACACCCTGCCACTTGTCCGGCCAGTTTCACAGAGAGGGAGGGGGCTTATGGGACTCATGAAAACTTCACCTTAACTCAAATAATAAAAAACACACACCATCCAAACAGGGCAGATTTGTTCCTTTGTGTCCTGGTCTCCCTGGGCCTCGGCTCGCTCTGACTCACTTTAATTTCAGCTGCTGTCTTGTGGCCTGTTGGTTCTTTCAGAGGGATAATAGGATGTAGATTTAAAAGATGTGTAATTCTCAGTGAACTGCAGGAAACCACATTGATGTTGCACGTCTTAAACAAGACACTGAAGGCCCCAGACCAGAACCGGGACATGGATTCTCTGAGCTCTTTCAGTGGAGGACAGAGCGGGTTTACGGTCGGTCTGAGGACGGGAGGGCCTGTGAATGGTTACTGTTCAATTTGTATTTGGTTCCCCGCTGGTCGCAGCGCTGAGATCAGAGCTGAAAGTGAAAACACATGGCGAGGGTCAGCCGGATCAGAGGACCACCACACACACGGCAGAGTGAAGCAGAAAGCCAGTGGGAACGTGTGTGAAGAAATGGATTGAATAAACAGAGTCAGCCATCGCCTGCACCCTATTATCCTATAATTTACACTGCATGGGAGCCTGGAAACGCAGCCGGCTGAAGGCGACCCGTCGGTTTCCACTGAAAGAAAACGGCATTCCTCACTTCATGCCAATCAAAGCCCGGGCATTATGGGCCCAGACAAGTTTAGGATTCTTTCAGGACTAATGTGTTTGTTTTACATATCCCAAGGAAATTATTACATCAACGCCAAGATATGTGTGCAGAAACAGACCAGCTTTGAAGATCTCAGCAGCAAAACATACATCTAATTACATAATAACTCTGAAAACTGTGTTTGTACAATCAATACTGAGGATTACATGTGGAGGGAAGAAACATGGTGAGCAAAAATGTGCTGTGCTGTGACAAACCTGCACCAGAGAAAGAGGAAGAAAGCGGAGAAGCAGAGGAAATTATGGGAGATGAAGAATTAAAACATCAGTTTGGGCTCTGTACTGAGTCAAATTATTACTCAGGCACCTTAGACCTCAACCACAGAGGGCATTACACTTTTAATTGAAGATGTCTCAGTTTTCTGTAAAGATGTCACAAATGATCCCAGAAAGATTCAACAGAAAAGCAGCTTTTTTTTAATCTGCAACTCATCTGTGAACACAGAACCCTCTCCAAAGGTCAAATCCAGCAGTTTGGTCAAGACAATGGCTCACTCAGTGCCCCGAAAAACACTTCATCTGAGGTCGCCCAGTGTCATTTCTTGTTGCTTTCCATTAGTTTGTTATTACGATGTATTGCTTTTGTGAAATATTACGACACAGTTTGAAAAAGACCTGGCAGGATGTGGGTGATCCAGGTCGAAAAAACCCCACCAGGGTTTGATTACGAAGTAAGAAGGTTAAGTCAGCCGCAGGTTAATCCAGGTGTTCAAAGTCTCCAAATGTAAGGATAAGTGCCTCGGACACTTTTTGAGGCTGTGTTATGCTTTCTGCACGAATGTGACGCACAGAAATGTGATGCGCAGAATCAGCAGGAGAAAAGGCATGTGGCTTTTATACTTCTCAACACATCCCAAACTACAGAGGGCAGTGTATCACAAATGTCTGTCGTAAACTAGAGTAAAAAAAGTTGTTTACACTGTTGAGACTTTTTTTTTTTTTTTTCAATTCCTCGCAAGGACTTGTTTATCACACAGTTATAGTTATCTCTAACCCCAACACAGTCGAGGCAGATGTCTGTCTAACATGAGTCTGGTTCTGTCCGAGGTTTCTGCCCGTTAAAGGGAAGTTTTTCCTTGCCATTGTAACTTGCTAAATGCTGCAAAGTCCTGTACTCATAGTGGGTTAAGATAAGATAAGACTCCTTATCTTGTCTTGATGTTGGGTTTCTGCTAATAAAATTTTATTAACATTTACGGGTCTAGACCTGTAAATGTTTTTGTAAAGTGTCTTGAGATAACGTTTGTTATGATTTGGCACTATACAAATAAAGATTGGTTGATTGATTCTGTATGAGACAAGTTCTATTTATTTAAGTGTGGTTATATAATTAATATTTTGATATTGTGGTCTGTATAATTTTTTTTTTCTGTCAAAGGAATGTGTTTTGTTGATACAGCTTGACATTTATCTTGGTGTGGTAGTTGGCTGTAGATTTTGGGACTTACGTGAGTTACAGTGGCATTAGGAGGGAACTGATACGGATGAGGCTTGTTCACATTTGTGCAGTTAAGTTTTAACAACCAGCAGTGGAGTCGCACGGTTTTTATACCATGTCCGTGTAGTGTAGCATATGTGAGATTTTGATTTACTCAAGCTTCTGGATAATTTTACGACACTTCTTAAAATAAAAGGTTTTTGTGTTTTCAACCAAAAGAAATGTGAAGTGGCTTAATGCTGCTAGACACAAGAAGACATGCGAATACCATGACTATGGGCTATCCAACAGTTTTTTGACTCCTTCACTCTGTGTGATGAATAATATGTAATTTCTTTTTGCACTTTGGGCTTGAGGAGCTCCGATTTGTCAGCATGGGGACACATGAAAGTTAGAAACTTTGGATGTGCGGGACCTTAAAATTTTCTGCTTTAAAGGGACTGTGTGCGTAGGCGAGGCTGCTGCGAAGACGTCATTCGTAAGCATGATGCGACACAGACCTCGCTGTGCTAGCTTTATAAGTGAGGGATAGAGTTTGCTTAAACCAGTCTATTTAGTTTGTTTATAACTTCTGAATTCATTCATTTGATAGCTAACAGCGCTTTAAGCTAACAGAGCTAATATAAGTTTTGTGAATCATTTTTTTATCAAAGTGTTTGAGGTAATATTTCTAACCACCTTTGCGCTAGCAGGAGCTGTTAGCTTTCTCCTTCGTCAGCGTTCAGCTGGATGTTGGATGTAGACATTAGTAAGGAGCGTTCTGAGGAGGGTCCTTTGTGTTTGTGCTCCCCGCCCTTCTCCCCCGCTGCCCGTGGGGCTGGAGGCTAATTGGAGTCAGTGTTGTCCCATTGGAGGACGGAGCGGGTTTTCGGCCTCTCGTCTGTTTGGTTTGATGGGCACTGGTGGAGGTTATCCAGCCTTTGAATCTCTCTGCTTATTTATCCAACAGCTGGGCAAATACCCGCAGCCCTTCTGCATTAAGGCTCATTTTTAAACATTTAGAGAAGACAGGGCTCAGTGTTTATGCCTCCATCTTCGCTCACATCTGCACTTAATATCATTCTGCAGACTCTACACAGACTCTACGCAGAACAAGGCCCCGACCCTTTGTTATGACAGGAGGATATTTTGAACTTTTTGAGGATTAATACTGTTTGCTTTCCTGCTCACTCCCTCAAACAGCTCCAGGGATCCAATAGGTTAAAGCTGAAGAGAATAACTGGATTTGGCAGGCCTGCAGTGGATGGGATATTGTTTTCAATTCATCTGCCACTTACATTACTCAGCTGGGACCCATTGTCTCTTTATCAATCACTCTTTTTATTCACATTTTCCATTTTCTGTTCGGTGGAAAATGTTCCATTTATTCCCCGTCATTAACTCTAATGATATCTGCTTAGTCTTCATTTTGAAACCCGACCAACGTGTTTTCATGTCTTTAGATTTGAACAGTGTTTTCACTTCTTCATAATAAAATCTCTGGTGTTTATCTTAACTCAGGAACAACCGCAGGCTCATTTCTGAGTTAATGAAAATAAAGTTATTATTTTAGAGATGATTTAAGGTCTGAGTTTGGAAAATAAAAATCCTGATGTAAACTAAATGATTGAAATGATGCAGAGTGATCCCACAGAGCTGAACAACAGCTAACAACACACTGAACTGCTACACATACTTACCCTGCCGCTGAGCAAGGCATCAGATCAGCACCTTATTGTGAGAAACAGTACCTGTGTTAGGGTGAAGTAGGAAAAATAAAGTCTAGTAAAAATAAAGGCTATTTTAACAGAACAAAGTTTTCAACTGTTTCTCACTAAAATATTCAGTGGAGCACTTCCAAACTGAGGTGGTCTCACAGAGTGGTCTGCATTTGTTGTCTATATGTCTGTTTAACATAGGCATGTGTGTTTATGTGTCACTGATACTCAGTACAGGCATGTAACACAGGAAGAGGTTGCAGTTTATACAAAACAGACTATAGTTTATACATGTTAACAGTTTGTAGTTCATACACAAGGGACAGTTTGTAATTTACATACGAGTAAATTTGTAGTTTACACATGAGGAACAGTTTGTAGTTAATACACAGAGAAGTTTGTAGTAAAATAAGGAACAGCTTTTGGATTGTACACACGGAACAGTTTGAAGTTCACACACGTAAAACATTTTGTAGTTTATACAAGAGGATCAGTTTGTAGTTTATACAAATGAAACAGTTTGTAGTTTACAAATTAGGAACAGTAAGTTAAATATACATGAGGAACATTTAGTAGTTAACACATTGGAACAGTTTGTAGTTTATACATGGGAAACAGATTGTAGTTTATGTATAAGGAACACTTTGTTGTTCCAACATGAAGAACTCTTTATAGTTTAAAATGTGGAACAGTTTGTAGTTTATACGCAAAAAAAGTTTGTGGTTTACACATGTTAAAACATTTTGTGGTTTAAGCATGGGGATCAGTTTTTAGTTTATACGCATGGAAAGGTTTGTAGTTTATACACATGGAGCAGGTTGGTAGTTAATTCACAAGAAACAGATTGAAGTTTACAAATTAGTTTATAGAATATACATGTGGAACATTTTGTAGTTAATTCCTTGTGGCCAGTTTTTAGTTTTAACATGAGAAACAGTTTATAGTTAATATATGAGGAACAGTTTTCAGTTGAAACACAAGGAACAGTTTGTAGTTTCAACATTAATAACTGTTTGTAGTTTAAAATGTGGAACAGTTTGTAGAGGAAACACAAAGAACAGTTTGTAGTTAATACATGAGGGACAGTTTGTATTTTATACATGACGACCAGTTTTTGGTTTAAACACAAGGAACAGCTTGTTTTTTTGATACACAAGGAACAGTTTGTAGTTTATACACAAGGGACAGTTTGTAGTGTGTACATAAAGAACAGTTTGCAGTTTTTACGTACGGAACATTTAGTAGTTTAAACATGAGGAACAGTTATTGGTTTGATTGACTGAAAACAGTTTGTAGTTTATACATGAGGAAACGTTTGTAGTTTATACATATGGAACAGTTTTTAGTGTGTACATGAAAAAAAGTTGATTGTATATTAATGAGGAACTGTTTTAGTTTTTATACAAGGAATAGTTAGTGGAATTTTTACATACATTACTATGTATGTAATACTATGTACTATTATTACATAAGGGACCATTTGAATGCCACACACTTTATAGTTTATTCATGAGGAACAATTTTTAGATTATACTACAGTAACATTTTTTAGTTTGTAGTTTTGTCAGATTATTTGACACTCCCTGAGGTTCATTTGCTGTAACTTTAGCCCTTGGACTCTCTGAGGTTGTTTTTCATATGCTATGAATGGGTTGGTCTGCTGTCAGTGGGAATGTGTGTTAGCAGGGCATCAAGCAGAGACACCAACAGAGCTAAAATGTTTGGCAACACATCAAACTAAAGTCTGGTGAGAGACCAACAAGACTTTATGTATGGTTGTGTTGTCTCTGATTTAAAGAAGCCGTCTGATGAAGGCTTCCAGCACATGGTCCCATTTATTATCTTCCCATATTGGTCTGTGGCATCAAGGACTCTGACTTCTCCAGCAAACAAATATTTGGCTGCATGTTCTTTTTGATTTGATTGATTCAAAATATTGTTTTTCTGGAAAATTCAACCAAAGAATTATCAGCTTTTATTGAACTTTAATTTGTTGGTTAAGTGAGCACGGCTGGCTCCCATTTGAGGTCTCACACTGAATGTTCTGTGGGCCAGGGACAGTTCTGTTTGAGGAAAACGGTTAATCCGAGGAACCATTTCAGCTAGAGCAATCAGAGAAGCTGAAAATGTAAAACTGGTCCAACCTTTTACTGTTAGAGCCTGAAACACTACAGCCTACACATTAACAATCAGTAATGCTGGTAAAGCGTTACTCTAATTTGAGCACTTTTTTCTGTAATGACTAATCTAACGCATTGCTTTTTCCAAACCAGTAATCAGATTAAAGTTACTTATCCAAGTCACTGTGCATCTCTAGATATTCTTTTAAAACAAAACATAGAACTTATTATTATTACCTCCGCCAAGGAGGTTATGTTTTTGGGAGAGTTTGTCTGTTTGTCTGTTTGTTTGTCTGTGAACAACATAACTCAAAAAGTAATGAACGGATCTTGATGAAATTTTCAGGAAATATTCAAAATGGGATAAGGAAAAAGTGATTAAATTTTGGAGGTGATCTGGATCACTGTCTGGCTTTAGGATTTTTTTTAAAGGATTCTTTATCATGGTGAGATAGGGCTGTTTTCACCATATGTGTATATGTCAGGGGTGGCCAACCTGTGGCTCGTGAGCCACATGTGGCTCTTTGCCTTTTGGTGTGTGGCCCTTGATCCATTCATAAAAATGTACATGTAAAGTTATGAGTAGCAGTGTGCTGATCAATCTAAAATATTGATATACTGATGCCAACGGTGGGATCAGTGTTGATCAATATTTGGATGGACAGATTGATACTTAAGTTTCAGTTTCTCTTCTCCAGTACAAATCCAAACACACAAACACAATGAATCTCGCTTTGAACATTGGAAATGTATTAATTCTCATTTATTGTCATTTCGTTTATGTGTGAGAGGAAGTGTGTTTGTAAGACCACGTGTGTGATGTGGTTCTTTGTAGTACCACGGTCATTTTTGTGGCTCTTGGTCTCTGACTGGTTGGCCATCCCTGGTATATATGAATGGCCAGAGAGCTTTGCAAAACAATACAAGAAAAGTTCACTGTAATTTCTGACAGTACGATCCAGATCCTGGCAAAATTCTGGATACTAAGATCTGGAATATGAAATATGTACTGGGTCATCAAAATTTTCAACACTGTCAGGTAACAAATTATCGTACAAACCTGCAACTAACACCGAATTGTAGCAGACAGTCTGCTGAAAGGGAGTATAACATTAAAGTAGGACTTAAGTGTTGTTGACAATCACAGTATGCTTGGTGGAGGTCTGTGCTCTCTGAGTGCTTTTCTTGTTATTCATTTTAATTGCTATGCCCAATTTTGCCAAATCCTGCAGCTGCATGTGTTTTCGGCAGCTGCTGAATGTAACTTATAAAGTTATTTTTAATCTAACTTAGTTACTACTAAAACTGAGTAATCAGTTAAGTAACTAAAATCCTTTATATAAAAGAGCAATCAGTTATCAATTACTTTTTCAAGGTAACTGTGGCAACACTGCTCATAATATACACATTCACAATATACACAGTCATGATCTACACTGCAAAGATTATGATATAATGTTGTTTTTGTATTATTTTAGTAAAATTCTTCTAATTAGACTTAATCCCAGCCACATTCACCTGACAAGTCCAGAAAAATGTCTGATATACAGATATTAAAAGACCAAAACAATACCTAAATTGTTTGTACAGAGTAAAAAAAAATAGAGTTAATTACATTTACACATTTACAGATTTACAGTTTAAGTTATCAGACACTTTTGTCTAAAGAACCGTACAACATGTAGCAATTGGGGGAGGGGGGTGCCTTGCTCAAGGGCACCTCAACAGTGGTTAAACTTTGCTGACACCTCTCCAGCTATCAGCCCAATTCCTAATCTCAGTCCATGCTGGGACTTGAACCAGCAACTTTCCAGTTACTAAGATATGTGCCTATGGACTGAGCCACTGCTGCCTGTTTAAATAGAATAATGTCTAAAAAACAATAACATAAGAAAAAAAAGGTTTTCTTTAAAGTGTCTCACACACACACACACACACACACACACACACACACACACACACACACACACACACACACACACACACACACACACACACACACACACACAGCAAGCAAGCGAGGCGAGCTGTAAAGTTGCCATAAGTGATTTCGAAAGTCGTATCTCTCTGAGAGTGAACGTGTTGTTCATAGACGACACATGAGGCGGGAAGTTATGGATGTTTAGTCGAGAAGGCTTCTTTGTGTCCCTTTTTAACTCACACACACACACACACACACACACACACACACACACACACACACACACACACACACACACACACACACACACACAGAAAACATTTCCTCGGCTATAACTCAGATGGACCACCAGCTATGCTCAGGATTTCACATGCTCCAATCCTCCACTCACATTATGAGTTATAGCTCCAGTCATAAGAGACAGAGAAAGCTTCTCCTCCCTTCATAATGAGCAGCATCCTCCTTTTTTGGCCATAATTAAAGGGACCGTCTGAGTAGCATGTGCAGAGATCGATCTTATTTCACATTCTAAATATTTGAGGAGGAAAGGGAAGACATGATTGATCTCTTTTTTTAACACCAGAAAACTGTTTTTATTTGATGTGTAGCTTGTCGGCATGTTGGCCTGATCGTATCATCTCTGAAGTTCTGATTCATTCTGTTTTTCTGCAGTGATTCGACTGACAGTGTCCGCTCTCTAACTCAAACACGTCTGCAGAACCAGGAAAACTTTTGAAGATTTTTATTCCATCCAACGTTTGCTCTGATCACTTCTGATGCTTTTTTTTTTATTTGTGCCAACATGTGAGGCAGACACCAGCAGCTGAGAGAGATTACTGATGATTAACTTTTTGCTCTGTGACAGTCGTTTCCTTTTTGTTCTCATATTTCTGGTCCCGATTTAAACCATCAGGCAACATTACGTATACGGTTATGAGAAATCCCAACTGAGGAATAGTTTCCTCATCTGACTTTTACAGACTGGGTACAGACTCTTAAATGTCGACACGCTAACATTTATTTGTAATAAGAGTGAACCTCACAACCACACCTGGGAGGGGGATGACGCACCAAGAGACGCACTGATGGTCCAGTGGCTAGAACACACCTAGAGCTCACATACAGAGCTCACACAGAGCTCACATAAAGCTTACATAGCTCTAATATCATATGGAGCACAAACCGCATAACGCACACATGAAGTTCTTATAGGAACTAGAAAAGCAATTTCTGAAGAAATTGCGCTGTGAATGCAGAATGCTGAAGCAGCTTGCGCTGAACTGCTAATGCAGAATGCTGAACATGGATGACTGAATATATGTCTGAAAATGGCTGAATGAAGTGTTAAAAAGCTTGCACTGAAATGCTAATGCAGAGTACTGAACATGAATGACTGAAGATTTCTCTTAAAATGGTTGAATGAAGTCTTTAAAAGCTTGTGCTCAACTGCTAATGCAGAATGCTGAACATGAATGACTGAGGATATGTCTGAAAATTGTATAAAGAACTCCTGAAAAGCTTGCGCTCAACTGCTAATGCAGAATGCTGAATTAGCCTGCCATGAACTCTTGGATGAAAGGAAATAAATGGACGAATAAATTGAATGGAAGACTGAATTTAAAGTTGAAATGGTTGTGTCTATTCAAAAATTAAAGGAATGAATCAAATTTTAAAGAACATGGATGGAAATAATGACCTAATTGAGGGTAAATGTAAGTCGGCTATCTTAAACCCTGTTAAAATGTAATCCTGTGTGTCCTGTGTGTGAGTTTTTAAACCATGTAAGCCTGAAGGCTGAGGCCCATCTGAAGCCAGATGTTGCCATGGTGATCATTGTTTACCAACTGCCATCAGAGAGCTGGTGGAGTCTGTTGATTCCCAACACATTCCCTTTGAAATCAGGGTGTAAAGGTGCTTGCAATTCTGACAAAAAGAATGATCATGAAGCATGAATCAGTGTAATCGTAAATTGGATTTAAAAGTTTGAATGGCTGAATCAATTCAAGAATTAAAGGAAGGAATTTAAATTTACAGAAAAAAATCTAGGAAAAAAAGGAGCTGACTCAGGGAAATGGAAGTCAAATGCTGTTAAAGTGTGATACTTTCTGCCCTGTGTGTGTGTGTGTGTGTGTGTGTGTGTGTGTGTGTGTGTGTGTGTGTGTGTGTGTGTGTGTGTGTGTGTGTGTGTGTGTGTGTGTGTTCAATCATGTAAAACTGTCTGCTGAGGCTTATCTGAAGCCAGATTTTACATTGGTGATCACTGATAAATAAACACACACATGCGTGTCTTTGTTCCTGGATGTTTTGATGAGTTAAAATAAACAGCTGCATGAGATCAAAGGTTTCCACGGTGACCAGCTCGTTAAGGGCAGCAGGTGCAGGTGCAGAACTTTGCCCTTGTTACTGTAATCTTCTGAAGATTTTGTGGCAAAGCAAGAGTCCGAATCTCCTGTCACCTTGCCAAAACCGTGAGGGCTAGAATAAAAATGAACACACCGTAGAAATCCTGAGACCCAGAGGAAGCTATCAATCTAAGTTTCATGCATGAAGGTCAAGAAACGAACCCAATAGAGCGATAGATAGATGAGGGAAATTTGACTGATCTCTGAGAAAACCCCTCAGGAATTAACATGGAGGTATATTTGGTTTTTTTTAACTTCTCATGACAGTTGGCCATTTTGTGAAAAAGTGCTCCATCCTTTTGCTTTAGGTTTTGTTTCCCCCTCTCCCCACTCTGTCGTTTGAATCTCCCACTCTGAGCTGAAACATTCCGTCCAATACACACCAATGTTAAACCGCTCGAGCTGAATTGCATCATGACCTTTAAAGGGTCATTGTGAAGAACCTATAAATGCTAGGAAACATTTGAAACCCACTGAATGAAGCCAAAATATAGCTGAATATTTTAAAGTTTGAATGGAGTTTGTAGCTGAATGTATGACTGAATGAGGAGGGTTTGAAGCAGGCTGAAAAAATGTCCTGAAGAGAAGAAATTTTGAAAATTTCGCATTCATCTCTATGGAACCGAAATTTCGTAAATTGTTGAATATCTCGAAAAGTATTTGTGAAAAGTTTCTGAAGAGTCATAGCCCCCTTGTCCCCACTGAAACACACGTTTTGAAGTTTGAACGGTGAAAATCGGTTGAAGTTTGTCTGAGTTTTAGCTGTCCAAAAAAGCGGGCGGAAGAATGAAGAAGAAGAAGAAGATTTTTTTTTGTCACAGAAGAACATATGCTGTGAATGCATTGCTGCATTCACAGCAATTACATAGAGCTCATATTAGGCTTAAATAGAGCTCACATAGAGCTTACATAGTGCACACGAAGATTTCATATAGAGCAAACATACAGCTCACATAGAGCTCGGGGAGCACACATAGGGCTTACATAGTGCACACGTAGAGCATACACAGAGCTTACAAAGCTTACACATAGAGGTCCCATACAGCTCATAGAGCTCAAATGAAGCACTCAGAGTAGAGCACGTATGGAGTTTGCAGAGAGCTCAAGAAGAGCTTACTTAGATAACATATAGATCACACATAAAGCCCACATTGTGCACTCAAAGTACATCTAACATAGATTACACATAGATCACACATAGAGCACATAGAGCTCACATTGAGCACTCAGAGCACATCTTACCTAGATAACACATAGATCACATATAGATCACACGTAGAGCTCACATTGAGCACTCAGAGTACATCTTACCTAGATAACATATAGATCACACGTAGAGGGCATAAAGCCCACATTGAGCACTCAGAGTACATCTTTCATAAATTACACATATATTACACATAGAGCACATAGAGCTCACATTGAGCACTCAGAGTACATCTTACTTAGATAACATATAGACACACATAAAGTTCACATTGAGCACTCATGGTACATCTTACTTAGATAACACATAGATGACACGTAGAGGGCATAGAGCTCACATTGAGCACTCATAGTACATCTTACTTAGATAACACATAGATGACACGTAGAGGGCATAGAGCTCACATTGAGCACTCATAGTACATCTTACATATATTACACATAGATCAATCATAGAGCTCATAGAGCTCACATGGAGAACACACAGCACACACAGAGCATGGCAGCACAGTTCACATAGAGATTTCATAGAGCTTACATAGATCATACATAGAGCTTACAAAAGAGCACACATAGAGCACCTATTGTTTTTCAGACATGCTTCATGTTGTTTTTAGCATGAACCCTGGGAAAGCTGCTTTCTGTGTTCGCCACATCCCTGCCAAATTTGCTGCCGTGCGTTCTATTAATATCTTGCAGGTTTCATGCTGCTGCATGCTCTAACTGTGCACATGCTGAGTGTAATGGGAAAAACCACAACTTAAGACCACTAAACAGTGGGCTATAATTTTTCTAAATTGTTTTAAAAGCCACATAATGTTAAAGGCTTGTATAAATCCCAGCCTTACAGACTCTGAGGGTATTTTAGCGCTGCCCCCGGGGCCTAATTATTATCTATCACCACATCGCTCTGAGCACAGCGTTAGCACAGAAACAGGTTGTCTGCTGCTAATGAGAGGTGGGTGGATGGAGGGTGACAGACTTGCGTGGCCTATGTGTACGCGGCCCACTGCACCCAAACTAAAGAGGGGATGGTGGTCTCCGCCATCAGCAGACATTAGGCTCCGGTGGGGAGAATAAGCCGGCCGTGTCAGGTGTCGGTGGACAACCAGCGTTGGTTAGATCCCTACTTAGGAGAGGACAAGGCCTCCATGGTCAGTGAGTCAGCCCAAAGAGCTGCTCTAATCCAATTAGAGATGATTTTGTTTGCATTTGTGTGTGTATGTGTGCATCTGTCTCTTTATTCCTGAGAGCTGTAAATCCTTTTGGATCAAAAGCTGATTTTATTTTGAAATGTTCAAAGGGACACAAACTGTTCTGGTTGTTCCAGCTCGTGTGAGAAGATGCAGAGGAGGCACTTTGTGCAGTTAAACAGGAAAACAACCAAAGCTGTTGTATATTCTGAAACGACTGAGCCCAAACACATTTATTTCTCAAACCATCTCTCTGTCAACATCATATCAGTCACAAGGGGCAGAAATGCCCGCCACATTTCCTCATGTGTTCCTCTCATCAGATAACCACCTCAGCGCTCTGAGCGGAGGCCCAGATGTGCACCATATGCAGATATGAAGCGGTGGAGGGTGGGAAACGTTGAGACGTGAATGACTGGTGAGAGAAACTCACATACACAGAAACATCTCTGCCGGCGTGGCGGAGCTCGAAATGGTTAATTAGGTTAAACAGCAGCTGGCAGCAGGGGTGGCCAAACATGGCCGACATGATCCGTCTCAGGGTCGCTCTGGTTTGTGTGGGCTGCAGAAATCACTTTTACATGTTTGAAGAATTCAACATCTGCAGGCTGCGCAAAGGAAAGCTTTGTGTTGGTTCATGACAGACTTTAAATAATTCAGGTTTAACGTTTTAGATCTGATCAATAAAATTAAAATAACGTCTCAGACTGACTTAGAGCTCAACACAGCAACACAGCCACAAAGTGAGCCCTATAGTTGAGATCAAAGGTCAGGAAGGAGATAATGGTTACCAACCTGAGGGAGGCCCTCACCTGTCTCAGGAAGGAGCAGGAGGGATGTTCATCACAGGTGGACAGAGATAAAGATACAGTTTCTGGTAACTCTAAAAGCCTAACCTCACACACCTGATATATCACATCTTTATCTCCACCAATGAGGTTATGTTTAGGGAGAGTTTGTCTGTTTCTTTGTCTGTGAGCAACATCACTCAAAAACTAACAAACAGATTTTGATGAAATTTTCAGGAAATGTTCAAAATGGGATAAGAAAGAAGTGATTAAATTTTGGAGGTGATCCGGATCACTGTCTGGATCCAGGATTTTTTTTCAAAGGATTCTTTATCATTGTGAGATAGGGCCGTTTTACCCATTTGTGTATATAACTCGTACGATCCAGATCCTGGCAATATTCTGGATACTAAGATCTGGAATATGAAATATGTACTGGGTCGTCATAATTTTCAACACTGTCAGGAAACAAATTATTGTACAAACCTGCAACTAACACCAAATTGTAGCAGACAGTCTGCTGAAAGGGAGTATAACATTAAAGTAGGACTAAAGTGTTGGTGACAATCACAATATGTTTGGTGGAGATCTGTGCTCTCTGATGTGCTCCTTGACCTTTGTTTGTGTTGAAAATGTAATAACTTTTTATATTTGTTCCTTACAGGCCACCATCCTTTGACCACCTCAGAAAAACATAACAAGTTTTCGTGCATTAAAAAAAACTAAAATGTGATTTTTTGAGATGGAAAAGCCAAGAATATTTTCAGGCAAAGCTGAAATAAAAGCTTCTTTCCTGTTATCAACCTTGAGTCACTAGTGATGACGCTCAGACTCCAGGTCCAAGTCGCTCATTCAGAATTGTTTTGTCTCCGTCTCCTGATGGTGGTCGAGCAAACAAAAGCGCTGAGCAGAGCTGAGGCCCAGTCCACGCATTGAATCTCTATTGTGATCTGAAACATACTTGAGAAACCCTCCACACCCACCGCCTCCCTCAGCACCCATTGTCACATGCAGACGCACAATTAAGACCACATTAGATCTTTTCAAGTACTGGTAATTTCATAAGAGGGCTGTTTCCCTCTCTTCCCTCCTTTTGGAAACCCACAGCTCCTCAAGAGCCTCTCGGGAAAGATGGGAAACAGATATTAACCCTGCGAGTGACGGCTCTCCAAGAGGCCTCCTTATTCAGAGCCCCCACATACTGTGGCACCTCCATTGTGAGACCACACACACACACACACACACACACACACACAAACACACACCTGCAGACTCCAACACACACATACACACACAGCATGGCCCTATATTCACACATGTGACACACACCCCTGGTGCCTATTTAAAGTTGAAACTCAAACAGATCTTGTCTGATTTTCTGTCTCGTGTTTCTAAAGATATAAACGTCCGTTTGCTCTGAGCGTTCATCTTTCTGCTGAAATAATTGAACTTTATGTTTATTTCTGGATCTGATTCCTTTTCTTTGGCTCCTGCTGAGCTCAAAGTCACCTCGTGCTGAGCAGCGGGCCCCTCCGTCCAGCGTGTGGGATGTAAATGATGTATTGTCCTAATTAAAAGAGTAAATATGAGTAATCCTCCCAGCATGCACCCCTTCTGAGGGGGTTTATTATTCCTGCTGAAGGTGCGACTCTGTTTTATTTACTTTGATCTGCGTATTTCGGACTCTTTGGTAATCAGGTAGAAAGTCATTACCATGTTATGACAACTGCAGCCACGGGGGCCGGAGCTCGACGCAGACGTTAACCCCGGTGAAATGGAGAGGCCTTCGCTTTCCTCAGCGGCTCGCCCACACGGCCCGCGGCCCCCGAGGAACATACATCAGAGGGCCAGGACTCCATTACCAGGCGGCCCTGAAAGGAGAGCAGCAGCAGAGGTGTGTGAGGGACCTGGGGGGAGGAAAAGGGAGAGAAAGTTTCTGGCCTTTAGGGACCAAACCCTGGAAATCAAAAGAGAATGAGTGATGGGTGTGATTTCTGAGCCGGCCTCTCCAACCTCCAGCCTCCGCCATAATCACCATTTAAAATCAGTATGTTTAAAAGAAGGACGACCAGAGATTTACGAGCTGTAGATTTCATGAGCTCAAATGAGAGGAAAGTCGATCAGGCTCTGTTTGTTTTCCTCTGAGCTTTGTGTCCATTTCCCTCCAGTTAACTAGAATTATCACAGCAGCTATTTACCATTTACACCCCAATTTAAACCCTCTGTGAAGTCTAAAGGCTTAATAAAACCTGCAAACTCTTTATCTTAATTGAAACAGAGCAAAGACAACATAATAACTTTAAAACTGAAACATGTTTTAACTGTACATGTAATAAATCTGTTATCAGCAGCAGCTCTCAAACAGTTCAGGAACATGTTTACTCTTCTACTCTGCTCTTCTCCAAACACACTCCTGAGGCTTGTACTGTCACAAAACAACAAGCCGGTGCTCCCTTTTACTCTTTGGAGTCCAGAACACCGTGTCCATGGTTTCAAAAAAAAAATGTCAGATCAGAATTCATCAGAACATAGAGGAGTTTTCCACTTCCCTCAGTCAATTTCAACAGGAAAGTCTGCTAGTTCTGGATCAAGTTTAATATGGAGTCATGTCTGTTATCAATGCAGTGATTGCTATACTAGAAATTCCTAAGTTGGGCCTAGCCCAAGTAAAAAAGTAAAAAAGAAGCTTCTCAGTTGGGCCAAGCCCAAATCTTAGATCAAAGGGAGAAAGAAGGAGACAGCAAATGAGTGCTTGGTTCAGTCATCTGACTCTTTCAACTTTATTCAGGTGTGCAGGGTATATATACCATGTGACAAACAAGATTGCATAATTGTGACCTCAAAGATGGCCTCTGAGACCATTAGCTGTAAGTAGTGCAGAGCATATGGGGGTGTGGAGTTACATATTGATCAGTCATGTAAAAGGTGGAGACGAGAGACCAACTTCTTACACAGTATGCTGATGTGGCAGGTAAACCTTGAGACTAGACCCCTGCTCACATTGGGTCTGTGCTAAGCACATCTATGTAAGTTCATTATACCAGTGATCTCTACTACAGAGTCATGTCTGTTGTTGATGGGGTGCTGCCTAAGGTCAATCCAGTCTTAGTCTTAGTCCTTGGATTCTGACAGCATGTTGACAAATTCAGCCCATTTTTTGGGGGGCTCTCTTACCTTTATTTCTCTGAAGAGGACAGGAGAGTGGACTGAGCAGGAATCCTGGGAAGAGGAGGAAAGAGCAGGGAATGATGGGAAAGGGGCACAGGCTGGTATGGAGCCCGGGGCAGCCAGCTCTCAGGCCTGGACCCTTGGTATGCATGGTGCTGTGTGTCTGATTGAAGCATGAGTGGCTGAGATAAAATCTACTTCCTGTTCAGCCTGATCTGACAGCTCTGTGGCCACGCCCTCCCTCAGACATGTTCACTGATGCTCCAGGATTGCATTTCAGCTATAAAACTCATTTCAGGGGGGTCAGACATCCACCCCAGGAGAAGAAACTGCTCAAAGGACTCCCGAAAATGGCCCTAAAGGAGATCATATTTTACCAGTTATTCTCCAAATATCTCACTCACACCTTGATGTAATGAGACTTGTGTTTCAGTCTTATAGGAAGCTGCTTATGTGAACTAAAGATCAACTTTCTGTGTGACCTCATGTGAGAAGATTTGAGCTGAATTTATCAACATGTTGGCAGATCCTGTGGTTGGTGATTGTTTGTCCTTTGTTGGAAATGTCCTCTGTGAGTGTCCAGAGCATTTTCTTACATAACAGCTCTCCTTAGTCACAGTTTTTAGTAGATATTAAACGAAATATCCCTTTAAAGCCAGTGCAGTATTTAAAGCACCAGGCCGTGTCTGTGTGAAGAGAGGCATTGCGTGAGCGGCAGCCGTTTCACCTTGACCGGCCTGACTGACGGGCGATGCCGGTGAGAAAAAGCCCTCATCAGTGTGAAACGTTGCCATGGTTTCAGCTGAGCAGAGACCCCTGATCGCTGGGACTGTGGGGAGGTTTAATACTCCCTCCCTCCCTTTGCTTCTCTCTTCCGTGGCTCCATGCCACAGCCATGTGGGGCTGCATCATGTCTGCCGGCCTTCTCACACGATCCCAGCACTATTGCGTGCAGAGGCTGCACTGAGAGCACAGCATTTTCACCCCACTACCTTACGCATGAGTAGGCTCGGGAGGGGCTGAGTGATGGAGGGAGGGGGCGGAGGAGAGACGAGGAGGGGGGATGCTAGATGGATGGAAGAGGATGAGACAGAGAATAAAGGTCACGTAACGAGGTGAATATCAGAAAAACAAACGGGTGATCGAGAAATCTAACGCAGAGACACGAGACAGAGACGAGGACGAGAAACAAGATAAGCTGAGAGACAGGAAGGGAACCTCCTGATGCATTATTTAGACCATACACAGACAGCCAGAGGAGCGCTTCTGAGGTATTACACACACACACACACACACACACACACACACACACACACACACACACACACACACACACACACACACACACACACACACACACACACACACACACACTTGCCAGCAGAATGAGAGAATAGTCTGAGCACTCAAGCCACAGACAAAACATTGAAAGCATACACACATGCTTCCTGCTCTCTCCATCGCACACAAAGATTCAGTCGCTTACACACACACACACACACACACACACACACACACACACACACACACACACACACACACACACACACACACACACACACACACACAAAGAGAAACAGTTATTTACTCATTCTTCCTGGTGGGAAGCACAGACTCACAGCAGATGTATACTTATCACATTTCATGTTTCAGATTTTGCATCCTGCTGAAAGAAAAAACAAAACCCTCTTTTTCTAACTTCTGCCAGATAACACAACGCCGTTTATATATAAATACAGTTATAAATAAAAACATACAGTTCACATTTCTTAGAGATCTAAGATCAGGTTTATATCTGGTTTCCTCTCTGCCTGTTAAAGTTTTGACAAACTTTGGTGTAAGTTAACAATATTAGCCTCCAGTTAAATCGTTCGGTCTCTTGAGACTTTCTGATGTGTTTTAAAGGGCAGATTGTTGAAATCTCAAATTGTTAACAAAGTTCTCTATATCATTTCGTTTTTCCACAATGTTTAACCAGTTCATCTGGGTAAGGCGGGTCCTCCTTACACCACTTTCTTTTAACAGCTGTCTTTGATGCCACCAATAGTCTTCCAGTCAGGTATCTGTCTTTGCCTTGTAAATATTTCCTGCTTTAGATCTCCCAAATACAACACTTGACATGTCTTTGGAAGTTCATAACCTTAACTTACATTTATCCTTTCCACACATCATCCCAGTACTCAGTCAATAACTTCACACATAGCCTAAAAAAACATAAGCGTGTCCAACATCACACTCTCCACAGTCTCCAGAAAAGCTGTGGGACAAATGAGAATCTAAAAATAAAAATTCTTCCATCCGTGGTATTCCCTCCACGTTCTGGAGCTTGATGTTGTACTCTGTATCCTACATGACATTCCACTCTTCCTTGTTTATTTTTCTCTCTCGTTACTTTTTACCATTTTACCATACAGAGTGGAAGTTTTTCTATTTCTCACCATGTTTCAATACAACCCTGATATTACTTTCTTGACTGTACTTCTATATGCATTACACAGTGTTACCGTCGATCATTTAAATGAATGTGGGGAATCCTCATAAATTATCTCCTTATTGAAATAATCTCTATTTTGTAGGTACATGTATAAGTATTTGTTTTCTTTGTCATATTCTCTCCTTAGTGTTAGAAAAATTCTCCTTTTCAATTTAATTTGTTGATATTGTTGGTTTAAAGTCCCTGGTTTGAAAATTAGTGTCACGGGCCATCCAACTCCAAACTGTTGCCACTTTAAACCAGATTCCCAATGTAAACCCTGTGAATAAGTTCAATAACTCCTTACCTTTCTTATACATGTTTCTGTTTGCAATCATACTCTGCACGACAATCAACATCACACCAACCTACCAAGCCTCCCTCATCTTTGGGTAAGATGGGTAAGTGTAGGTAATCTTATTCTCTGTATATGCCCATTCTAGATGAATCATGTCACTTTTTGGTCCTGCTATTAAAATTCGGAGGAAGGAATTTGCACCTGCAACTACTGAAACAAGTACAAGAGTCCTGGTCATGTTGATGTTTTCAATTCCCCAACTGAAATCCTACAAAAACAGAATATCTCACTGTAATAATAAAAAACTTAAAACTGTTGGCCTGAAAGTGATTTTTTGGTTAAGTAAACTAGGTATTTTCTGTTTTGTTCTTCAAAGTCTCAACTTCCTATATCAAGTTTGTAAAGTTGGTCTCATTTCACAGGTGAAGATGGCGAACTTCAAATTCTAGGTTTGAGGCTATAACTAAATTCTTTGAATCTGCTTTCAGCAACTCAAACCTACAGGGGTCTTAATCCAAATGTTCAATTTCCCCAATGTGCTACAATCTCCCCTGTCCTCGGGAATAAAATGACGGAGGAGTGGATATCATTACCATAGAGGTGAATATTTTTATTTGTATTGAAACTGTAGCTCAGTTGGTCAATTGATCATGACTTGATTAGTTTGTGTTTTTTAAATTAGTGGGGTGGCTTGGGCTCAGTGGTAGAGTTATTGTCCCTCAATCTGAAGGTCGGGGTTGGAATCCTGCTCCTGCAGTCACACAACAAAGTCAGACAGGGGGGTGGAGATGAATATGAACTGTGTGAAATTGATGGACAGTGAAAGAGACTAGAAGTGTAAAGTAACTTTTTGAGAAAAAAAATCCCAGGTTTGTTTGTTTACTTTCTGAGTTTTTAATACATTGGGCTCAGTGCAGACAGTTGCCTTGAATTTTTTTTTTTTTTTACAGTCTATCCACATCCTTAAAGAATGACATGGTTAAGGGTTTGCAATTAATTTCAAACAGGTTGGATAATGTATTTGTAATTTATATTCTTAGTAATGAATTTTTCTTTTCCTCCACTTGAAATAACTTTTGTTGTATTTTTTTTCTAGATGGGAAGTAATTAAATGGAAAGATCTGTGTTTTCTGCATATTTAGTTTACATCCTGAAAGGTAACCCTACTTTAGGAGACAGATGTCTGTCATGTCTGTTTTTAATGCTGCGATCTCCACGACAGCTCCTGTGTTCAGCAGCACACGCCTGCTGTGTGCCCCTCAGAGAGCTGGTGTGATGGGAACAGGTCTGTGCAATGGTCAGAGTGAATACAGCCTTTGATAGATGAGTCATTTAGCAGGAAGTTAGAGTGGTTCCTCACATGTCCGACCTTCTTTTCCTCTTAAGTGTTTTTTCCAGCGTTGGTTCCACTTTCACCCCTTTAAACTAACATTATTATCACAGGCATGAAGAGCTCACAATTATTCACAGCCCGCTCCTTCTCAAGCTCGGAAATCGCCTTGAAAATTAGGGAGGCCTGCAGAGTGTTCACTGTGTGTGTGTGTGTGTGTGTGTGTGTACGTGTATGTATGTGTGTGTGTGTGTGTGTGAGTGTGTGTCCACAGACTGTCAGATCTTGGACCGTAACATAAACCCATTTTCAACAGTTTCTCCTTTAATCATGTTAAGTAACAATAACAACAAAGAGGAAAAGATATCTTTAACTTCAGGACTAAATGAGGTCAAACCTGGTCCACATTATAAAAACCAAGAACCAGGAGAACGACTGCTTCTCCCTTTGCATCGGGTTTGAAATGTTTGGAAGCTGTACCATCACTAACATCCTTTTTAGATGCTCATTCACACGGTTCCAGATCAGATCTTTGGACCCATGAGGAGCTGGACTGAGTCCCTGATGGTCCCTCTGCTCTCCAGCCTCCAGGTAAAAAAGAGAGGTGGTCTTACTGTTGTTGTCGGACGAGCCTTAAACCAATTTGAGTCTGAAGTTTGTCGTGGTAAACTGAAAGGTGTGTATTTGGTTTATGGTGTTTCTGCAGCCAGCCTCTAGTGGACACTTGGAGGAACTGCAGTGTTAAACACTCCTGGCCTTACAGTCTTTGAGAGAGTGCTGCTTTTTCCTTTATGGTCAGATCTTTTTACTTCAGCCTCAGACACCCCAACCTCTGGCTGGTTTATTTCTGGCACCATGCTCCCCACAAGTCCTAACTGAGGCCTCTAACCCTATCTGTGTATATTAACATAAGCGTAAAGGATATTTATCAATTTATTTATTTATTCATTGGGGAAAATGATACATAGGACAACACTTGACCCATGAGACTGGAACATGTGACATTGCATGAGAACCCGAACCCACTGCGTAACCCTCTGAGCTTTTATTTTATTGAAGTGCTGACAAACAGAGCTGGAGGATGACATTTGTTGCTCTTTTGAATGATGAGGTTTGAAATATTTGCTTCTTAAAGCCATAAATCATAAAACAATAACTCTTGCTTTCACATGTCCTTTAGGTGATATTTCATAACCTGATGTTTTTCCTCAAACCCACGCCACTTACGGTCAGATAAACACACCAAAGGTTTAGAGAAACTTGTTTGGCTTTGGTCCTGCACACAACAAAAGGAGTTTTTTTTTCTCAGCTCATATCCTCGCTTTCTGCTAACATGAAGCTGGCCTCTCTCTGTTTACAGGAGGGAGTGAACTTAAATCCCTAAACCTCTGGCACAGGATCGATTCACTCCGGATTCAAAGCAGAAAGGGCCTGACAGTCGGGGAAATGATGTCACAGTGCAGAGAGACAGGTCGCCTGCAAAGCAGAGGCCTGCTTTGAACCAACTTATTTGTTGACAAACCGTAAAACAGGAGAGAAACACAGAAATGTGTTATCCCCTGAAAAACAATGAAACTCTGAGCTAATGAGTCACAGCGAGAGAGAACTGAACCCAGATGAATGTTCCTGCTGCTCCATGTTTGTGCTCCTCTGTATTCCTGTTTCTCTGCGTTCCTGCTTCTCCAGGTTTCGCTGCTTCGTCTTCCTGCTCTTTGCTGGACTTTAAACCCTCTCAGAACTTTCTGTTCCTGCTGGATCTCGGAGCTGCTTCAATGCAGAGACTCTCGCTGTATTGATAGTTTGGAGAAGGGGCAGGGCTTTCTTGGTTCAAATCATTTCTCCATGAAAGGAAATACTTTAGCCGTGTTTCCACCAAGTAGTCCGGTTCAGTGCAGTTTGGCATGGTTTGGTGCAGTAAGCCTGATCCCGTTTGTGTTTCCACAGCAAACTGTGCCCTCCCATGGTAGGTGGTTTGTAAGCTGGATGCCGAAAGCCACAGCTGTTAAATAATAGCATGACGCCATAACAGCGCAACACAGTGTACCTCGGTAATAAATCCAACAAAGAATAAAAATGCGACACAGGAAACAAAGAGCATAGATGGAAGACATGCAGCTTTTTGTCCTCTCTGTGACAATTTTTTTCGACAGTCGGACAGCTTGTCTCGGTTATTTGGGGATCTGTCTAAGGATAGGTCAGTGGTATCACTACAAAATGTGCGCTACACCGGGATGAACAGAACTGGACCAGACTGCTTGGTGGAAACTCGGCTTTTGTCTTGATCAGTAACTGAGTGTCAGATCAAAGCACGACAACATGTGGGGTTCCACAGGGCTCCACTTTAGGACCCTTACTGTTTCATCTTTTTATGCTTTTTCTGGGATAAATTGAACAAAGCAATCAGAGCCATAACTAGCATTGCTACGTTGATAGACACATGCAAACACACGTCTTTCCTCAGTCAGAACAATGTCTGTGAAATACACAGGAAACAACTCTTGTTACAGTCTGAAGAGTTCTCTGATCGTTTTTACCAACATCAAATAAAGGGTTAAAGTTTGAACTGCGACCAGAGACAAGAGGATACACACACACACACACACACACACACACACACACACACACACACACACACACACACACGCACACAGAGTTCCTGGGGGACCTGAGCTCATTCATGGGTTTTATTATTCGTCAGTTTTCAGGTTTTCTCTTAAGATGTGTCATTTTGTGTTTTTTTCTTTTATGTGGTTTCTCCTTTTCCGAGCAGTGAAGACACACACACACACACACACATACACATACACACAGAAACACACACACACACACTTCCCCTGTCCTTTAGGCCTAATGTCGTGTGATCATCCTCAGATCGGTCTCTCAGTGGACTAAGGCTTTTCCCGCTGCAGCAGGTTTTAGGCTGAGTGTTCGATACCTCTGGGCTGACTGGATCCAGATTTCTGGAGGAGAATCACAACAGGTTGTGCGTGAGAAGCGCCAGCCGTTGGTTCATTTGTTTGGAGGTCTGTTTGTCTTACTCATCCATGTGTGATGGTGTGTGAGGCAGCAGCAGAATGTGAACAGTATGTGTTTAATGTAGAAACTCTTTTGTTGATATTGAAGGAGAAAGACGTTTCTTTTGTATTAAACCTTTACTTTGACCTTAATGTTCACCTGCTCCCTCAGAGAGCCTAAAGGAAGCACCTCTGTGAAACAGACAGGTCTCACTCAGAGTGCTCGGGTATGGCTGCTTGGTACCTTGAGTATGGAGGAGTAGGAGATACAAATCATGAATCGGACTTGAACCCCATTCTGTACACTGGATAATATATGAGTCATTGGTGCTCATGAGTGAGGTGTTTAGGTGACATTAAGGAAACTGTTAAACCAGCAGAAAGCCCCAGTATGAAAAATGACCTCTAGGGGCAGAATAAATATAAAGCTGAATAAAATTTACTGTTTGAAGTAATTAAAGATTAAGAGCCCTACATTATTAGTTAAGGGGTGGAGCTTATTTGACTGACAGGTGGGTGAGTTGAATCCAGGCGGCTCTGCTAGATCTGCTGAAAATTGGTCAAGTTTTCCAATATGTCGACTGTCACATTTAGACCTCATCGGACCTCTTCAGAAAGCTGCCTGTCTTGGTTTACAAGCACCAGGCAATGATAAACTTGAGCAAAACATATTCACCCCACGACAATAGGTGAGGATATGACCTCTTTCACTCTTTCACCTACAACTGCTGCTAAACCAACGGACGCCAACAAGGTAGCATTAAACTGAAGGTGAGTTTAACAGTGGCAACAGACAGAAACATGGTCCTCGCTCCTGCACATCCACTGTTGACTGTTTACTTCCTGTTTGCTCTTCACATGTCCTACATGTATGTTATCATAACATTTTAATTCATACATATTAACATGTATTGTAAGAGATCAGAAAACTATATGGGACTCACCTGGCTAAATAAAGGCTAATTTAGAATAAGGAATAGTTTCAAAGAGTCCAGTTTCAGTCGGATTAAATATAATTTTTTTTCTCTCTGACTTGAACAAACAGAAACTGGCTCCTGTTTCAGGCTGCCTGTAATAAACTTATCAGTTTTGGTATGGCTCATCTTTGCAAAGTCAGGAAATGTGATATGTTTGCTGCATGCTTTATCTGGAAAATATCACAGGATAATTCAGAGTAATTAAAAATGCCAAGTTTAGTTTGAAAGTTTGGCTACATGTTAACACATTATTCAGCTAACTTAAGCTTCTGATGATAAACACACCAGGTCTTCATGGTGTCTCAATCTCAGCCTTCTGATGAAGCAGTGTCTGAGGGTTTATGAGTAAAAATGTGTTAATTTGAGGAAGGATGGAGGCCTGTCTTTCAGTCTGAATGTCAAATATTCTTCTTTATTTGTAATATAAACCCTCCCTGTAGCACCTCCATCATAGTCAGTGTGTAATGTCTCTTTTACCCTGAACATCTCCTCCTACCCTCAGACTGTCAGAACCTGCTGTGGATTATTGGATGGTGTCTGAATCCCTCCACGCTTGGTTGGTTCACATGTTGCAGCTCCACTTCAACTTCCTCCTGATGCTCATACGAGATGCAGATTGCACATGAGCTGTGTGACAATAAAGGCCCTTGTGGTGAGGGGGTCTGAGAAGTCTCCTGAAGTGGGCGCCTCTGCGGCCTCATTAACATGCCAAAGGTGTTAATGGGCAGCTGGCAGCAGTCAGAGTCTGCAGCAGGTGAGCAGCAGCGCCTGTTGAACTGAGATGCTCTGAACAGCTCCTAGAGTCACAGGAGGTTTGGGACGGCGATTTACAAATCAATGAGCACGTTCAGGAGGTTAATTCAGTCTGACATCATGTTCCCAACCTCTTCACCAGGTTAAAGAACCAATCCTGGTGTCCAGAGATGAATGAATCACATCACTTTCTGGTTCTCTGTGGTGTTTTTATTCCTTAGACTCAGAAGTCATCATTTGTTTCACATTTTGAGGTTTAAAGAGCGAGCTGAGAACAGAAAACCAAAAGGCTCCTTTAGGCTTAATCCATCCCACATGGAGGCAGGTTCAAGTCAGAGCACTTAAATGAAAGGTGTGAAAAAAGCCTTCACACTCATTCCTCCATGTGTGTGAGCACGGTGCAGTCAGAGGAAACAGAGGATTACAGACTTTCTTTAATAACATAGGAAAGAAATGCACATGGATTAATGTAAATACGATTTAACTGTAGATCAGCACTCCCCATCTGCTATTAAATCCCTTAAACACACATTACCGTAATGAACAGGATTTATTTCTGTAATAATGAAAAACACAAAATTATTCTGTACTCACATCTTTAGAATAAATCATAAACATTTATGCCAAACATACATATATCGATCTTACTTTTTTTTTAGTAAATTAGGCAGGATCTGTTTCATATTTCTGCTTTCTATAAAGAAAAACAAGAAATATTATACAATGTTATTTACAAAAACGTGCATTAAAAACGTGAATAAAACCTTTTCATGGGACAGGAAGATCCAGAAGATCATTTAAAGTCTGATGACACATTTCCCATCTTTCTGCTGAAGCTCCTCGGTCGTTTTTAACGAACTCTCGCGGTGTTTTAACACCTGTCCCGTCTTTCTTTAATTGTTAAGGAGCTTTAAAGTCTCGGCTCCTCTCGGCAGGAGGCCTCTCTGTCGCTCTTCCTCCCCGTCTCCTCTCTCCACCCTCCGGGGACTCTTGGCCCACATTTCCCGGTTTCCCCGTAGACTCGGAGCTCTCTGGTGAATGTGGACCTGAGTGTTCACGAGGAGGAAGAAACACACCGGCATCGCGTGCAGCTCAGACACATCCGGGCGCGTGACGCAGCCTATAGCCTGAGCACGAGGTGCTAATGTCAGGATGTGTTTAACGCTCCTGAGGCCAAGGACCCGGATTAATGATCAGAACAATGATCAGAGATCTGGTATCTTTTTTATTAGTTTCATTCACTTTATCATAGGAACTGCAGTCCGGTATTTTCCTGAGTGACTGTTCTGTGATCAGCTCCTCAAGAAGTTTAGAAACCGTACATTTAGGCTAAACCGCACATTTAAAACTGAAGAGATGGACATTAAAGATCATTTGAAACAAGCTTTTCACTTTTGAGTACGAGAAAAAGTTTCAGTCTAACTCACCCATCTTAGAGATCCTTGAGGAAAGAAAGGTGGACATCTCAGCATGTTGGGAAACAGATGGGATCACTTAACTTACATCTTTCATTTTATGAATAAACTCTCTTCATTTGTTGAACATTAAGGAAGCCTTCACTTTATTTCGTCTCATGTACTGTAAGAGTTTTCCTCCAGAGATCAGCTAAAACTTGCCCTACATGGTTGTGTTATAGGTAAATGTACAAAGCAGCAGAGACAGTTGGTATTGAAACGGGAATAAAGAGGACGGGGCTCTCTGTCGGAGTGACAGGAGACAAAAACTCAGGTTATATATGTCGATTAATAAAATTATAATAAATTATTTTCAGTGTTTTTCTTATTATCCGTTAAAGACACAAAACCTGAATTTGATTTTTCCCTCCTCCGCCATTAAGAAACCCCAGAAGTCTAAGTTAGGCATGTATTTATTAATTTAATATATTCATTGTTTAAAATGTTTTTTTTTTCTCCCAGAATGATAAATAAAGACTATTTCTTGTTTAGATATGACCCGTTTCTAATTTTGAAGTTAGACCTGTCTATTCAACTTCATTGTAGACCTTGTCAGAGTGTCCGGGCTCAACAGACTTCAGTAAGATTTATTTATTTATTTATTTATTTATATATTTCTTTCTTTCTTTATTTATTTATGTATTCATTTTGTAACAGTAAATCAGTAAAAGTGTCATAGACTGTTCGAATCTAACTTTTACAGATATTTTACTCCTGAATTCGTCTTTTGATAAATATCAAAGAAAATTTTAACACGTTTGGGAAGTTTTACAACACAGTTTTATTGAATTATTGATTTTCTCTTGTTGTTCGAAGACCTGATCCCTATCAGTTCAACCTCTCCCCCACTTTAAGCGAAGTCCGCTCTCATTTCTGTCCTTCTTATTAACGTTATATTTCTATTAGTTATTATTATTGTTTATATAATAATAATAATAATAATAATAATAATAATAATAATAATAATAATAATAATAATAATAATACATTAACTTTTTTCATTTATTTGTTATTTGCAGTTTATTGTAGCTTATATTCCGTTGCAGCACACTGGGGGCCTGCAGATGTGCGCTTTTGAGACTTCGATAGATTTATGCTGTCATATTCCTCCTATTTAAAAGTTTTGATATCAATTCTGATTGTCGGATAAAATATGTTTAATTGGTTTGGACATGTTTACAACACGTGACCAGCAGCAGGACAATGTCGTGTTGTTGTTTTGTTGTTGTTGTTTTTGTTGTTGTTGTTGTCTGAACCCGCTGGGTCTCTCTAAACTGTGTCCTGTCTCCAGCTGTCAGAAATCCAACACCTCTTCAATTAAACATTAATCCAAGCAAACACATGTGAGGACGAAAATATTAATACGTTTAAATAGTTTATCAATTATTAATCTATTCAATAATATAATGTGTATCCGAGCTTGAGTTGGCTATTAGCAAGTAAGTTAGTAAGTAAGTAAGTATGTAAGTAAGTAAGTACGTAAGTAAGTAAGTAAATAAATGTTGTCGGTACTCCTGCGGCTCTGAGTTGGGTCTCTGGATTCGGTCTCCCTCTCGTCTGTTTGATGTTAAATGTGACTTTCACATCGTGTTTGGAGGAGGAGGAGAAAAAGGGGAGCAGCTTCCTGAGCTCTGGGCTGAAACACACTCCTCTTTCATCAATGAGCCTCAAACCTCCCACCACGAAGCACCCCCCAACATATTTAGTTCACTTCATGGGAAAACAAAACATCCATTTTTAAACAGCTTCTTCATCGACGGGCCTGCTGCTCATTAATATTTGACTGATGGTGGCCCAGAATCTGTCCACATCAGACCAGTCCTCAGTCTATCAGTCCCCAGACTCAACCAGTCATCAGTCCACATCAGACCAGCCCAGTCCATAAGACCACGGACTCTGGCGCAGGGAGAAAATCTGGAGAGTTTCGGTAATTTATTGAGTTGCGACACTTCGCCATTAATCACGGAAGCATTGTTTCTGCCCTGCTCGGGGCTTTCTGAATGATTAGAGGCCAAACACACAATCCTGCTTAAGGGACACCCGGAAACAGCCGCTCTGCGCTGCCGAGGCGCGTGCGCGTAATGCGTAACTCCAACCAGAAGCAGCTGGCAGCATCAATTATTAACACACGGGCGCGCGCATGGGCGCGCGCACTGCACTTCCTGGGATGGAGCTTTTTTCATGTATGAACCATTACATAAGAGAGAAGAGTTCAGGTGAGCTGCCCGGTGAACATCCACAACATCCACATGAGGAGACAAAACACGGACAGCCCGAAGTAAAAACATCCGAAATGTTTGAATTATCAACAAAATGTTAGAAACTCAGAAAGACTACCGAGAAGTACTCTAAATTACAAATAAATAAATAAATAAAAATCGGGGTTAGAAATAGATAAAAAAACTTTAGGTAACAAAAGAAAATCTCAAATATTAGAAATAGAAAACAACTTCAGCCAAAACATCCTACGTGTTTTACCTTTTTTGAAAACAACTTGAAATGTTGAAAATTAATTTTCTATAACTTTTCGTAACCATGTAAGGAATGTTTTATCATGAAGATGAACGAGCAGAGAGAATATAGATTTTTTCTATTTTGGAGCACGAATAGGGGAGACCGGGGCAGTAAAATTCTTAGTTATCCTGTGCAGAAAACAGAAAACACACACTTGTGATCTTTGGACATAGGAAACATCATTTCAGCTGTTTTATGAAGTTTTTTTTTTTTTAATATTTGCATGTAGCAACTGTTGTTCTGAAACTATGGAGACTTAAAAGAATGAACAGAGTAAAAATGATGTTTCACTGAAAAGATTTTATGACAATTATTCTCAACGCATGTGAGATGGATCAAAGAAACATTTGTGGGTTTACAAAACAGGAAAAACTTTGAGAAGCAAAGAAAATGTAAAGCTCTAAGGACTGGGCTGATAAATGAGTGAGTGTATGGATAAATGAATACAAAAAAAAAAGATCTTTGTGTCAGTTGTGGTGAAGTTATCAATTTCTTTAAACAGACAGCAAGTGTCTAGCTGAGCATGCCCAGAGTGAGTGTCATAACTCTCTTATTTTATTGCGTTATTTTGTCAGTGTCACCTTAATATATAAATAAAGTACAGGAGACTGAAATAAAGTAATCCTTTGAGGAATTATTAAAAAAGAAAAAATGAAGAAGAAAGGCGTGGAGGAGAGAGGAGGAGAGGTGTCTCCATCCTCCAGTCAGTGCCTCAGCTCCACTGAATGGATCAGAGAAAACCGAGAACCAGACAGTTTCGAGCCTGAAGTCCCCAACCGGCAGGTTTACCTCAGCTGGACCAAAAAGCTCCTCCGTGTGAGTCTGAACTGCTCACAAGGATCCCAGCAAGTTTTCTTACCATCATTAAAAACATTAAATAAAGCTGGAGGTGGTCGTCAAGGCTTCCATCGATAGAGAGTGACGTAAAAACTAAAAACACATAAAGGAGGTGAAAATAAAACTACAACTAAATATTAATAAAATTGATATTAGTGATAAATACTAACATTCGATGAATAATGATATTAAATAAATACCATCAGGCTGAGGCCAAATACCTGAGTTTAAAGTTAGAGTTTATTTTATTTTTTCCCGTTTGAAAAAGTTGAATGTAAAACCACAGCTTGTGTTTCTGTCATTATTAAAGATATATCAAAAAGTTCAGAAATAAACTACAGCTCAAATTTTGATTTCTCAGGATTAGAAAACCAATAACCTATCTGTTAAAATACTTTAACCCCCAGAAATCAAACCATCAGAAATCTCTGAGTTATCTTTTTTTTTTTTTTTAACTGTGACTATGAGGAACAACTGATCCCATGAATTTCTTTATTTCTTTTCTTTTCTTTTTTTTTTCTACGTGCTGATGTTTTTCAGGCTGTGACAGAGGGGAGGAAATTCTTCTTTCCCGGTGGGAGCCCGTGGAGCCCTCGTGGAGCCCGTGGACTCAGAGCTCGTGGACTCTCTCCCTGTCTCTGTGTCTCCCTGTTTCTGTGTCTCTGCTGCAGCCTGCATGAATCAAACTGTTCCCATGATGTGTATCGGGGAAATGATCCGGCCTCAAGATATCTGATCCGTCTCGTTCCTCTGCTCTCTGCTCAGTTAAAGGTGCGTTTGTGAAATGTTTGTTTCTGTGTTTAGTCACATTTAATGACAACATAAACTTATCTTGAGGGCCATAATGAACGACCATTAGGACTACAAAGCTTTCCAAATGGAGCGCGTTAAAGGGGAATATTTGAGAGTCATATCAGAATCACAGCTCAAGTAAACCAATTTTCTCCAACAGGAATAAACACAGACTCAGTGAACCGCAGAGATCAAGCCCAGGGAATATCACGGAGTGTTTCCCAAACTGCTGCAGACTTCTGGAGCAATTAGGAGCGTTTGGCTTTGAATGGTAAAGGAAATAGCTTTCCTTGCTGTTAAATGTCACCAGAAACGCGCCCGAGGCGCAAAGTGGCCACTTTGTTTGGTTTAGCGCAAATCTCTCTCTCCGCTACAGCGAGGCTGATATCACAGGAGGACTCAGAGCAGAGTCTGTATCCTGCACAAACACTTCATACAGACTCTCTGTCAGACTGTAAAAAAGTTTTTTTTTTCTTTTCTTTTTTTCTTTCTTTTTTTTCGGTAATCCAAATTAAAATAAATTATTTATCAGATCTTTCTTTCCTCAGAAGATTTTGACCTTGTTATTTTATTTTTCTTCTATCTTACAGCCACTCTCATTAAACTATCTTTTTTTTATCAGTTAAGTAAAACTTCTCTATTCAAACATATATTTTCATTAAAACCACATCCTTAAAAAAAAAAGAAAAAATAAAACATTTTAGTGTAAAATGCAACGCTCTGAGCAGCTTAATGAGGAACATAAACCACAAGAATCACAATACAGAGCAAAACGCAAAGACCCCATCTAATGTTTTAATTAAACATGTATTATGAGGTTAATAACAACAAAGTGATAAGTTTCAACAAGAAAAAGTAATATTTATATGATTTTTGTGGATTATTACTGCGAAATAAATTGATTCAGTCTTTAGATTTTAACTTTAAAGAAGTTTGGGTATTTTACTTCATGTCGTTTTTAGATCTTAAAGGACTCAGACTAAAGCCAACTAAACTTTTTTTTTTTTTTTTTTTTAATATAAAACAGAAGAATTCACTTTTTAAGTTGAGGTTAGTTTCTCTTCATGTCAAGTAAATCCAGAAAAAACTCAAATGACCCCAGTTTAGTGTGCCCTAGTTTCATTAAGAATCTAAATTAGTTTTTGTGTTTCATTTAAAGCAGCAGATATTTTTAATTTATGTTAAACACTGAGAGATATTATTGACATGCCCAAGCGTCTCCAAACAGATCCTTTAAAGGTTTTTGTCCTGTGAAATCTGTCCTTAAATGATCGCAGAAAGTCAGAACCACGCTCATAACTTTCTTTCATTATTTTAGGATTTAGCTGCTCAGTACAAAGACTGATCTTTCACACATTCTACTCTTTCATGTTTCACTTTTTTAACATATATCTCCCAGCTGTGAACATTCAGATTGTTTGGGGTTTTTCCCCTCTAATTGGTGCATTTCTTTCTTTATTCACACAGTTAAAAACTTGTGGTCACACGTCCACAGAGTGGCAGGAATTCCCTCAGGTCAGAGAGAAAGCTGTGTTTTGAGGACCTTCTTAGCAGCCTTTGCCTCACTGGCCTTTGACCCAAACCAGCCCTCTTTAGTGAAGGAGAATAATCCACCTAACATGGATTTAAACAAACAGTGTAATCCATAACACTCAGCCGTTTGCACACCACCTCGTTCAGGTTATGAGCCCTGCTGCTGTTTGCACCGTGCTGCTCTGGGGCTGACTCACACCGTATTGTTCTGCAGCAGCAGGACTGAACTTTCTGCAGGAGCTCTGACTTCTAATGGAAGTGAAGAGCAAAGCTGCTGCTTCTTTTTGTACAGCTTCATGGCTTTGATTGGGTGATTTCTTCCAGTCCCTGGGTTTTGATGAAAATAGAGGTCTATTTAAGTCAGTCAGGGTGCCAAACATGCTAATTTGAGTCTGTGATCTTTTTTCTGTAGACTTTGATATTTGGCTTCTGTACCATCCCTCCCACTCTAATCTCCTGAAGTAGTATTAATTATGAATGGAGGTCAATGGCTTTCTCATAAGGTCTGTGCTTCTGTATGTCTATAACATGCTTTGTGGACTTTATTGTCCCTTGGCAGGAGGAGGAAGTTTTCACTTTAGTTTCCTGTCATAGGTTTACATTTAATGGAAGTAACAGACTTCTTGTTACTTCAGAGGGCAATCTGTCCGTTGAGGCAATCTGTCTTGTTTTTAACAACTTAGTCCTTTAGAAAGAGGGGCAACCTGAAATGGTTTACAGTTATTTAAAACTGATATGGAAGAAAAGGACTTGGCATAGCTATGTCTATATTTTTATCTATATCTCTAGATATAGATGTACAGGCTAGATAAGGGTTAGGGTCAGGTTAAGTTAGGTTCTAGTTACGTTAGGGCTAGGATGTGTTTGGTTAAGGGTAAGGTTGGAATATGTTTGAGTCAGGGTTGTGTTTGGTTAAGTGGATCACTGTTATGTTAGGGTTAGATAAGGATATGTTTGGTGTCAGTGTTAGGCTGGGTAAAGTTAGGTATGGGTTAGATAAGAGTTAGATTAAGATATGTTTGGTGTTTGAGTTGGGTAAGGATGTGTTTAGTATAAAGTTGGGGCTAGGTTAGAATATGTTTAGTTTAAGTTTGGGGTTAGGTTAGGATGTTTTTGGTTAAGGGTTGGGGTTAGGTCAGGATATGTTTGGTGTTTTGGCTAGGATAGAATATGTTTGGTTTAGGTTTGGGTTAGGTCAGGTTAGGTTAGGATGTGATTAGTTTAGAGTTGGGGATAGGTTGGAATATGTTTCCTTTGAGTTTGGGGTTAGGCTAGATTTTGCTTGGTTTAGGCTTGGGGTTAGGTTGTGGTTGGTTTAAGTTTGGGGTTAGGTCAGGTAATGTTTGGTGTTGGCGTTAGGTTGGGTTGTAAAATTTGGGTTATCTTAGGTTTAGGTTAGAATATGTTTGGTTTAGGTTTGGGGTTAGGTCAGAATATGATTGGTGTTTTGGCTAGGTTATCAATCAAACTTTATTCATAAAGCGCTTTTTATAGAAAAAAATGTAACTCAAAGTGCTTTACATGAAGAAAATTAAAAACAATACCTTAAACCCACCATCCCACCCCTGTTTTACGTAAAATACCCACACTCATCTACGCACCCACTAACAGACACACACACACACACACACACACACACACACACACACACACACACACACACACACACACACACACACACACACACTGAAAAATAGTGCAAGAAACTAAGAACAAGGACAAAGGCTGAGTATAGGTTATAATAGTGTGGTGTTGGGGTTAGGTAAGTTAAGCTGAAGTTAAGTTTGGTTTGGCTTATGCAAGAGTCAGGTAGGGATATGTTTTGTGGTGGGGTTAGGTTGTGGTTGGTTTAAGTTTGGGGTTAGGTCAAGCAATGTTTGGTGTTGGTGTTAGGTTTGGTTGTAATATTTGGATTAGTTTAGGTTTGGGTTAGGATACGTTTGGGTCAGGGTAAGTTAAGTTAAGCTTAAGTAAATTCAGGTTTGGGTTATGTAAGGGTTAGGTTGGCGTATGTTTGGGTTTACATTTGGATTTGTCAAGGTTATGGTTAGGTTAGGACATGTTTGGTGTTGGGATCAGGTTTTGTGTTCATGGTTTTTTTTTTGCTATCTGTGGAATTATAAATTTAATGTACAGTATTTTTTCAAATTTAGTCCATTTGAAGGTGTAACCTGTGAGCAGCTCACCTGTAGCACCTCTTTAGACTGTGAAACTCTGACTGTGAAACTGGTCTTTTCTGTTTTCCCAGCCCGCCCCACTCTTCCCCGCTCTGTGTGCGCTGCAGTACAGCTGTGTTTGTGGCCCTTGCACCTCTGCCCTCGCCTGCCTCCCCGCCGCTTCAAGCCTCACTGCTCCCCCCGCCTTCCTTAAAAAAGTTCATCAATATTTTGGTTGACCTTTGACTCGACCCGCACAATTAAACAATGGGATTTTGGGTACACTAAATGGCCTGGCTTTGCTACAGAGGGCAGACTAATGAGAGGATGTCGTCTTTAGTTTATAGCTCAGTCCAGAAAGCAGCGAAGCGGAAAAACAAGCCGACGTTCCGTTAAGCTGCCTCACGCAAACTTTCAAAGCAGGGGCACTTAGAATCAGAGCGAGCCTTCCAATGTCATTTAACTTCACTCACGGAGCCCCGCCTTCTCCTCCTTCTCCTCTTCTTACTCCTTGTCCCACTCCTCTTCCTCCCCCTGCTCTGCTCTCTGAGTTTTATTTCTCACGTTTGGTGTCTTTTGGTTGCATTTCCTCTCCAAACCACTTCTTGTTCTGTGCGTAACAAGAGAAACAAACATTCTGCAGGTTAATATGAACAGATGTAGAGGAGTGCTGACAGTGTTGTGCCTGGGCTGTCATACTTAGTCTGTGTGTGTGTGTGTGTGTGTGTGTGTGTGTGTGTGTGTGTGTGTGTGTGTGTGTGTGTGACAGAGAAACAAAGACTGTGTGTTGTATGTTTAGCTGTGTTTTTCATGTACTTTTCCCTCGGTCCTGCTTGAGTTGTTTTCTCAGTCTCCCAGCTGGAGGAACAACAAACTGCTGAGACCAACAACAGCCCACAGCTTTACAACACTTTGCAACACTTTACGCATTTTACGCACATTATATTAACTTCACTTTCTTCATCTTTATATTTCTATTTTAAGTAAAAAAAAAAGGGTAGTAAAGAATAAAGAAAAAAATTCAATCAGTTAAATTGAGATTAATTTAGCACTCACAGAAACTCTAAGCATCAAGGAGAAAGATTCAGGTTATGAACAAAATAAAAAAAGGCGACAACAGTATTCTAACAAAGATAAAATATCATTATTAAATGTAAAACTTGAATTTCAAATCTTAAAAGTCAACCTTTAAACTCTGTGAACATAAACGCACATGAACTCAAAAATTATTATCGATCACATTTCTAATCCAAAAAAAATAAGACAAAAAAGAAGGATACTTTGAACCCATATTTTAAGTTTAAGGAACATATTTTGCATCAGATAAATAAGAAAGGATGTACACACTGTATTAATGAAATAAAGATTTAAACTTTTGATAAACCTTGATGTCTCAGAGTAGAACAAAAACACAATTTATGACATTAGAGCTTCTACAATCCTACAGTTGATTATCTCTTCATCAAGTCCCTGAATTTTTCATCAGCAGTATTTAATTTTCACTGAACCTGAGGCTGAACATTAGGAATAGAAATTTTGTTCTGAAGCTGAACAGTAGACACGCTGTGTTTGGTCTGAAGCTGAACATCAGAAACCAGAAGTTTGATCTGAAGCTGAACATTGGAAACAGAAAGTTTAGCCTGATGCTGAACATAAGACATCCTGCTTTTAAAATGAAGCTGAGTTTGGGGCATTTGGAATTCAGTCTGAACAGGACATTAGAAGCCTAAGGTATTGGTCAGAAGCGAAAACTTAACAACAAAAAGTTTAGTCTGAGGCTGAACATTAGATTAACTTTTTGTCTAAAGTTGAAGAAACAAAACATTCTGACTGAAGCTGAACATTAGAAACCAAAACTTTTTTCTGAGGGTGAATATTAGAAACCAAACTATTGGTATGGAGCTGAAAACTGGGAGAACGAACCTTAGCCTGAGCCCAACTTAAGGAACCAAACTTTTTGCTGAAGCTGAGCATTGGGAACCAAACGTTTGGGCTGAAGCTCAACATTAGAAACCAATCTTTTGGTCTGAAGCGGAACATCAGAAACTGAAAGTTTGGTTGAAGGCTAAACATTAGAAACCAAACTTTTGGTCTGGGGCTGGAAATAAGACATGCTGCGTTCAATCTGAAGCTGAACATTAGAAACAGAGAGAATGGTCTGAAGCTGAGCACTACACTGCAAATACTGAAATCTTATCAAGTGTTTTTGTCCTTTTTTAAGTAAAAATTGTCTTATTATACTCGATATGAGCCACTTTCAACTTATTAATCCAGAACAATGTCTTGTTTCAAGTTATTAGAGTACAAAAATGAGGTTTGAATTGCTTGTAACCAGTAAAAAAATCTGCCAATGGTACAAGAAATAATTGCTTGAAAATTTCCTTGAGACTAGAATAATGTCTTAATACAAGTAACTTTTCTCTTGTTCCATTGGCAGATTTTTACTGGTTACGAGCAATTCAGACCTCATTTTTGTTCTTAAATAACTCAAAACAAGACATTTTTCTGGATTGGTCATGTGAATTTGGCTCATATTGAGTCTAAAAAGGAATTTTCTACTGACAATAAGACAAAAACACTTGATAAGATTTCAGTTTTTGCAGTGTAGAAACCAAAGGGTTTAGTCAGAAGCTGAACTGGCTCTGCTGGGCTGCTCAAGGATGTGTCAGAGCTTCAGTTTCATGTTTGCGTTATTAAAATATCTCTGAATCTATCATGACCATCTTACTGTCAGGGTGGAAACAGTCATGTTGTGACTATCATACATCTGAATGGTGGTTATACTACATCTGAAGCCCCTCCCCCCTCTCTGTTTACACACACACACACACACACACACACACACACACACACACACACACACACACACACACACTCTCTCTCTCTCTCACTATTGGTTCAATCTTTCGAGGAACCTCCTCCCAGAGCGACAGACTGGATATCTTTCGCTCTAATAATCTCCCACAAACGCTGCGTGTGGCTTTAGTGTCCCCGAGTGCTCTCCGCACGACATGGCTCGTATAGGACTCCCCATATGACCACACTGAAAACAAACACACTGCTCACGCACACACAGCCGCTCGGCTGGAATATTTCCCCTCCTCAGATTTTACACGTCGGCAGCTTAACGCAGGCTTTGTTCAGAGTCTCTCATGATGAATATGATACGTGAGCTAATGGTGCCAGTTCCTTTATTTGTGTAAAGATTAAAGCTCTAAAATATCACCTGATGCCTGAACGAGGGAGAAGCAGACATGAAAGTGAGAAATATTTAACGACAGCGAGCTGGGAGCTGATTGGCTGGAAACTCCTGTGAGTGACTGAATAGCGTGGCACATAATCCTTTAAATATCCACTTCTACTGAATCAAAGCTTCATACGGATGAAGATTTGATTCAGTTTGAGCTGTGGTCTGACAGAGCTCTGTGAACCACTGAGCTTTCCAGGTGCACAAACTGTCACTGAGAGAGCGCTACCTGAACACTAAGCTAAGCTAATCATGTGCAACAGGAAGTTAAAGAGTCTGCAGACATGGAAGGGACTTCAGTGTTAGGGTGCAGTCACACTGGGTATTCGTACCATGCTTAAGCACGCTTCAGCCCTAAAGTCCAGTTCATTTGGCCAGTGTGACTGCGAGGTTGCCATGCTTCAGCGCCATTCACTTCTCTGCTTTGGTAGGCTTTGGAGAGGGGTGCTTCAATGCACTTCATGCACGAACACAAGCACACAGACATGAGGTATGATCCATGACATATGATTGCTGCGACTGCTCCTCTCCATAATCGTTTTAAACAATAGCGGGGTGTTAGAGGGCTGTGTTGGACCAAAACGACTTAATTTAAGCCCAAAAGTCACTAAAGTTGTTGCAGTGTTCTCTAAGTCTTATCATGCTGACGCTGATGAGATCACGCTTTATTTCAACAGTCACTTAATGATGACATAGGTGGGCCATGCGTGTGTCAATCGTGCTTGACTAAGGCATGGCTTAAACCCTGTTTCCACCAAGCAGTCTGGTTTAGATCAGTACGGTTTGGTACGGGTTGGCTCGGTTAAACCTGGTCCTGTTAGCATTTCCACAACCAACCGTGCCCCCTCATGGTAGGTGGCGTGTAAGCCGGATGCTGATAGCCGCATCAGTTAAATAACAGCGTGACACCATAGTAGCGCAACACAGTGTACCCCGCTCATAAATGAATCAGTGTCAAAAACCTGAACACAGTAAACAAAGACCAACGATGGAAGACATCCAGCAATTTGTCTTTTTTGTGATTGGCATGTGGCTCTTTGTTACAAAGCGCATTCAAGTTTTGTTTCAGAGGAGGCTGTGAGCCGCCAGGAGAAATACAGCTTCTGTTGCACAGTAAGTGACTATTCTTTCGACCAATCAACGGTCTGCTTTCTGACATTGTGCATTGTGTTAGCATTGTAACATTTAGAAAGAGCCAGGCCTAGCATAGTCTTTATGATCAGCCAAGTTAGCAAGAAGTTAGCGTCTTACAGATTTGTTTTTAAGTAGGCAGCTAACATGAGCTCGACTGTGTCTTTAACCATGTGATATAGATGATGCCAGTTGACAGATCAGACCAGGATTTTGCGTCTTTTGGAAAGAGCTAGCTTACTCTTCAGTCTTGAAGTGCTATGTGCTATGCTAACAGGTCACTCCATTAAGTCATCTCTTTAATTCTTCTAGCCTTGTGCTTTGCTAATAGAGGATAGCAGGCTGCAGGTTGTTGCTAACTTCAAGCTGTTTTCAGCTTTGTGCCAAGCTAACAAAGTGCCAGGTAAGGTTAGCACAGGATCACAGTCTTCTAACAGTTAGCATGTTGAAAAAGCCTTTAAGCCAACTCTGCTTCTTTCAGCTCTGACTTCGTCCTCCAGCAGCTCCTGACGTCTCTCCTAAGGATGTCTCTGCTGGTTTATCAGAGATACATTGTCTCTCAAAAGGTAAAAGTTTTATGTTCTGTTCAACAGATTAAAAGTGGCTCGTTGTGCTCGTGTTTGTCCTTGATTAGTGTCACCATTAAAGCCCTGAAACATCAACAGAAGTGTTGGATTGGAGAACTGACAGCCTGAGAAATGGTTGTGACAAAGGATTGAGATGAATGGAGGTGGAAGAGGAGGACGGCGTGCACGAGATGGGTGAGACGGGGAGGCACAGGATCAGGGATGTGATTTTGGGCTAAGGGGAGGTCACAGAAAAGGAGAAGGGGAGTGATGAATCCCCGACCCTCAGGGGAGTTTCACACCCACGCAACAACAACAACACTCAGAGGGAAGTGGATGATGTCAAACAAAATCCATCTACAGAGATGTGAAATATGTGACAGAGAGTCTTTAAATAAAGACCGGTCTCTGTTTGGTCCTCTGTGACAGAAGTTTAGACCAGGAGGACTCGCTGGAGGCTCCGAAGCAGCAGCTTCATCACCAGAGAACCAGAGACAGCCTACGGACACTCAGACTGAGACTAATATGGGTTTTATGAAGCCACTCTGCCCCACCTCCTTGTCTCCTCTCCTTTTCCGTTTCTTCTTTGAAGCTGTCCGTGATTCCCTCTTTGAAAGGCGGCTCATCCATTCCCCTAAATGCTGATCTCTTCTTTGTAAAGTCTGCGCACCGTGAATAGGCAGAGCTCACAGTGACCGACCAGTAGCAGAGTCTTCCTCAGAATAATCTCCAATAACTGAAAAGAGAAGGAAAAGGAGATCTTTATTTCCTTCCTCTCGTGGTTTTCTGACCTCTCAGCTCTCCATCGAGGGCCCGCTCCATTCAGGAGAGTCAGAATGAAATTACAGCGTGAGGTCAGAAACATGGAGTCAGCTAAAAGCTGTGAGAGCTTTGAAGGACGGCTGGGTATAGAAATAATCATAAAATAAAGGAAATGATATTTACTGAAGGCAGAAACCTCAGAGCTGGAGGACTCTTTACGGCCTCTTTCTGCATTCTTGTGTTTTTCCCAAAGAGCTAAAGTTAGCACGGCTGTAAAGTGAAACATGATGCTGGTGTGTCACAAACATGTGTGCATGAAGCTTTAAATGAGGGTTTACTCACAGACGTACCTAAAATATCAGCTCGTCGTTTGCTCCTTTCGGCGTCTCGTCACATGGGGAACAGTTGTGGCATTTCGTTTTGTGAGCTAAAGATGACCAAAAGAAGGAAACAGTCGTTACCGTCGTGCTGGTGTTGGTGTAAGTTTTAACTTTACAATGGGCTGGTTATGACGGGCTGCGTGATGTTGTGTTTTCTCATCGCGCTGTCGGGTTTTTAGAGTCTTTAAATCACAGCCTCCTTCTTCACTTGTGGTTCATCTTCGTGTCCAACAGCTTCACTTATGAGGCTTTAAAACAAACGTCCTCAGGCAAAGTTTTACCGCCGCCGTCACATGGAGCAGACAGCACGTTGAGGTACATTTGTAGACGCTAATGTTGGATGTTTAAGGAGGACATAAATCTTCGCAGTGACTGAAAGTTTGGTCTCATTATTGTTTGATTTGTTTTCCAATTAAATCTTTGGCTCAGTGACACAAAGAGCTGCTTGGACACAAAGAGATGAAAAAGTATAAACACTTAAAAACACTTTTTTTCATCTTTTACTGGATAAAGGTTTGTAAAGAACATATTGCAGACTTAAGCCAGCAGTTAAGTGATTTAAAGGATAATTACATAAAAGTAGTATTTTTGAAACAGATTGTGAAATGAATTACCTCAGGCTCTTCTGGAGACATTTTAGCACGTTTGTTTTAACTTCCCCATTAAAAACTGGCATTCAATGTGACGTTACAGAGGGAGTCCATAAACATGGATCTGAAAGTCACTCCTGGCAATGACGAGGAAGAAAATCTATAATCTGTAAATATGATGGTCCTCAGCTTATAATTTTGAACCTGTTAGGCAAGATGGAGACCAGGAAAAGGACAGGATTAGGAGGAATAACGGCCAGAGGAGAGCAGTGAAGTTGTGGCGTACGAAGATCCAGTAGGGAACAGGGCAGGTGTGAGTGGCAGTGTTAGCTAGCAACATGTAGCCAAACGCTGTGCTCACATCAGTGTATTTAAAGTTTAAAATCAGATAAAAAGACTTTAAACTTAAACTTAAAAAAATAAGTAGAAAGTGTAAATGATGATCATATGCAATTCAGCTATAAGGAACTGCTTTTAAAAACGCCAAATCTAAACTTTTACCATGTTGTGTGTGGGAGAAAAAGAGTCATAGGTGTTACTTCAGCACTGGTTTCCCTATATTTTATTCCTGATGCAGCCCAGTGCTCGTGTTGTGTAAATAGCAAAAAAATGTACAAAGTCAATGGTCTCTGATGTTTAGAGCAGAATACAAGCTCACAATGTAGTCTACACACACAGGATGTACAACAGTGCACATACTGCGTGGTTTAATCAGTTAATTTGCTGATGCAATGAAATTTTTCTTATGAGACAGAGGACTGAAAGACGAAAGCTTCTGTTTCTGCTACTGTATATTTACCAAAACTTCTGTCTTAAAGGGATAGTTCAGTTTTAGTTCAGTGTCCGCAGATGTTTCCTCTGTATTCCTTTCAGTCAACATCTGTAGCAGCTCTGTGTGCTCCGGTTCATACAGGTATCCTTTTGGTTCCAACGTGAATGGAATTTCTTTGTCGCTGTCATAGTCACTCATTTTGAATTTCCTACGCTGCCTCACAATCCTTAGAGTACAAACAAAAGAATTACGATACTTGGTCAAACTTACACGAGGCTACAACTGGTGCCCGAAGCATAGCTCGTTTACATTCCCTACAGCTGAAAGGAGGAGAGGGGACGGAGTGTACTAGTGCTGCACGGAAGGACACATGACCAGTTAGTTAGGTCCGGATAAATGTTTATATTTCCGAAGACTTAATGCACTTAAAAAATATTTTATGTAGCGTACTCTTAAACTGTGGTATTACTTTTTGATTTTAGTTCTTGTAGGCAGAGAAAATAGCCTTTGAATTTGGTACCGTCTGTCCCTGTTAGCGACTATTTCCTCATCACCATCCATTACAGTCTGTGTCTTACTGAGGGAGAGGAGACACCTTTCTACTGTATCTAATGTCCTTAGTGGTCACATAGAGCTCATACAACTCCACTTCAAAAAAACTGAACTATCCCTTTAAAAGCCTACACATACTGTCTGGTGTCAGTTAGGTACACAAAGGAGAACGTAACAGAAGACGCACTTGAAGAAACACAATAAACACAACCTGTTACGCCCACTCACTCACTACCACTTAATATGCACACTAGATCAAGCCAGGTCAGAAAATACTGTCCTCTGTGTTATGTCATATGCAATGCAATGTTGGACAAAAAAGGGTGTTTTAAACAGCTGTACTAAACAGTCACTTCTTCTTCTATATTGTTGTATAACATTAAATTGCATAAAACCAACGACTGACTTATTCTGCAGCCATTATGTGACAATGTTAACCCTGTATTACTGAACGTATCATATTTGATACATGATTATCAAAGACATGTACCTCATCAACATGATAAATCGTTCTTTAAAAACCTGTTAAAATATTCAAGAATTGCATTTTACCCTCTTGCATGTTATCATTTCACTACAGGCAGTTGAAATTGTATTTGGGCCCTTTTCGAAAGGGCTGCTTTCATGACCACACACTTTTTTTTTTTCAGGAAAGCCATTGTTAATTTTGAAGAAGTTGTGGTAAGAATAACATCAAGATTGTTACTCATTTAAAAAGAAATAAGTGTTTTCTGCACTGAAAAAAACACATTTACTAAAAAAAGTTGCCAAAACCGCCCTATTCATCAGACATACGACGAATTCATCAGAATATGTTATAAACAAAATGATATAGCAATGGGTTTTTTTGGGTCTTGTTAAAAGGGTGGATAAATACATCGGTTTTAAAGAATTACTAAATAAATTTGATGAGTAGTCCTGGATTTAAATGCAGCAATTGTTGGAGTCAAATTTTTCTTTGAGTGGCAGACATGCTACCCTGTCTCACTGGAACGCACCGCAAACACCAGTTCAACCTTTAGATTGTCAAATGACAGTAAACAGCTTCTCCTTCACGCTGTGAGGAAGACGAAGCGTTTGTGGCATTCAGTATTAACAGTGAAACTGAGACACACCCAAGGTTATAATAGTTTTGGATTTGTCATTATAGTTTAGTTTTAATTAGTTTTGACATTTTTTTCCATTACAGTTTAGTTTTAATTAGTTCTAGAGCGGGCATTCTAGTTTTTATTTAGTTTTGATTTTTGCAACAAGGCTTAGTTTTAGTTTAGTTTTTCATACCTTATCAACCAGGTACAGGATTCAAAAAGGTCAGAGTAAATATTTTGTCATACTGTTTATTTTCAAGTCCAACATAGTGCTCACTGCTTAGTCAATGCTGATACTGAACTGTTGGCTGCTGCCTTAAAAACAAGAAAACAATATAAACTTGAATAAACAAATATAAATATAAATTATGCAAAACAATATAATATGAGCTTTAATAATTAGAAACTTGGACTCTGTAACAATAAAGTCAGACTCACATGCAATGAAACTATTACAGATGCTCTGATTCATTGCTTCTCTACGTTTTGTCCCAGCACAGCGCACAGACAGTCAGTGCAGTAAACAAGTACGCCCCAGTACGTCGCTGTGATGGTGCTGTGCAGCACTGACAACTGTCTAAAATTGGTTGGGAAAATACGTCGGATTAATTTCAATCCTAAAGGCTATTAATATTGTCAAAAACTATAACTAAGGGAATTTTGTCATTAATTTCAGTTAGTTTCAGTTAGTTTTTTTGAACACAAGACATAGGCTAGTTATAGTTTACTTATTGTTTTTGTTTTCTTTTCTAGTTTTTATTAGTTTGAGTTAACTGCAATGTATTTTAAATTTCAGTTTTCGTTTTTAGTTTCGTTTTAGTTAACTCTTATAAACTTGGACTCACCAGAACTGATAGATGGGAACATCTGGAGTGACAGACTTTAATTTGATCTGATCACTGGTCTCTTCTGAAGAAGCTGTTTCAGTAACTTTAAACTTTGTGGGAAACCCTCAGGGGAGTCAGTCTGTGTTTCAGGTTTAAGGAGCCATGTGCCTTTTGTAACACTTTATTTACAGTGAAACTGAGACTCAGGTGCTGCTCTGGGGGACATAATGCACAGATGATGGTGGAGACGAATGAAGCTTCTGGTCACACGGGACCTTTTCCGGCTCTAACTATAAGGAGGAAGGACGCAGTGGTCATGGCCACTTGTTGGCTGTTGGTCTCAGAGACGTCACAGGAATCTGACTGGTTCAAAGAAGAGTTGCTGCAGGTTTGACTTTAGTCTGTCCCAGAATGCAACAGGTTGATACTCACAGGATTTATCACCAGTTTACAGATTCCTTTAGACGAATGTGAATCCGACTTCAGCACCATGATTTATCTGAATCCTGGACACAGAGCCTAAAGACCTCAGCTGTAAAACAGGAGAATATACATCTCTCTCCCTGCAGGACTCTGGAGGCTGGGTTGGTGAAGGGGGGTCTTAAAGTCAGGTTTTTGTGGGGTTCCAGATGCTTGGTTGGAAAAAGCTGAATAACTTTAAGGTTCACTTGGTTAAAGGCTGTTCGACATGTTTCAACACTTCCCTCCTCTCCTTCTCCTCAGCTGCGTGTTTGTCTTAGCGCTGTGAGAGAGCCAGAGTTTGTGTTGTTCTTCAACGTGAATCAATCCTTCGACATTCTCTGCGGCCAAAAGCTGAGCTGGTGAAAGAACAAATACTAGGAACCGAGTGGATTATAGCGTCATTGAGGAGCTCGGAGAAGAAAAGCAAACTGTGTTTGAAGGCTGAGCAGAAAGAGTGAGAGAAGGAGTTAAACGCTTCCATCGCTCCACGTTTCTCTCTCCTGACAGCCCTCAGGCTCCAGAAAACGCTGCTGGATAGCAGAACGTCCCTGCGGAGCATCTCCAGGATAAACACGCTCATGAATGGTTTGCATTGAGAAGAGGATGCAGGGGAATACAGGGGTCACGGGTGGACCTCCCCACCAGGGGAGAGGTCACTGACCGCCCTCCAAGACGCCGAAAACCAGGAGCAGAAATTCTTTGGGAAACCCCTTCTTTTCTCTCCCTCCTCAGATCAGCCCTGAAGACAAAACGAGAACTTCTTGTGTCTCACAAACTGGGACAGAAAAAGTCATCCAAACTTTGCTGCAGAGGATGCATCCTCTGCTCTTTGATCTCTGTAAAAATCAGTCCAAAGTATTTCAACCTGACTTTAGGAGAGCATGATCTGACAAACCAATAAAACTGCTGATTTACCCAAAAGATCAGATAGACAGGTGATGAGTCAGGTGATGAGTCAGGTGATGTGTTAGTTGGGTCATCTCTTCACCAGCTTCACCTCTCTTTGGGATAAATACCCCATTTCCCATGATCGCCATCACTCACTGTTGTAGTAAACCTAACCTCAGGAAAATACCTTCAGGAAATACTGACCCAACCTCAACTACTGAGAAATAACATTTTAAATCACAAGTGTATAAAACAGATCTGTTAAATGACAACACAGACAGTCCTTTCAGGGGCTCGAAACTACCGGTTGGAGGTCCTAAAGGAACAAGCCAGGTCAGGTTGATGCAGCCATCTGCTTCCTTGCTTGCTTGTTGATATTGAGAAATTGTTGTTGTTATTATTGTTGATGATGCTATAATTGTTTATCTTGATGTTGTTGATGATGTCATTGTTAAAGTTTTTATAAAGCTGTTGGTGATAATGTTGCTCTTTTCTTGCTGTTGTTCATGATGTTGATGTTGCTAATGTTGTTTTTTGTTGTTTTTATTGTTGTAGATGATGTTGATGTTAATAATATTGATACTCTCATCCTTGTTGATGATAATGATGTAACTGATGTTGTTATTGTTGTTGATGTAGTCATTGATGTTATTGTTGATTTAGTAATTGATGTTATCTTTGTTGTTGATGTTATCATTGTTGATGTTATTGTTTTTGTTGATGTTATTGTTGTTGGTGTAGTCATTGATGTTATCGTTGTTAATGTTTTTGTTGTTATTGATGTTATCGTTGTTGTTGATGTTTTTGTTGTTGTTAATGTTATCATTGTTGATGTTATTGTTGTTGGTGTAGTCATTGATGTTATCGTTGTTGATGTTTTTGTTGTTATTGATGTTATTGATGTTATCATTGTTGTTGATGTTATCGTTGATTTAGTAATTGATGTTATCATTGTTGTTGATGTTATTGTTATTGATGTTATCATTGTTGATGTTATTGTTGTTGGTGTAGTCATTGACGTTATCATTGTTGTTGATGTTGTTGTTGTTGGTGTAGTCATTGATGTTATCGTTGTTGATGTTTTTGTTGTTATTGATGTTATCGTTGTTGATGTTATAATTGTTGTTGTTGATGTCATTGTCATTGTTGTTTTCTTGACCCTTTCTTGTTGACCTGTCTGTGGGTCAGAGGAATACTCAGATTGATCTATGGATGACCTCCTTAGGAAGCAATGCGGCCTCTCTTTAAACCGTCTCTGTGTTTATCTGGCACCTCATATCTCTGCTCTGAAACATGGACTCGCTCTGATCCAGCTGAAAGTTTCCAAATGTATTATTGTGTCCTGTTTGAGTTGGCTGAAGCTGGCCTCATGAATCAGGGAAGAATAAACAGCTGCTGAAGACCAACAGGGCATCGTTTGAGAAACTTCCACACGGAAACAAAACAAATACAGACTTTAAAAAAAATGTACACACTGTTTTCTCAGGACTCAACAAAGTCAAATTGATGACACGCTGCAAAAAATACACCTCAGTCCAGGGGGAGACGGGAACGTGTCCTCAGGACCATACAGAGAGAAAGCATTTCATCATCCCATATTTTGAATTTGGTTCACTATGAAGAAAACAAGAAGGAGCTGTGAGCAGGTACGAAAAGAAAAACAAAAAAAACCCCTGAGTAGATCAAAGCCTAAAATCTGGACTCTGGACGGGTTTGCAGAAACACTGGGCAGAGATGGACAAACATAAACCTCACAAAACCCGGCAAACCATTATCTCTTGTGATCTGGCCATGTTAAATATGTATCTGTGATTGCTTTAACCTTCATAACGACATGGTTTGATACTCCCAGTGTCTCTTTAACCATCTAGATATTACCAGACCAGATATTCACACAGAAATATACAGCTAGAGACTAGACTATTTGTATTCTTAAACCTAAGCTGTAGTCTCTTAAGTCTTGTAGAAGTTGTAGAAACTGAAGTTGCATGAAGTTGCCATCATTAACATGAGGTGATCCTGTTGTTGTTGTTTTGTTCTCCTGTAGTTTAATCCTCAGCTAAAGTCAAAGCTCTGCTTTCTCCGACAGGATATTTGAATGTTTTTAGATGTGAATATTGATGGAGCTGAATTACAGAGGCTGGTCGGGGCTAATTAATCTTTGTGTTCACATTGTGTGTGCTCTGAGGATATGTGGGTGTGTAAAAGCCACTTTTCCGGCGTTGCTATGTATGAGAGGGCAAAATGGAAGCATAAGTGAGGCACTCTGAGCCTGCGAGGTAAAACATGTAGAAAAAAGGGTTTGATTGTACATTCAACAGGGATTCATTCAGGTTATTAACTTTTGTAAACACACACCATGGATCTTTAACGGCTCGCTCAACTGCTGCAGTTTGCTGGGAGTGAGTAGGAGTGCAGCTTTTAGGGCCCTGATGTGATGGATGTCAGCTTCTGTCAGCAGAGTGATGGAGTTCAGCCTGTAGCTTTAGCCTGTGCTAACACAGGCTCAGGTCCATTTCAGCAGGTCTGTGGCCCCATGCAGGGCCCCAAATATGGATACGGTCACAGAATTGTGGGGCCCGACCACCCTGCAGCCAGGGGCCTGGTGTGGTGGACACCCTCTTCAGCGAAGTCGTTCCATGATAGAGGCCCCTGGAAATGTTGTGACAGGGAACAGGAAAGGAAGGCCGACTGATGAGGAAGTATTAAATAGAGCAGCATTTTTTCCATCCTTAGTGAAAACTCAACAGCTGAATGTGGCCAAAAGCAGTCCTTCAGCAGGCAGGTCTCCATCAGGTCTCGGGAAGGTCTTCATCAGGTCTCCAGCCAAAGATTTTCATTGTTTTACTGTTCCTTTACCCTCTGAGAGACATGGCAATGTGGTTGCCCCCAGGTATGTGTTTATTTCTTTGCTGAAAAAAGCAAAAACTTCCATCAGTCTGTAGGAAGTGGGTCTAGAATGAGTTCTGAGGCAGGACAGGAGGAGAAGAAAGTCCGATACTTAATTTGGGACGATTGTCTGAATAGAAAGAAGAACTAGAGGTTTCTGTTCAATCCCTCCCAGCACGATTTACAGAAGGATCTTAAACTTGATGCACCTGAGGGGGTTCAGGCTTGTTTGTAGGTGAGAACGAGATGAAATAGACTCTCAGACTCTGACATGTTCTGCATTTCCTCTCTCAATTCCCTCTAACAGCTGTCCTCTCTGCAGACCGCAGTGAGTTGTGACTCAGATGACAGCTTGACACTTTAAGGACGTCTTTCTGAGGGTTTCCTCACCTTCGCAGTGTCATGTAAAACCATACAGCGTATGATCAGGAAATCAAAGCTCAGTCACTAATACGTTACAGAGGGTCACAGTCTCCTCTGTAATGTGGCTCACATGTTGGCAAAGGCTTCATCCAAGGCTGGTGAGTGCATCCAGAAAGCCTCTGGATCTCATTGTGGTTTGATCTGTTGCTGTGTGTGAGCAGCATGTATGTCAAATACGGAGACAGACCCGGGCAAACTTCCAGGAGCCTGAACAGCACAGACAGAGGTGGAGTGCGTCAATCTGACCTCTTTAATGCGGAGCTCCAACGTCTGACTCGCTGCTCCTTCTCAGAGTCATCGACACACTGCGGTGAACCGATGAGGCGGAGAGCTGCAAGAAGAGGAGGCAGAGGGAGAGAGATATACAAACATGAGGGGGACGATGGGGGAGGAGAAGGAAAAGTGAGGAGGGAAAAGGCCGACATGGGTGGCTCCAGTGTTGATGTTTTTCTTTTGGTTTGAGTGACAGGACCGTCGTCACTGAGGAGTCGTGACATAATCCAGAGGATGCAGACTGAAACTCCAACTTCGAAGCTGTCTGAGGAAGCTTAAACCACAGACGTTTAAATACGGATACGAATTCCTCCGAACTGCAGGATCATGTTTCCCAATATGCTGGGCGACACACATATCTGAAACCATAACTAAGAATGGACATGTTCCTGAATTTCCAAAATATTAGCTTTGATTCAATAAAACTAAATAAAGCACATACTAAGAGGAGCTGAGAGCTACAGGGAAATGATGTGGCATTAGCATACAACATGTGCTACGAACAGAAATGTAAAGCTAGCCAAAGCTTCTAAAAGCTAGCTATTTGTGATCCCCCAGCAAACAACTAAAAAATTTTTTCAATCTATTTAATTTAAATTCAAAAGATGGAAAGACTGGAGGCAGCTCCAGGGGTGCTTTCCATGAGGGCTCAAATCTCCTCACAGAAGCTTAAAAGTTTAGATGATTCAACACAAACCACAAGTGTTTTTTCACCCCACATTTTACAGCTGTGCGTCAAGTTTGTCAAAAACACAAACTCAAGCTGTATCGAGGTGCAGTGCTTGAAAAGATTGTGACCCTTAGCCAGACAAAGCTAACCTAAAGCTAGCTAAAGCTATCAGTGTTTTAAGAAAATTAGGACCAGTCACAATGGCAAACCACACCATGCACTGGGGAGGGGGGCAAAAAGTCGTATTGGGGCCTTTTGGAGAATACGACCCAAAATGAATGCAGGTCAAGCTGTAGCTAATATTAGCTTAGCTTGTCTCTGGCTGCTCTGCTCATTTTACGTAAAATTTCTCCAATGTGCCGCACTACAATGTTAAATGATGAACAAAACCATGAAGCCAAGAGATGGTTAAACGGCTACTGATTAATCCTCATGAAAACTTGTTTATTATGATGGTTATTATTCTTTTTTTCTTATTATTTGTTTATTTTTGTCCCTTTTGGAGCTGTTGGAAATTGAGTAATAAGACAGCCATCATGCACAGAGATATACATTCTGGTGTGCCAATGTAATAAGTGGGGGTAGGACTCGAGAAGCTACTGCTTCTTCCTACTCCCTTCCTACTTATAAAATGCTTAATTTATTGGTTAAATAGCATTTCATAGCTGCCAACACACATGCATTGGTCGAGAGACACATGTTTGGCTTTATCCGCTCTTACGCCACACCCCCAATTTCTCAAGCTGAAGTTCATCTTCAGCAAAAGACAAATAAAATCTGATCTTTTATTTGTTATATACCTGTTGAACTATGGCTTAGAGCAGCGATTCTCAAATGGGGGTGCATGTAGCCCAGGGGATATGTAAGGGCACTCCAGGGGGTATGCAAGATTAAAAATACATATAGTTAAAAATAAGTAGCCCAGCAAAATTCCTTTCACATTATGTGTTCAATCAATAATTGAATCAAATATAAGTTAAGGTTCATAATTGGAATACTATACCCAGTGGGTTGTTCATTTCTGCCCTCCCAAGTAAATAAATAAATAAATAAATAAACAAACAGAAGTCTTCCTCATACCAGGATAACAACACAAAGAACAACATTGTGGTTGAAACAGCAGCAATGCTGCTGAAAAGACTAAAGGACATGCGCTAAACCAGAAACCAGATCTGGCTAAATTCTGACAGTATTTGTAAAAATATGCTTAATGGGAATTACGTCCACAAGTAGCAACCCATGAAAGGCCTTGTGATTTTTTTATGGGGCGAAATTAGCCAACAGTATCATGAAGCCAGCACAACTTCAGCATTTTCCTTAAAAAAAAAAAAAAAAAAAAAAAAAAAAAAATAGTTTATATCTTTTTTTGTGAATAATTGTTTGCTCATTTATTGTTAAGTTAATAATTTTAGTTTGAGAACAGCCCTTTATTTTAATTTTATCACATAGTTGATGAAGTTATAACGTTTGCATATCCGGTCACGATTTTCAGGGTTAACAACAATGTTATTGTTAAAAAATATATCTCATGAATTTAGACATGAAATGTACAGCACTGTGTTTTACGTCTCTACTATTCAAACTGAAACTGCCTTGGTCTTATCATAGGACACTTGGCAGAAGAAAAAATCACAGGTGGTATAACACTGAAAAAAGTTTGAGAACCAAACCACTGATTTAGATTGAGAAAACACCACCCGTTATTGATAAAGCAATAGACTGTAAAGACTGGAACCAGAAAAAAAGCTGTTGCATGGTCACAATAATGGGAATGTGTTTCTGCAACGATGAGTTATTGTTTTTATGGAATTCTCATGCTTTGTCAGAGTCAGATGTTGACAGGTATGGGTTATTGTATCGTACATCCTGAAACTTTTTTAACAAATATTTTTGTGGACCTAAATAAATAAAGGAATAAATTAAGGTTTATAGCAACAACATGAAATGCTAAGTTTGAGATAAAAAATAACAAACAGTAAATATATTTTTATATCCTGCCAGTGTGGAAGGGAACTGTCAGGCCGAGACTTCAGACTGAGTCCAGAGTCAGGACGACAAAATCTGAACGTCTGAAGCAGAACTCATCAAATGCACCAAATTCTAGCTGTGTGTTCACTGAGGGTTAGCGATATGCTAGCTGTGTGTTAGCCATGTGTAAGCCATGTTTTAGCTGTGTAAGAGTGTATTAGCTGAGTGTTAGCTGTGTGTATATTGTGTGTACAGTGTTTTTGCATGCTGTATGTTTTTGTGTGCAGTTGTGTGGACCGTGTGTATGTTGTGTTTTTTTGTGTTAGCTGTGTGTGTTGTGTATAAGATGTGTGTTTGATTTGTTTGTTGCTTGTTCATGTATGTATTAGTGTGTTTTTTGTGTATTTTGTGTGTTAGCTGTGTTTAGATTGTGTGTTGTGTCAGCTGTGTGTATGTTTTGTGTACACTGTGTGATTTTGTGTGTATTTTGTTTTTGTGCTATTTATATGTTGAATATGTGCTGTAAGTTCATTGTGTGTATTTTTGGTGTGTTCTGTGTGTTTGTTTTGTGTATGCTGTGTGTGTGTTGAGTGTATTTTGTGTGTGTGCTGTGTGTATGTTGTGTGTGTTCAGGCAGTCTGTGTTTAGAGGCCGGCTCCACTTGGAGGTTAGGTTGGGCTCCTGCCTTGTGTCAGCAGCAGCAGCAGCAGTGTGTGTGTGTGAGAGGTGTGTGTGGTGTTTGTGTGTGGTGTGTGTTACCTGGGGGTGTCACCATGATGAACTGGCTGCTGGAGCTCGATGAAGTGTTTATGACCGAGAGGCGTTGTTGCATGTAACTAATCAAGCCTGAAGCTGCTGGTTGAAGCAGAGCTCCTTGAGCAGGGCGCAGCAGTAATGTGATGATGCTAAATGATGTGAGGGATGCAAACGGTCAGCAACATCACACAGCTGCTCACAGCTGCTGGACTCCACATTTGGGGCTTTCCAATTAGCTGATTTGCTGTGTCCAATCTTTGCTGTATTTATTGTTGTAACCTAAGTAGGAGATGTCTCAGTAACCTCTGTGCTTTGTTTCAAGTGGACAGAATAATAAATCCTGCTGTAACAAATGGTTTGTTTCAAGCCGCCTGTTATTTTATCATCACATTCTGCACAAGCGTGATGGATAAGCTACGGGCCCCCGGTTGTTTGCACGAGCAGAAAGCATGCCAAAGCAAACACGTGCACAGCTAAAACAGAAAAAAGTGAAAAATGCAGCAACATAATTCTGTAGCAGAACCCCGGATCTGCTGGGTTCACTCCGAGGTGAGAGACAGGCAAGATGTAGAACAAATAAAAACACCCCAGAAAAGTCTTGAGCTGAATAAATTATGTGCAAGGACGCGTAAGATTGCACTTCATGGAGTGTTGAAAGCTCTGAGTTTCTCCCTGGCCTGTGGAGGAGAGGTGGAGCAGAGCCAGAGGTTTTAATTCCTCTGTTAAAGCGGACTGTAAAGCTCATCATGTGTACTCATCACTGCACCAAACTGAACTTTCACCAACACTTTGTCTGTGCAGAGGAGGATCAAAAGTGCTGAAAGATGACAAAAGCACCAATCCCTTTTTGTGACGAGAGAATGCAAAGAAAGAGGAAAAAGAGAAAGAAGGAAAGAAGAAAGAAGAAAGAAAGAAGTAATGGGTCCAAAAAAGAAAGAGCAAAACGATGCCATTACAAAAGGGAAAAGCAGAATCCATCCCACAGCCACTCGTGTGTAGCAGGTCCTTGCAGTTGTGAGCAGCCTCTAATTAGGCCAGTATTCAGGGGTGGCATTAGTTCCCAAACTTTTTAATGGGGTGGAAAGCAGAGCTCCTTTTAGAGAGAGGGGATAAGTGTAGCGACGCTTCCATACGCTGAATAGCAGATGGAGAGATTCTGCACCTCCCTGGGAGGTATTCACTCTTTTAACTCTCTTTCTTATTCATTCCCTTCAATTGCTCTCTTTTTTATATTTCTCCTCAGTGTTTCTGAAAACTTCACAGATGTTCAAAGTGTTTGACGCATGATTGATGTTCCACATACAGGCTGATGAAACCATTCAATGCAAACTTCTGAAACAAGTTTCTGTGTGGAGACTGAGATTTATTAATGTGCAATGTCCCTTTAATGCCTGAGAAATCAAACAGATAAATACAGAGCCATGGCTAAAGACTCAGTTTGTATTTTTAATCTTTTCACTTTTTCCAACACAAGTTTAAGTTTACCTTAAGGCCGGATCAGTTTACTTTAAACATGAATAAACACTTTAAAAAATAGTTGTTCAAAATCTGTGTAAATACAGACATATACAAAATAAAAAAAGTTTTATATCTCCTTTAATCTTAAATAGGCTGGTGCTGTTAAAGTTCTTATAAATAGCATGAAATAACTTTATTTTTAAAGTTTTAAATCTGGTTTAAACTTCTTCAACTTTATTTCTATCCATAATCAAACTTTCATGACAATTTTTTATTATCAACATTATTTTTACATAACATCTAAATAATCCTATAAAAGAAAACGCAAAAGACAAGCTCAGTTTCTTAATGGGGGACTATAAGTCGTCCTCAGGTGGTGTTATAAATAATTTAACATTTTTACAGTGGCTGTGCTTCATCCAGATTAACGCACTCAGCAGATCTTTTAGGGAAAATTCTCAATCCACGTTTACACTTTGTATTTTCACATCATTCACTTATTGTAAAATTTTTTTTTAGACATTACGTTTCTAAAAATACAGAAAAATATATTCCAGCTCCTGAATTTCAATGTAAAATGTCTTTACAGACAAAATACTCTTGTCATACGGATCTATACAGAAATAATGGGACATGAGAGAAACTGGTTATTCAGTTTTTATGTGTCTTTAGGACCAAAGTGTGTTTTTTAAACTTCTCCAAGTTAGTTCTGTTTGTTCTGCAACAGCTGAAACACTTAACGTTATGAAAACATTTATAGATCCTTTTGTTCACGTGCAAATCTATTTTTGAAAACCACATCTTCTCTGAGTATAGTGTCAGTTTTCGCTTTATTCTGCAGATGTTAAGAAGGGACGACCCTACGAGATCAGTTTAACAGTCATTTATCGAGCAGGCCAGGTGACCTCACTGTTTACCAAGCCTGTAAGTTCATAACTGAAGGAAGAATCGTCTTTATGACTTCCTGAGAAATATAGATTATTCTCACAGCCTTGAATGCCCCAACACATTTACCCAAAGCCCAGTGTCTTTTATGGGCTGAGTGTGGTGCTTTATCCCCTCTGCTCGTGACCTCTGACCCCGCAGGATAAACTGCTAACTGAGCTTTAGTCATGCTTAAGGATGCTGATGCCCACATGATCTCTGACATGCCGTGAAAAGACCCTTTTTAAAAAAATAAATACTGCTCAGTCACGCTCACTTTTCATACTCATGCTATGAAAACAAGTAGCACCATGCTTCATAATGATCACACTTTTTTACTAGTCATATTTTATCTACCGATCACATTTTATATACAGCTCAAACTTGACATAGTGATTTAATAAAACATATATCAATCAAATTTTAAAACCCAAGTCATCTATTCTTTGTAAACTGGTCAAACAGGCTCACTGTGTAACTCCATCTGACATTTTCACACGAGGGGAAGAAAATTCGCTGTTTTTTTGTCTATTTATTTATTTATTTTTTTTTTTTAAGTTTATTGTCCGTTTTTTGGATCTACATTTTATTGTCTTCCTTTATAAAATAAGGGAACTACTTGTGAGTTTATTTAATTTTTTTCAATTTAAGAATGCTTGGGAATTTTATGGTGAGTTTGTTAAAAAAGAATAAAGCAATAACTTTAACAGCAATAATAATACCTTTGACAATACTAGTTGTACTACTAGAAATAATAATGGGAATTATAATAAAAAAATGAGGGTGTTTCCCACTGTTCAATAATGATGTAGAAAATAATTGGGTAAATATGATTGAATCTTTTTTTTCTGGCTGTAAATATTTTGGACCTTTTTTTTATGGATTTTATCCTTTTAAAGATGGCGGTCATTTTATCACATTAAAACATTTTAGCTAAAAACTAAAAAATAAATATATATATTTCTATTGTTTCTTTCCTGGTTATCTCCAACAAATAAATCTGTGACCTCTTATTGAAAATAGCCTATAGGTAAACAATTAGACAGACTGATCGCTTGGTGGATTTTATCCATTTATTTATTTATTTAGTTATCAGTTTGTTGAACACTAGATTTCATTTATCTCTCATTTGTTAATTATTATTTTCTGTATCTTAAGCTGCGCCTTCAAAAATGACTCCATAAGTGTTTTTATTTAGTTATTTATTTTCCAAACGGCCCGTCCGTCGTGCAAGCATTAAAAGTGGATATTAAAGTTTATTTTAGTGCCTTTTCACTCGAACCCGGAAGTCCAAAACAAGCTCGGCTATTTATTTGGCACAATAAAACGTCATAAATTTACACAGAGGCGGGTAAAATAATAGCGCAGGGTCTGATAAAATGGTTAATATCAGCTGAACACGGGCTGTGGAGTGTAGCTCGTCTCTAATAGGCAGAAATAACAGAGATAGATATTTCGAACGTTCAAATTATTGAGATATTTTTAAGATATAGGCCTATGAATTAATTGCCAGTAACATATCTTTCAGGTAGGCTATATGAATTATCTGCAATTATGCTTCGACTGCGTTGGAACGCATGCGCACATATTCACATGAACAAAGGCCACAGCTAGCTAATATCCAGAAAACGTTGTAAATAGGAAATAAACAACAAATCAACGGGCTAAGAGAGGCTGCTGATGGGACTTTACACAGGAATTCCTCCTTCAAAACATTACTGATATTAATGTATTAAGAAAAGAAAATGACAACCACTTTTACTGTTACTGTTTGAGGAGGTGAAATATGCTGATAAATACAACAGGCAGCCTAACACACTGCTGGTGTTGACTCTTTAAATACTTCTCATGCCCTCATGTTAGGATACATATTTATGTCCTAAAAATGAGTTTTTTTACGGACACCATTAAGAGACTCCCCCTCCATAAAGTCCTGAGTGAATTCAGGCAGTTGTGAGGCGTGTTATCTCATCGATTATCCCTTCTACCTCCCTGTTTAACCTTCTCCGTTTGTAAACAACTCCATACAACTGACCTCCTTCTCCTCTCCTCAGCGTGTCTGTCTCTCTGTGCGTGTTACATCATCACGCAATAGCTGTCCTCCCGTGGCCTAGTGAACTGCTCTAAGCGCTGCACCAATTTAGCTATCTACTACACACACACACACACACACACACACACACACACACACACACACACACACACACACACACACACACACACACACACACACACACACACACACGTTGCTTTGAATCAGGGGAGGCAGCACAGCAGCGGAGGGGCGAACACATCCAGTCACGGAAGCAGCGGGTTGTACAGTAAAGAGGAGCAGGAGGCCTGACATGCAGCAGAATGACGGTGAACCAGGTTCAGCTCATCAAAGAGCTGGGCTGGAGTGTGTTTTGGAAACGAGTATTCATTGGGATTAAAAATAGCCTATTAAGTAATCTACTCACTGGTCTATGTTTACCATATCGCCTTACAGTGATCTGCACATTTCTACGCGCTATGTTTGCCCTGTGAGTCACCACACCTGCATATTAAACACATTAAAACACAAACATGTGAGTAAACTAAGGAGAATAATGAGTGTGTGAGGCTGCACCGAGGGCAAACTGCGCCAATCAAGAGCGGATAATGAGCTGAGGAGTGTTTTTATCCGTGCACATCTGTGGATGGCAGCAGCAGCGGATAGATCAGCGACCTGAAGCAGGTAAAACAACCTCCTGCCTAAGCCCGCTCACACCTTCCGTGTCCGGGCAGCGAAATAATGAGGATGAGTGAGAGGGGTCAGATAACAACAGGCCTGGTGTGCGCATGTTCAAAAGAGGATGCAACAACACACCATAACACGCGCGCTTCCTGTTTTCTGAGGTGTTCTCTAAAGTGGAAACACTTTTAAACCCCGATCAGAGGCCAAACACACACACACACACACACACACACACACACACACACACACACACACACACACACACACACACACACACACACACACACACACACACAGCTGCACTTTTATTACCTCTCAGGATCAGAACCCTGCACGAGCCAATTAACAGCACAAAACACTGAAGAATAAAAGTTTCCGCCAATATCATTTTAACACCCTTCCTTCTAAAACTTTCTTCATATGCTGAGGTTCTTAAAGTTCAACAGCTGAATGTATCTATACATAAATAATTTTAAAGTAATAATTTATCTCCAAACAAATTCCTTTTTTTGCAAAACGAAATTTATTCTTGTTGAAAAAACAAACTGTGTAAAAATATCACACTTCAGTTACACAATAGTTGCCCAAAAAGTACATAGTTTGAATTACTGAAATAAAACACACACTGCATATTATTATTATTTTTTATAAATGTAGGACTTTGCTCTCTGTGTCTTTAATACAAAGTTCAAATCAAAACCGTAAAAATGCTTTGATTTGTCAAACTAATAAAGAAGAAAACATGGATGTGTTTGACACAAATACATTATTATCCTATTTTAAACACGTGATCATTATAACCTGTCCATTAAAATCCTGAGACGCCCTAAACAGTGACTGAATTTACTCCATGGGAACACGGGGACGAGTTGGTGCTTTAGAGTCTGATTCACACCGAACAAAGGAACATAAATATTCTTCAAACAGCATGAATATAGGCACAGAGTGTGTTTGTTCATGTCCATCATTCAGCTGCGTGCTAGCAAACAAACGTACAAAAATAATCCTACCTTCACAGAGGGACGTTTTTTTGTTTTGTTGCTGTTTAAAGTGTTCTTGTTAAGACATTTTACGTTTTCAACTCTGCTCGGAAAGTTTTTCAACCGGCTGTAAAGAAAACACGCTCCCAGGTTGGCCCAAAGAGGACGCTGAGACCGGGACATGGACCGGAGGAGTCCTGGGCCAGAGGCGCTCACAGACCCGGTGATGATGCTCTTTATCAGGACGGGAGAAGCTGCTGCGCCGTGCGCTGTGCCGGCGTTTGGCGTCTAACACCCGCTGGAGCTGCTTCCAACTCTGCTAGGAAAGTTTTCAACTGGGTGCAAAACCGCTCCAGGGTGGTGGCCCGACGACTGGTTGGCAGCTGGACCCCCCAGGGAGGACGGTAAGACCGGGACAACAACGGGAGAAGTCCTGGACGGGCTCAGAGAGCCGCCGATGATGCTCTCTATGGAGAAAGGGGAGCGCTGCACCGGGGAGCTGGATTTCTGCGCCGGGGCTGCAGCTTGCACGCTCCCTGAGCCCAAACCGGGCGTCAGCTGGGGGTAAAACCTAGTCCGGGCTAAGTCCGTGGTGGTGGGCATCAAAGATGGAGCAGGTATGATGGTCCCTGTGTGTGCGTGCCTGGAGTGCTGCTGCTGTTGCTGCTGGAAAGCAAAAAGTGCAGAGTGTGTGTGGTATGACTGGAGCTGGATGCCGTATCCTCCGCAGCCGTACGGTCCGTATCCGTACGCGGCAGCAGCGGCCGGGATGAAGCTGTTGTGGTCCCGCAGCAGGTCCTGCGCCTGCTGCCGCTTGAAGCGCTTCCTGCGCCTCAGAAAACTCCCGTTGTCAAACATATCAGCAGACTCCGGGTCTAAGGTCCAATAGTTACCCTTCCCAGGGTTCCCGGGCTCCCTCGGTATCTTCACGAAGCAGTCATTGAGGGACAAGTTGTGTCTGATAGAGTTCTGCCACGCAGGGAACTTCTCCCGGTAGTAGGGGAAGCGGTTGCTGATGAAGTCGCAGATCTCGCTGAGGGTCAGCCTCTTCTTGGGGCTCTGCAGAATGGCCATGGTGATTAAGGCGATGTAGGAGTAAGGGGGCTTCACCAGGGTGTTCTTACCCGCCGGCTTGTAGGTGTCCCTGGAGGAGGTGGAGCCGTCCAGGCACGCAGGAGGAGGAGATCCGGAGAGGAGGATGCCATCGTGCATCTGAGCCACCTCGTCCACGTAGGAGCGCGTGTGGTTGTCCCCATCCTCCCCTTCGCCGACCACGTCTATGTCGGTCTCCTCGGACAGGATGGAGGCATCCGACATCTCGGAGCTCAGAGTCATGGCTCACACACTCCGTGGCTGTGCCCCTCCGACGGATGAGGAAGACGATGCTGCCCTGCCCTCCCTCTTCAGCAACTCATGTGAGGAGGGGGGAGAGGAGAGGAAGGAGCACGTGTCGCTGAGAGATGGCCCTCTTACTTCCAGATATTTCCATATGTGTCCGGATTATTCTAAAAACCTCAGAGTAACGAACAGTCTCCGGTACCAGAGAGAGACAGAGATGCGCCGGGGAACCTGTAAAAGGTCCAGACCTGAATCACGGAGGGGGCGGACCTTCTCCTGGTGTTTATACCGCCGTCCTGATCACGTGGTTTGAAAACGTCACCGAGACAAATAAAAAGAGAAGTTAGAATAAAAAAAAGGTCTTTGGAAATTAACTGTGAGTGGGTTTAAAAAAAGTCCGCTGTGGCCTGCTTCCTTTCTAGTGGTCGGTCCTGGAGGTCAATAATCTGCAGCTCTTATTTCGGCGCAGTTTTTGGCGCAGAAATAGATTTTTGAAGATTAAAAAAGATCTTTGAAAAGAGTAGCCTAATTGGTGGTGAGGTCATCTCCTCACTACAGCGGAAACTTTAACGACGTTTCCATTTATTTAGGCTCAGCTATAAGGAGCAGAGTTCACGGACCTTGAGTGCATTTGACAGCTGATATGTATTTTTATACAAGCCCATGAACCAAGACTTTCAGGTTAAATAATACAGGGAGCAAAAAATACCTGGAGGTTAAGTAAAGCTGTTGCAGAAATGACATCCAGGGAGACCTGTGATATTTCATGTGAACACCGTGTCTCAGGGCCGGGGCTGGTGCACCAAACCCAGGCAGCTCGGTTTGCGTGATCCGGTAGTTATCTAGATTATCCGCGAGCCATTTGTAATGGAAAAGAGTCAGCTGTTAACTCGAATCAGTCACGGGTCACGCAGAGCATGCAAGCCCCAGATATAAGGCCTCTGCCGTGCGTCTGCAGCACGGAGCAGAGCTGAGAGCCGAGACATGTCTGTTCTTTATTTTATTCCACTGAGGAGAACATTTACTGAACTAACCTGCTTCAAATCACGGCTCTTTAATTTACAGAAAACTGAGCGGAATAATGGAGGGTTAATGTGCAGTTAGTGTGTAAAAAAATAAGTTTAGAGGAGTCAAGCGAAGGCCGACATTAGCAGTAAAATCAGAGACAGTCCTGATAATATAAATCATTTTAATCATAGAAACAAGAAGAATGCTTTAAGAGTGATTAAATAAAGTGTGAATATTCACCATTTTTAGAATTTAGCCCTGAACGTTAATTTGTTGCTGTGCTTGAACATAGAAATTTGAAGCTGTTTTTTTTTATTTATATTCTAGAAACAAGCGGAGAAGCTCCCCACAATACTGGAACAGTTCATACAAAATTAGCACATTTATACACATATACAAACCGAACTATGATGGGAGTTGTTAAATCAGGAAACTTTTTAATTCCGTGTTCTTTCATTTACTCTACTTTATCTCTCCCTTAAGAATGATTTTTTTTTTCTAAATGTAAGAAAATATATTTAATATATTTATATTTTTTTCAACTAAAAAATGAAAATAAATAATGAACTGAACTATATACGGTGGCTCCTCAACACTTCAGCCCCCTCAGGAACTTCACTGTGGTTTCCATTTGAGCAGCGCCATCTAGCGGTGAAACTACCTCTCAACTCCAAACGGTTTCATCCTGAAGTGATAAAAGCTGCAGATGTGCCGCACATTTAGAATTACTTCATTTGAAGTAAAGTTGAGTCCAGATTATAAAGTTTATCAGAGTTATTGATTTCTGATAAAACACACTGAAAGTTTCAACTACAGACCGTAAATAAAATGAATATATAAACAGCACATTGTTCATTCAAAAGTCTATTAAAATAATTAATATATGGGCAATATAATGTTCATACCATAATCAATCAATTAAATAAAAATATAAGCAGTATATTGATTATACCGCTATAGGCCTAAATACACATAGTATACTGGCCATATCATTGACTGTAAAAAGAATAAATACGTACACTTTGATTTTTTTAAAATCATAGACCGTTAACGTGAAAATTATTTACAGAGTTTTTATCATAGACTGCATATCTACTTATGATGTTTACAGTCTGGTATGAACAGACATGTTGGTGTATGGAGGCCTGCAGGCCTGCACAGAGCACTGTCTCACAGTCTGATCCTTCTTCCTTAAGTCTGATTTTCCTTTATAAAAGTGTGTTTTATGACATTTGATCCTGAAAGGTAAACTTTAAAAGCCTTTTTATTTATAAAATAATGTTATTAAGTTGGTAAATGGTGAGCAGATCTTACTGTCATAGATATCAAAGACAGTTTTAACAAATAAATCTAAATTTTTGTTGAAATAAAATCTGTGAATATTTAGTTTGACTGGTTCACATTTACAGAAACATGAAAACTTAAATGGGTTCTTTGTTTTGTCAAATTCTCAGGCCTGATAAACTTTATTAAAAAAGGCTAACATGAAGAAATGAATTACTCTGAGATTTGATGTACTTAGGTTACAGATGACGTGTGACACATACACATTATTTTGTAAATAAAGATTTTAGGACAGGAGGACTTCATTTCAAGCATAAAAATCTATTTTAATTATAATCATTATTATTATCATCAATAATAATAACATCATCGTTATTATAAGTAGTAGTAGTAGTAGTAGTAGTAGTATACCATGTGAGAGCATCAAATGATTGTGGAGAGAATATTTTAATCTGCATCTACTAAGGGAGACAGAGAGACAGAGAGAGGGAGGGAGGGTGGTGGTGGTCTGCAGAGATTTCTGGTTAAAGCAGGATCATGAGTGGGGAAAAAACAGAGGCTGGCCAATCAGTGCACAAACATACCCACATTATCATCAATTTTCAGAAATTACTGAAACACTAAACTTGAAGGAATTTTCAAATTTTCTTCTCACTCTAGAAGTGTGTAAAAACTTTTTCATGTTTGCTTCTCATTTTTAAAACTTGTCTGGCCATCCTTAATTTTTTTAATTTAATTTAATTTAACTCACACCTCTGTCATCTATTGATGGCAGATGCTTCTCCATCCTTTGGACCTCTTCAGGCGGTCATCTGTCCCATTCATTAAACCACAGAGTACAAAGAAAACTTAGGCTATAAGTGTGTCTGCATGTGGACGGGACAGAAAGTGATAGCAGAGCTGTCGACATTAAGAAAAAAAATATCAAATTCTCTTTATTTTAGTTAAATTAATCCATTCAGCATTTTCTTTGATGGAGACCTAATGAACAGTTCTGGGAGCTACAGAGAAACAGGAAAACTTCCCCAGACTAGTCTGAAAGTCTTTAAACCTCTGTTCAATGAGAGTTCAACAAATCAAACCTAAAGAACAAAGTTCTTCTTATTTTATGACAATATCCTTACAAGAAGAAAACACTTTATTTTCAAAAGGTCAAACTAACATTGTCCTTTGTTGAATTTATTTAATTACAACAAAAATAAATAGTTAATATGTTGAATATTAATTCATGAGGGTTTAAAAGAGTATCCATGTGACAAGGCTAGCACTTATAACACGAAAACATGTTTTGATTTATATATAATTTCAATAAAACCTGCTTATAGTAACTCGTGCTGTCATCAGACATTATCTTTCTGCATTAAGGTTTGGGGTCCTCTGCATTAGTTTATTTACTTCAGCTGTAAATAATGTGCTACATCCCACCCACACACACACACCACACACACAGAGAATGTCTGTAAATTAACCTGAAGTGTTCTGGTCTTTCAAAGCTGATCTGATGGATCAAAGATGATCACAGTCGAACTCTCAGAGAGGATAAAACGATATAATTCACCTTTGTTTACCTTTATTTTATCACACAGGTGCACACACTCTGTCTGAACATGTTTTTTTTTGAATGAGTTGACGCCTGTGAGTTGATCTCATGATAAATCATAAAAGTAAAGGATCAGAATCATCAACAGTTATTTATTCAGTGCAAAAAAAAAACAAAAAAACAAAAAACAGAATAAACCATATGAAAAGCCCCTAAAAGATAAAGTAGCACCTGCACCATGAGCAGCAGTCAAGTTGTAGTGTTGTATTGATGCTTTCAGACTGAAGGTTCTGTATCAATTCTAATAAAAAATCCAGATATTTATCGCAGGTGATACGATAACAATACCATATGAGTCAGTACAGCCATATATATCACCATAATGTTATTACATCCTCATCCTACTGAACACCTACTGGTAAAAATTGTATACATTTAAAGGCAGTGTGATTTAGTAAAGTTTGTCTTCAGAGACGTTCAGAACATTTATCTTCCTCTCCTTTAAACATGCCAAACAACAGGTCTTCACATTTTATTTGGGAAAAAAATGTTACAGTTTGCCTGCAGATCTAAACTCAGGGCAGACAAACTTTTTCATATCTGACACTGCGTCTGTGCCTGCGTCACTTCCTTCCCCCTCTCTCTTGCTTCCATCTTGTTCCCGCATGTTTGAGCAGTTAGTCTTCAGGTCAGTGAGGAGCTTTAAAATCATTCCTTTCTGCACTGTAACCTCCTGATCCGACCACCTCAGGTAAGCTGAAGCCTTTCCTGTCCAGGTGTCTGAATCCTGCCCTGACTGAAAGCTGCTGTCGGCTCTGAGAGGCTGAGGCTGTCTCAGCCTGAGCCGAGGGGCTAGCTGTAGTTAGCCCTGGAGTTATAAACCACACCTGGTTTCTGTTATTTGGTGACTCCAGAGAGAAGCCGCACCTTGTTTTCTGGCTGCATTGATCAGGGACATTAGTTTTGACCTACATGCCACTACCTGCTTTGGCTCTGGGCTAACCTGTCCGTGTGCTGTGTGGCTGACTCCGTTTGTTGTCCTTTTAAATCCCACCAGACAAACCATCAGCTGTGTGAAGCTAACAAACAAACCTTCAGCTGTTTCTCTGAAAACTTGTGAATTATTTTACTCAGTGTTTGGAAACCCCCCACTCTCCTCCTGAATATGTCTGCTTGTATGTTGCATTTTTTGGGTGTTTTAGCCGCTGTTTTAACCCACGACTGGTCTTCGGCATTAGCATAAACGATTGCTGCATTTTTTTTTTAACTTTAAGTTCCTGAGTTAAGAACAAACAAACGAACAAAACAGTTTTTGTTTGGATTGAACGATGAGGATGCATTTTCTTTCAGTACCGTCACCTAAAATGAGAAAAGTTTATTTATCTTCCGCTGAATGAAAGCAACACTCACCTGAGGAAGTTTGACTCACCCGCCATGTTTGTACGGGAGCTCAGAGTGGACAATCAACACACACATATGCTTCTACTGTCCCACGGGTCCATTAGTGAGTCCAACGACTCAAACAGTTTTTAATAATTAATCAATTTATTTATCATTCATGTTGCTAAACACGGAATTCACTGAAATGGGTCGTGTTCAGTCGTGAAACACTTTTTTTTGTTTTTGTTTTTGTTTTTACCTGTCTGGGTTAACTGATAAGCTTCATAAGAGTGCGCATGTGCAGAAAGAAATACACAACTAGAAATCCCTCCGTTTGTAAACTTGATATCTCTTTAGAAAGAGCCTCACGTTAGCTCATAAATGAACAAAATCAAACCCAGGGGGAGTTGGGGGAACTCAGACTCCTCAGACTTGCTGGGTATAGTTACTGGCCCCAAATAAAACTTAGCTCCTGGTGTCACTCTAGATGTTGGTTCTGTTATGGTCTCTTGTCAGTCAGGAGTCAGAAAGAAGATGAACCCTGAGACAATACTTAGTTCCTAAAGTAATGACCCACAGGGTAAGGTTTGAGTCCCAGATGAACTCGCATTCAAACCTAATTTATGGTCTCAGAGCGAGATGAAGAGCAATTACTAACACTTTGTTATCTACAGGTGACTCATCTGAAGTTTCTCTTGTCCCAACTGTCCTGTGAATTGTCACGGTCCTGAGCTTTTTGCCTGATGTCTGTTCACTTCAGTCAAATTAACACGCTGATATTAGCAGCGGGAATGAGTCTCATGTTGTGTTGCTCAGCCCTTTTTTATTTTTCGTTGAGTTTGTCAGGATTGCAGTGTTTCTGAGCCACATATAATAAACTTCTCTATCTCTCTGACAGCCTTCAGGATTAACATGCAGCTGGTCTGTAAACACTATAGTAACTATTTATGAAATTCTGTTTGTTTTCCAGATGAAAGAAGCAGCTATGAATCAAGAAAAACTTGCAAAACTACAGGCACAAGTCCGCATCGGCGGAAAGGTAATGGATGAAATCAATGTTGTTGATGTTTGATTAAAATCAGCATTTCTAGAGATGTCCTGGTTTGTCAGACTTCCGGTTCCGGTTGTTTAATCTTGCCAAACCACGTGACCTCTCCTCCTGACACAGGAAGTGAAACTAATTAATGAACACTAAAAGTCAAACTGTAGAAAAACCACAAACACAGAATGACTGATCAGCAGCCTCGATGTTGGTCACTCAGATCTGGTTTCCATCACAACAGAAGCCCATTCATTTCTTAGCCACAGTATAAATAGTATAAACTTCTATAAATAGTATACAGACACACAGATGATACATGAGGTTTACACAGATGTGTGTGTTTTTGACCATGTCCACAGGGCACCGCTCGCAGAAAGAGGAAGGTTGTTCACAGAACAGCTACAGCAGACGATAAGAAGCTCCAGTTCTCTCTAAAGAAACTCGGTGTCAACAATATCTCTGGGATTGAAGAGGTAGGAATGATATCTGAGCTCTTTTTGTGCCTTTGAATGTGATCCAGCTCCACTCTGATCGGTTCTGAAGCTGTGAACTTTGCTTTCTTTGCAGGTCAACATGTTTACCAATCAAGGAACAGTTATCCACTTCAACAACCCCAAAGTCCAGGCCTCACTCGCTGCCAACACCTTCACCATCACCGGCCACGCTGAGACCAAACAGCTGACGGAGATGCTGCCGGGCATCCTGAACCAGCTGGGTGCAGACAGTTTGACGAGCCTGAGGAGACTTGCAGAAACTTTCCCTAAACAAGGTCCGTCCCAGATTAGAGTCAGACATAAAGTTCTTTACTTACATAAACCAGTCTTCATGATCAGATGATCGGGCGGGAGGAAATTTAGAAAAACCCCCCATAATGTCTTATTGTTTCGGCACCTGCTCCATGGAATAAAAGTTGCTTATGTGTTATTAGTGAGATGTGTTAAAATGCATGTTGGGCTTCTCCGACTCTAAAGTCAGAATTCTTTGAAAATGGCAGAAAAAAAATATTTAATTGTCCTGAATTAGCTAAATGATAAACACAAGGATTTTTGGTCCTGCAGCCTGTCTGAGCACTGAGCCCGTTTCTGCTGAGCCTCAGAGATGCCTCCTTACCTTCAGGGTTTGGTTGTTTTGGGGGTTTTATCTCATGTGAGCTTCTCACTGGTCTTCTTGTTCTTGCAGCTGCAGATGGAAAAGCACCAATAGCAACAGTAGAAGAAGAGGATGATGACGTTCCAGGTGAGTGTTGAGTTAATCATAAAGAAAAACACTCAGCGGTCTCTTCAGAAGACTCCAGCTCCACCTTTAAATTTTTCTTTCTCTCCGCTAAAGCTCGTCTTTCTTTTCTCAAACTCCTCTGTCTGATTTTTTTTTTTCCTGCGACTGAAGAAGTTCAGCAGCTTTGTTTTCTGTGAGCTCACATGAAGGAGGTTCATCTCTGACTGCAGGTTTTTCTATCTTACTGTTTATTAGAGCCAGTTTGTTTTTCTCTGTGAGCTGAACATGAGGTTAGCATTAGAGCGGTCTCAGCCTTTTCAGGACCTTTTTCTGAGGGAACAAACGATTATTCTGGCGCTCGGTGGTGGGAGCTGTTGGAAGTTAATGGCGCGGGGTTAACAGCCTGTTGTCATGATGTTGTTTTTGGCATTAAAGTTCCTTTTTGTTCTGGGGGAACACTTTTACTCAGAACTCTTCGATTGTTTCCATTTTAACCTTCGACCCCGTCGTGCCCAAACTTGGCAGATTTCACAGAGATCTTTTTTCACACCATCTCTACAGCTGCTGTCAGAAGTTGTGACAGGAAGGAGAGATGAGAAGAACACAGTTATCAGGTTTCAGAGAAAAACACCCCCTGAACAATTTTCGGACACCGTGATGGTTTCCTCAAACCTCTGACGAAAACGAAGACTTGTTTTCATCCTGGATCAATCTGCCTGATGTTTCACAACCATTATTAAAAATATAAGTTTGTCAGAACAATTAAAGTTTGGTCAGGGATTCAGTTTCCTGAACTCTGGGATATTGTCTACAGTACGGGGCCCTCTGCTGGTCACTTAGTAACCCTGAGGAGTGTTTTTAGGAAGCTGCTGGTTCAACTGTTTACTGCAGTTTTCTTTAAAAGTCTGTTTGACCCAAAATACCAGAAGAGCTGGGAGAGAGCTACCTGCTGCCTCATCCTGTATTTACAGAAGAGGCTGCAGCGCCCTCCTCTGGATGAAGTGTGGTGGTTACCACAGTGTTCAGGACACATCTTTTTTCTTTTTTTTAAAGTGCAACAGATTTTTACTATAACCCACAAACAAGAACAACAGTGCTTGAGCAGGGGCAGCAGCATTAAGCAAACAAATAAAGCAACAGAATTCTTGGGTTTCCCAGCTGCGCCAGTGTTCACTCCCGGAAGAATCCTTCTTCTTTTCCTCCTTAGATTCAGTTTCTTAACCAGGTTATCTTTCACCCACAGATTCTTTTCCACGTCTTCTTTTTTCATATTTCATTCTTTAACTGCGGTTATATTTGAATGTAATGTCAATTCGTCCTTTGCTGTCTCAAAGTCTCAAACAGTTCATACATCTGTGTTCACTGAGCTGTAAACTAATCGTCTGGTTAATTTTTAGCATTAATGTTTTTTCTTTTACTTGAATCATGAAATAATCATAGTGTTTCTTCATACTCCCCACTTGGTTTCATTTCCCCTTTTTCACTTTTAGTGTTTAAATTTAGTTTCTGCACTTCTTTATGTGTGGGCTTTTGATTCATCTAATTCTATCCAAATTGCAAAAAGGAAATAAGAAGCAGCTTTAAGGCGACGCCAGTAAGAAAAAACCCTAAAGCTGAAGTCAGAGAGCCTCCCGTCATGGTTTCTCTTTTTCACCTTAAACGAGTACCTGAGGAATAAATGCAGCAGATATTTCCATCCATGGAACTTTTGGGTCTTTAAAATATCCAATAAGTTTGTGACTGGTTTTCTATTGGCATTATTTTTAAGTCCCTCTTTTACTCAGTTTCTCTCTGTTGTTTCAGATCTGGTGGAGAACTTTGACGAAGCGTCCAAAGATGAGGCCAACTAGAAGAAACAAAGTAGAGTCTGAACCTGACGGGACCAGGAGGTGTTAAAACACCTGAGGAGAGGAATAATTTGTGGACATGTGGTGCTGTGCAGCGTCTGTAACATCCAAACAAAGCACGCACTCTGTAATGAATTTTTCTGAGTCACGTTGCTGAGCGTATACACTGAGGCTGGAGGTGTTTTAGGAGGACTCTGTGTTTCCATCAGACTGTGAATGTTTGAGCTCTGTGTGTTCTGCACAGAGAGAAATGTGTCCGATGGGAAGTGATTGTATCCTCTATGTTACTGAACCTGAACTCTCTGTGGCCTCGCTCAAACCATTACATCTGGAATAAACCTTTCTACTGTCCACACACAGCTCATCCCTGTTTTCTGTCTTTCTAGTTTCTGTCCACAGGTCCATCTGAGATGATGAACTCTATTCTGAAAAACAACAAATACTTTCTTTCCACACCTCCACAGAGATCATTAATTCTTTTAATTAAATAACAGCTTCATTATTAACAGTGATCCACTGACTGATACAGAGGTCAGGTCACTAAACAGTATAAAACCCAACGAGCCTCACGCAGACTCACAGAGGTCATTAAAGTTCACATCAGAGGACACATCACAACACGGAAACAAAGACGTCATCACATTACAAGGACTCAATATTTCAAATAAATAATCACAAAATAACCAACAAGCATTCAAACTTGAAAAACATTTCAGATTCATGTCAGTCCAGTCCTCAGAGACATGCTCCTCATAGAGACCACAAGGCCATTTACTGATAATTTAAAACAGCCTTTAACTCGGTTAATAAGTTAGATTTAAAAAAAAAAAACACTTCATGGCGGGATCACACCACAGATGGCGCTGTAATGTGACGTACAAGAAAAACACTTCAAACAAACATCCTTCTTCAGGTTAAACAAATGAATTCTCAGACCCAGCGAAGCAGACTTCCCGGTAGGAAAAAAACGTAGAGTCAAACAGAAAAAGTGAAGGTTAAAGTAAAGAGGTCACATCATCACCATCCCAACAGAATGAAGCTGGTTTGATGAAAAGTAGCAGAAAAGTCTCTCTATGGACCGAATGTTCTTGTAAGCTCGCTACATGATTGTCCAGAGCCTGGTGTCTCTGCAGCTTCAGATTCACTCTCTGATCCCCATCAGCAGCTTCAGTAAGTGAGCCTCCATCACCTGTTGGACTGAACAGACAAACAGTAATTTGATGTTAATGCAGAGCATTACACATACACCTGATCAGCCTGACCCTATGTAGACTTTGTCCTGATATCTAGAAAGAGGATTTTTCTCTCTTGGACACGGCAGCTCCATCAAGAACGCCAGATTTTCTCAAAGCTTTATAGAATAAACTAGAACTTTGCTCATGTTGGCAAAACCCTGATTTCTGAAAAGTGTCAGAAGCACAAAGAGCGTGTTATTATGTCTCGTAGGTTCCTCTGGATAGAAGGCCAGGTGCTACAACACTAATGTTAAGATGACCGTCCATCGCTCCTGCCATCCTTCTCTTTCTCTTTATCATGGGTGATTCTGCTCAAGGTCTCTGTTAAAAGAAGTTTAACAGGAAGTTTCCCTCCTGTGTAACTCACTAAATACTGTAAACCACCTTACTCTCAGAGGGTTAAGATGAGACCAGACCTCTTATCTGGTCTTGATGTTGGGTCTTTATTGATAATAAAAAATTAGCAGGCCTAGACCATAGACTGTAGATAGAGTGGACAGCTTTTACCTTTGTGCAGTTTTGAAACTAAAATACCCCTGTCACAGGTGCCACCACTGATAGACTTTGTGCAGCCAGAGTCTGCCCAATAGAGGCTATGAGGGACTCAGAAAGAATCTGAACAGAGCCGGGTGACAAAAACAATAATATTTTTTCTTTTTGAGAGTCTAATCTCTTTAAAGCTCTTCCTACTGACATATTTTGCAACACCCCCCACCCCCCACCCCCCCAAAAAAAAACAAAAAAAAAAAACACAAGAAGGCAGCTGTCAATCATTGTTAAACGTGACGTAAAGCCTTGTTTTTAACCTCTTGTAAGTAACGAAAATGAAACTTTTAGAAAAAAGAGGACTTAAATACAAAGAAACCAAATAATTTCTTCAAATCACCACAACAATCGGATTTCTACGACTTATTTTTCAAAGTTTCACCACAGCCTATCTGGAATGGCTGGGGAGATGGTTTTTTCGACCTATACTGCAGCCAGCGACCAGTTTTTTGTAGCGATCTTACTTTGAGCCGAGCAAGACGACATCCGTTATTTTTTACGGTCTATGGTCTGGGCCTGTACATGTTATTGGGATTTATCTTGAGATAAAATTTGTGATGTGTTACAAAACAAGACTGAATGATTGATTGATTGCTTACCACTCCTGTGACCCATGGCCACAGCCATGTCCATAGCATTGAACCCAGAGTCTGACTCGATGGTGGGATCAGCACCGCTCTCTAAAACACAAACACAAGCACTGAGTTCGTCTGCTGTTTGAGTTCACACATTATATGTCCTAAAGAGTTTTTTGATTGATTTAAGGAACATATTAAAACATTTTTTCGTAGGTGTGACTAATAAGATGTGTTGTCACCTAAGAGGATTTCAACACAGCGCACATGGTTCCCATGGACAGCGTACAGCAGAGGGGCTCCTCCGTTCTGAAAAGAGAGAGAAATGTCACTGAGGGCCAAACAGACAGACAGACAGACAGCTTCTGCTTTAAACACCAGACTCGCGTTCTTACCCAGTCATATTCATTGACATCAACTCCACAGTCAATGAGCATCTTCACAATATCCGTGTATCCCTTACTGCAGGCCAGAGACAGCGCGCTTTCCCTCCCTTTGGCCAGGAGGTTGGGGTCTGCACCCTACAGAGAAGAACAACACATTACCTTTCCCTGAATGAGGAGGACATAAAGAAGATGTCTGGATATAACAGCAACTGCTTGTTTCCTACATTCTGGAGCAGAAACTCAACAACAGCGATTTGTCCATGAGCAGCAGCCCACATCAGAGGAGTGAAGCCTTCCTCGTCTTGGAGATTGATCACAGTCTCTTTGAAACCAAACACAAAAGGACAAAACCAGATTACTTCATTCTTAAAATGACATCAATATCTAAACATGTTCTTCACAGGATTCATGCTGACACCAGAAAAAAAAAAAAATGGCTCATTATACTGGAGTTGTCTGGCTCTGCTGAAGTACCACACCAGTACAGAGGAAACCGTGAGCTGATTTAAAGAAGGTTTGGATTATTTTATCACTGCTTGAATATTCTTTCAGGAGCTATTTGGATACATTTTTTTCTGCTTTTTAATGTGAGGCTCTGTTTTCTCTGTTCAGTGAGTGATGATTTGTGTATTTCAGACCAAACATAAACCTGGGTTTGGGAAACTTTCCTGCTTACCCTGTTCAATCCTGCTGGCCAGAAACACCATCTCACCCTGGGCTGCGAGCTGATGAATGGATAGAGCTGAGACAAAGGACATGTGTATTAGTTCACATCTGAGTAGTTATCAAAGGAACAGAATAATAATCCAAACTGTAGTACTTACAGTGCACTAGCAGAGGTGTAGAAGACACTTCGTTGCCTCTGTGTTTGTTGGTGAGGGTCGTCGACTGTTTGATGGGGGAGAAATGTTTGGTGGTGGAGGGTGTGTAAACATGGCGGACTTGTATGCCTGGAGAGGGAGAGGTCTGGATGTTGCACTCAGCTGAAAAAGAAGCAAATGAACAGGTTACTTTAAATCAACTGTTAGAAATACTCACTGAACAGAATTATTATCGATCTGCTTTTTCTTACCTTTAAATAAAACTGAAGCCACCTCCAGGTCAGAGTTCACCTGGTCTTGGATGTTCTTGCTCTCCTCCTCATTCAGAGACTTTACAAATCTGGAGCAAACGTTCATATCGAAGCGATTTGGCAGAATGAATTTGATCCCCATGGCCACATTCTGAGTGTTTGTGTCGTCTGGGCTTCCTCCCACCGACGGCTCTGTCTTGATGGAGCTCAAATCAGGCATCACACAGATCCCCTCCATGTCCTGAGGACAGTCTGCAGCACCGTCCGACGCCGACATGCTGACCACAACACTGTTCACTCACTCAGCACACAGTAAGGTAACACTGAACACACACTGTTGAATCACTCAACACACGGCGAGGTGACACCCACACACTTAACACACACTGAGCTGTCAAACTGCGGACCGGGCACACCTAAGGAGCAGAAATACAGTCTTCATGAAACGCTAAGCCAAACCTTAGAGTCAATGAATTAAAAAAGTGAAAAAAAAGCCATTAACCAGATACAGATAAAGACTACTACCAGAAATAAACAGATAAGGAAATAGCAAGAAATAAAAAGACAGAAAAAAAAATAAAAAACAATAACCACACATGCACAGAAAGAAATCAAATGAGATAAAAACAGCCTGCTAGCTGCTGATTAGCATGCTAGCTGTTGTCATATCGTCACGCTAACCTAAACCTTAACTACCCCATTCAGATTAATACAGAAGTGTTAACTCACCTCATTTTAACAAACCACCATCACACACACCGTATCTCACTCGTCCAATCGTTAAAACGTTAAATCTTTACATCTTATTTGAAAAGCTTCCCTCGATGTTTTGGTACACACACGCATGCGCGAATAATTTAAAGCCTCCGTGCCTGAGTGCATCTACCAAAAACCTCCCCTCTCTTTGGTTCCGCAACTTTTACATGATACCGCACCGGTGTCATCTGAATCATACAATACTTCTACTAATTAATAAGTAAAACGAATAAGGATGATAATAAGTAAAACGAAACTGTACCTTTTTTGAAAATATAACATTTAAAATGAAAATGACTAAATAACAATAATAATACCAATAGTAGTAGTAGTAAAAAAATAAGGGTTTTACCTGGTCGTGGATGCCCCTTTGTATGTGTACAGGAGGCATTAGCTCCTTGACCGTCCAGCCACCAAAAAAATAAATTATAAATAAAAACTGACCTTGTTAGAGGTGAACTATCTCAGCTGTGTTGCTGTTTTGCATGTTGCATTTTTTTCCACACCTGAATTTATCACATTCTTTTGTTGATACTTTGAATAGGCTAGTAAGATGTCATATTTTTCGAAAGGCAAAGAAGTCATCTATGCTCTCCCAACTTTCAAAAATAGTATAAGTCACAAACTTATTTTACACATATCATTGATGTGCAGTCTCTGATGAAGGTTGGCCTGATGTGTTGAGCGAACTGTTGTGTTCCTACGTGCTGCTTGACTTGTGTGGTTCATTGTCTTCTGGTTCTGATTCTGGCCTCTGTGGTTCAAACCTCTAGCCAAAGACATAACCATGAATCAGTATGTGTCAAAGTTATGAATGTAGAGGTGATGATGATGCTGATGGCATCACAATAAGTTACAGTCCAGATATATCGATTGACCCAGAGAGAGAAAAGGGAATGTCCCTTGATTTAATTAAGTATGTTTTGTGATTTCCCTTTCTTGTGTTTTCTAGTGTTCCTTTTTTCTGTCTGTGTTGGACTCCACCTTCCCTGGGTTTCATGTCCCAAAGAATCATGGAGTCATCAACATCAGCCACCCTCCCACTGAGAAGGAACGGTTTGGTTGTCCTTGTCGCTGCTTTAGGACTTAAATAACAAACACAGATTAAACATATCAAACAATGATAAAAAGATGAAGAAAATTAACATCTCTAAAATGTTACCTGATCACTCTCTATGTTGAAGCCTTTGTTTTCACTTCTTCTTGAAAGTTGCCTTTCTCCAACAGAGGGTGCCATCGTTTCACAGACGGAGGGCTGAAGAACAGTATGTTTATTTCTTGTTCTCCTTAATTCTCTAAAATCATTCAATCCTCCTTCATAATCAACCCTACACAAACTGCAAAGTGAACTTTGACTGGTCAGACATCCGTGTGAGCGTCTTCTGTGTGTGGTCACAGTGTCAGGCCATCTGAGAGCTCAGAGATTTGTATAGAAGTGCATTAATTTTATTTTCTTTACGTGAACTTACACCAGGTCAAATTAATCTGAGTTTTTCTAAGAGTCTTTAAATAAATATATGTTCCGATATCTTTACTTATAGTGTGGTTGATATGATTATATAGAAAGCATCTGTTTTAGATAAACTCAGCAGGTTTTAACAATTTTATTTATTCCACATGTATGTTATTTTTTGTCCATAAACACATTTTTTAACTTAATATTTGGGTATAGGTTTTTTTTTTAAATAGGCTACACATACTTCTTTTCATTTCCCTTTTTCCATTTTTGAGAACAGAACTGGGAAAGTGGGACACTTGAAAAGCTGTCCACATATTTGAAAACACTTATTCATCCGAATCTTTCAAAAATTTTAATATTTATAATGAAAATATTGGAGTTTTCGATATGAAGTACTGTACTTCATCATGAGCAGGATAATTGATTAACATTCACTTTTTCTTATTGGTTAAAAAAGAAAGTGTCGTCACTTTAGCTCGTCTCTGATTGGAGGAAATTTACATGAGTAACAGCCGAACCCAAACAACTTAAACAAAAAAATTAATTTACAGAAACTGTAGTCACTGATGCATTTTCACTTTATGTATGTATGTGTGTGTGTGTGTGTGTGTGTGTGTGTGTGTGTGTGTGTGTGTGTGTGTGTGTGTGTGTGTGTGTGTGTGTGTGTGTGTTAGCTGAGGGGGCTGGCTGGATCAGAGAGGAGAGCTTCAGACAGACTCGGACAACACCTGCCACAAACTGAAGACAGCGACGGACTGACACACAGACACAGAGAGGCAGTAATGCAGAATAACATCAGCTACAACAATAGTAATGATAATAAAGATAAGGTTTTGAAACCACCTTTTTCTACTTTCGGGACTGAAGGAATCAGAAGAAGATAAAGAAAGTCCTCGGAGGAGAGTTTATGATCGGCTGCTGAGAGCTGAAGGAGACGACAGCAGGTAATGGCAACCTGATCCATCCTCAGAGTAAACCTCAGGAAACGAGCTTTAACTTATGGCTTTAACTTCACTACAGACTAAGAGCATAAAGTTGAGTCTGCAGGATGTTTCTTTCCTGAACATTTGAAAATGTGTCGGACTGAATTACCGAAGTTACAAACTGTGGTGCGTTCACTGGGGAAGGGAAAAAACTGTTTCCTAACGTTACTTATTCAGACACCTACAGACTCTCGATACATTCACATACACTTCCCTCCAAAAAGATTGTAGTGTAATTTCTGAATTATTGTGTGACGATTATTGTAAAGCCGTTTTTGACCTCTTAGTATGAAAGTTTATGAATTGCTGTGCTCAGAAGCTTCACATGAAGGGTTTTTCTGTCCTTATTTTCCTATTTAAAGATTAAGAAAAAGTGTCTGTAGGGCTCTGTAAACTCTGCCCCTGAAGCTCTTTCTTTGGTGTTAGTGAAAGTTTTCACTTCTCTCTGACACAGTGAAAAATCATGGTGCTAATTTAAGAAGCTTTGTGCCTATATTGAGCACCTTTTAAGATATTAATAACAATGCTGTGATGTCTTTCAAAGTGAAAGCTGCAAGATTTCCCCTCTTGGATCAGAATATAACAAATAGCAGCTTGTTATGTGAGAGCTATTTGATTATTCAATCATGCATCTCTCATAAACCTTCAGAATGACAGGACCAACCTGTTGATATGTCTATCACATACATGTCAAAAGGAGCTCTCTAAATGCTTTGGGACGGCGTGCGTTCTCTTGTTATGTGTAATCTCTTTTCTCACGCTCTGCCTCAGAGTTGTGGCCGACAGCCAGCTCAGGTTTCTCTCTCACGTTGAACATGTTGGTGGATGAAGTCAGACTCAGGGAGGACAAGAGCTGACACAAAACCCGCGAGGACTTGAAAAACAAGACGTCAGCATTTATGATCCATTCTAAGCCTGCAAAGGAGGGGCCTAATTTTATCCCTTCAGGTTATTTTTTGATCAAAGAAGATTCAAAAGGTGTGTGTGAACGCTGATAGAAATGGATCTTTGTAGGTTTTCTTTAACCCTGACACAGACTCCAGCAGTATCTCTGGATGTGGACTCAAAGAGATTCAGCCTGGGTCTGTTTGTTTTGGATTATGTCACATAAACTTTCTGTCTTTCCACTGTAAAGCAGGAACACACCCAGGCCTGTGGCAACGTCCACTCCTAAAAAGATGAAATAATGTCACAGCACGCAAACGTGATAGTGATATTATTGTCCTGTAAACCCAGAGGACGTCTGACTGACAGGATGTAATAGAGGAAAATCTCTGTAAGAAATGGATCCTGTTGTTGATGCAGGTCTTCTGGGTCACATGATACTTTTGTTTTTATAAAATAACATGAAGTTATCATCAGGTTGACCCAGATTCAGGGAAACAGAAGGCCTGGAGCCTCCTGGTAGAGGTTTGGGACTCAAAGTGATGTCAGATGAACTGGATTAACCTTTGTTCTGGTAGTTTTCATTAGTTCATTCATTTCGTTGGTGTAGTCTGTGCCTGTTTCTTTATGTTGGGGCTAATCTGGGTTCACATTTATTATCTGATGTCAGATGAGCTGGGTTTGGCAGAACTTTCCCCACCAATGCTTTAACTGATATATGATATAATAATAATGATATGATAATCACCTTTATCAGCTGGACATGCAGTGCAGTCACTCCACTGTGTGTGAAGCTTTGAACTCTTCACAGTTCAGAGTCACAGGGGATCAGGTGTGCTGATATCTCCTTCAACGCTGCTTGAAGAAATGTTTGTAAATGTTTCACACACAGATAGAGCAACAAAAAAAAAGGATTGAATTTTGGGGCTAACACTGCTGTGATGATCATGTGCAGTTCGCAGAAAAGGGGGTAATATAATAGGAGATGTATTATGTCAACAAATACACTGATTTCACAGCTCAGATTTGATGAATGGGGCCAGTTTCAGTTGACATTACAAGTTGAGAGTTTGCAGGGGCGTTGTAACCAGGTTCATTTTCCGCCTTATATTACCTCCACCAAGAAGTTATTGTTTTCGGGAAAGTTTGTCTGTTTGTCTGTGAACGACATAACTCAAAAGTAACAAATGGATCTTCATGAAATTTTAAGGAAATGTTCAAAATGGGATAAGGAAGAAGTGATTAAATTCTGGAGGTGATCCGGATCACTGTCTGGATCCAGGATTTTTTCTCAAAGGATTCTTTATCATTGTGAGAAAGGGCCGTTTTCACCATATGTGTATATAACTCCACGATAAATAGTCAGATTGCTTTGAAAAACAGTTTAAGACAAGGTCACCATAATTTCTGACAGATGTAAAAGTACGATCCAGATCCTGGCAATATTCTGGATACTAAGATCCAGAATATGAAATATGTACTGGGTCATCATAATTTTCAACACTGTCAGGAAACAAATTATGATACAAACCTGCAACTAACACCAAATTGTAGCAGACAGTCTGCTGAAAGGGAGTATAACATTAAAGTAGGACTAGAGTGTTGGTGAAAATCACAATGTTCCTTTCCTGAGCAGGTGGAGGGTTCAGGTGTTTCTGTTGTCTCATAGAAATTGAAATCAAACAATTGAATGATTATATCTGTCAGAACAGCTTCTTGGAGCAAACAGATGAAGTCTGAGTGTTTTCATATGAATAATCTGACTGTGAAATGTTTCCTCTGCAGGTCTTCCTCTGGTGCATGGAGGAAGATGGAGGTCAACAGAAGACAGGCTCCTCTTTATGTAAGTGCTTGTGTGAGTTACTCCACCTGTGTTGGGGATCTCTCTTAAAGGTTCTCTGGATATTTTTGGGTGTGTTCGCTTTCCTTATTGAACCCTCTTTTCTCTCCCTTCCCATCAGTAGCACATCACTCTAGTTTTTCTTTTTCTCAGTCTAACCCTCCTCCTGCTCGGTTTTTGTCTGGCAGCCTTGTGTCGCAGGTGAAACTTAAGCCTGGAGGGTGTCAGTCTCTTGGGAGGCAGGAGTTACACCGCCTGCTTACAGCTTAGAGGCTCGCACAGTGAACACATGAGGCTGGAACTGGAGGACGGAGCAGTTAGTTTCTTGTCTTTTCTCCATCAGCAGGGCACATTTAAGTTTGGGAGGCCTCTTTAAGTTCAGGGAGCTCTTTCTTTCTGAAATGGTAGAAGTCTAGCTCCATCTGTCCTCCCTTTCCTCCTTCAGTCCTCTGAACCCACCCTCACTCTCTGGCCCTAATTCTCTTCTGGGTTTTGAAGCCTGGGTGGGCTGGCAGTTGAGACGATGCCAGATTTCTGGTGAGCAGAGTGTCTGCTGGTTTTGCTGTGTCACCAGTTTCAGATGGGGGAGGGGACGCTCCCTGATGGAGGAGCAGTCAGAAACCCGGCATGTGAATCATTACGGGCTCAAACACACCTCCATTAAGAGGAAGTGGCGTCTCCGCCCTCTCAGGTCACAGCTCAACAGAAGAAACTCTTTCTGCTGAATGAGATCCAGGCCTCAATGCCGGCTTTGTGTAGGCGAGTCGAGGCGCTTCCTCAGATATAAAAGCTGTTACTGAAACACCTTTACCGAAGTGTTGGGATACACACCTCCACACGCTGAGCTTTGCACGCCAACAGCACGCCAAGAGCACACACTGTTGGACCAGGTCAATGGATCAATGGTTGCATTAGGCTGCAGGCAGAAAGTGAAGCACTCTGTGTTTGAGAAGGTTTTATTGGGCTCCAGGTCTGGACCTGAGGTCAGACTGGTTTGTTTCTGCAGGTGTGTATGTGTGAACAAACTTAATGGCAGGCGCATACCTGCCAACTTTAGACTTTGTCAAAGCACACACACACACACACACACACACACACACACACACACACACACACACACACACACACACACACACACACACACGAACACACACACACACACACACACACACACACTTTGTCCAACTAATATGTCTGCTTGCCTTATTTTTACCTTTGTGCATTCTCCTAAAATGTGCCCATGTTTATTGCTGCTCAGTTGGGTTTGCCAGGTTTGATGACAAGTATCTTACACACTACTTTTCAGTATGTATGAGCCTTAAATTGGTACCAACATGATAAATCTGGAGAAATTACAAATCAAGTGTTCAGCTGGTGAATGGGTTAAAAAGTTGGAGACTCCTGCAGAAAGCTTGAGTGTTGGTAGCTTAGCAGGCGCACTGTTGTCTAATGATGGTTGGCTTAAAGAAAAGGGTCCAACTCAGGTGTCAAAGAGAGAAATACACACAAACACATGATTTTGAGTTTAAAGATACCCTCAACAGATCACTTTAGGGTTTAAAATCTGAACATCTTCAGGTGCTCCTGGCTGAATGTACGGACAGTTTGATGATGGGCTGAGATCAGAAAAATGTTTCACCACAAACCATCATCAGCAGGCTGAGGTCAGAGGAGGTCAAAGAGGGTCAAAGAAGGTCTAGATGACTGAGAACTTAATCTGTCCAGCTGGATGTGCATCCTCTGAGTTTACTTTGCTCAGATTCAACAGAGGGTCAGGTTTCAGGTTTTATCATCAGAACATAGGGACATGAAATGACGAACATTTATTGGTTAACTTTCCAACTGCTTTACCCCCCAAAACTTTGAGACAAGTACTTTAACTGTTATGATGGAGAAATTTGAATGATTGTACCAGTGATAGAGGTCCCCAGAGGATGAATCAGCACTGATGATAAAGGACCAGCAGCTAGTCATGGTTTTTACACCTTCTGAAATAACTCAATTGTTGGGTTCATTTTATCGTACAGAAATTCGTAATCGTCAGGGGGTGTATCTTGAGAAATTTGGTCACAGCCTGAAACTCTGTCTCTTTTCCCACAAAGTTAAAAATTCAATATCACACAGACCTTTTGAGTGGCGGATATCTGTTGAACTTCATTTCTCAGTGTATTCACAGACAAAATTTTTCCACAGAGGATGAAAGAGTTGTTAAACCAGGTGAGGGTTGACAGACCTTTTCACCTTTGTTATCATGTCAGTCCCATGGTAGTGTCATGTTGGCAGCACGTTAGCATTATATTGGCATAATTTTAGCATCATGCTAGTATCATGTTAGCCTCATGTTGCTTCATGTTAGCATCAAATTGGCTTTATGTTAGCATCATATTAGCATCATGTTAGCCTAATGTTGCTTCATGTTAGCATCAAATTGGCTTTATGTTAGCATCATGTTAGCTTCATGTTGCTTCATGTTAGCAGCGCGTTTGCGTCATATTGGCATAAATTTAGCATCATGTTAGCCTCATGTTAGCAGCAAATCAGCATCATATTGGCTTTGTGTTAGCATCGTGTTAGCCTGACATTAGCTGCATGTTGGCATCGTATGAGCAGGTTGCCTTAAAGCAGCTCTCTCTGTTCTTTCAGCTAACATGGCTGAATTTGGCATTTGACAATAGCTGTTAGCCTAGCATACATCATGTCATGTTAACTGGTGTTAAAGATTAGCCATGTCCTTGCTATAGCATATTTGTGCTATGCTAGCAATGCTATGCTATGCTATGGTAGGGGGCTGAGATAGCAGCCACAGTGCTCTTTGATCTTGTGGGTATCAGTGTGTTATGGGTCAGTGATGTCATGATTGTTTGCATCTTCACTCATGTCAAACCAAAAACAGAGAAAACTTGCTGTGTTGATGTGAGATTAGCCTGTAAAGCCCTAAAAAACAAAACACTTGAACAAATATACACACATTGGGCTGTCACTTTGTGTGTTTTCCAGTTCTTAGATATGAACAGTATTGGTTAAATGTATTAAACTTGTTGCGCAGAATCCAAGTTCCTCTTTTTTGCTGTTATGTAACAATAAGTCTGTTCTTGGCAGCTTTTTGAAAATGTTTCAGGCTCAACTCCAGCTTCTCTGACAGCCCTTCCTGACATGCAGACTGGTTATTAGTATCTCATTTGCACAGCAGATTAAATCAGAGGTATGTGTCTCAGCTGAGTATGAGAAAAGGTTTACAGCACAGTTCCAGCTCCCGTAGACTTCAGATAGATTCTGGTCCTTTGACTGTCTTCAGGTGTTGTGTCTGTGAATCTTTAAAAAGTTTCCCTTTTGTCCTTATTGAGCTCCTGTTTCCGTGAGGCTGAAGGCTCACTCATCGTAGAGCTTTATTTAATGAAACCAAATTTTAAATATGTTGTTTTGATTGTGATTAATTAAGAATATTGGAACCAAAGAGTCCCCTCCGCGCTGACATCAGGGATCTGTTTGTTATTGGAGTTGTTTTTGTTGTTGCAGCCATCAGGCTCCCCTGACGTCACCTTCGTGTTGCACTCAGGAGATCACAGCAAAGAGCCCTGATGACTGCTGGTTTCCTGGAGACCACAGGCTACAGATCTGAGGTTGTTTTTCCTCTGAACGGTCAACAACACAAGGAGACCATGAACCCTACACGTGTGACAGAAGCATCGACTCCAGAGATATCTGCTCTCGTATCAGCTGTTTTTCTTTGCCCAGAGCTTCTGTCTCATTGTGTTAATGTAATTAACCTTCACATTGCACATATGGAAAGCATGAGCTAAAACCACAAAGTGTTGAATATTTTATCATCCTAGGATCAGGTTGTGTCATTATAACGCCATAGACGCGTTTCTTATCCCAGCATGCTTCACTCTCTTCTCTGCCTTCAGAGACAGTTCAGAACACTGGAGCTGGACTGTCAAAAAGAAAAAAGACGTCAGAGCAGAAGAAAGCTTAACAAGAGAGTGATAGAGCACAGGCTAAACAGGGGCTAAAATGTTTGTGCTAATGTTCATTCCAACCCACAGTCAGCAGTTATTCTGCAGTGGTCTGTTCAAACTTGAGAGTCTATCAATAAAATGAAGAGCGAGGTTACGTTAGCTCTGCTTGGTGAGGTTGGAGTTGGTAGATGAGCACTGGTAGGACATAACCAGGATTTACTAATGTTACACATTATGCACAAGAGCACTGGACTATGAGGAGCAATAAACAGATAATCATCTTGCCTTCTGTACGCCAAATGACGCTACAAGCTGAGTTTACAAAGTTTGATTACCATCACGTTTCAGACAATAACTCTACGTAACTCTAAGTTAATACATTACCTTGTCGCTTTGAACAAAGAAAAGAGGAGTTAAATAGAGTATCTGCTATCTTTAACAGATGCACAGATCCTTGGTAAGAGTCACATCCTCTCAACAGTGAATGCTAGTGTTCATGGGAAGTGGAGTCTTTATCCTGGAAAACACTAGCTTTCCCAGATAGTCCTCACAGCCCCTTTAAATAATAAAGAAAAAACAGAGTTTCTGCAACATTCAGATATTTTGAGTTGAGATCAGTTATCTGTATGTAGCATGTTTCATACAGTCTCTATAAAACGTGCTGGTGATCTTTGTGATGTCAGCTGTTTGTTTCTGAAGCAGGGTTTTGAAGCCTTTTCTCTACAGGAGCTATTCGAAAAATTGAACTCATTTGATTGTTGTTTGAGCGAGGATGAGATAAAACAGAGGCAGGCCTTTAGCCTCCTCCCTAACAGATACAGGTTGTCCATCTGTCAGTCATATCAGCTCTGCCCTTATATGGACAAAACTTGTCAGTCTTAAAAAATACCACCAAACAAAAAAAAAACTTGTCAGTCTAAAAATTTCATAAATAAGGAGTTACAATACCTTCTCCTGCGTTCAGAGTGTGCTGATACAGAAATGAAAGCATTTGTATTTCTGCTGTGAAAATTGGCTGTTTGAATGGGTGTGTATGTGATCGCTACTGTTTCTGCAGACAGCCTCTAGTGGTCACTCCAGGAACTGCAGAATTTTCTCACCTTACCTATCAGTCCGGAAAAGGAGTGATGGGATGATCTTTGTGTGATCTTTGTTTGTGTTTGTGTCCTTTCTCGTTGACTGAATAGCATCTTTCCCTGTCAGTAAATCTCTCAGCTGAGAGGGCGTCATCAGTGATGCATGAGTGAACAGAGTTTAGACAAGGTCAAAGTAAAAAGAGGGTCAACCTAATAGAAATAATGAATCTCATTATGAAGGAGACTCTCAGCAGGGTGCAACTCTCTCCTATTGTCAGAAAATCACTGTTCTCTCTTTTTTTTCTGTGCTGCTGAATTTTTCTCCTGTTTCCAGCAGAAAAAAATAATCTTCAGTTCTCAGCTGCCAGATAATGCACATTTTCACTCTTCTCCTTTAATTATTATGGCCTAATGACACAGCCCTTCATAAAATGCTTTTCATGCTGTTTTAAAATCTGATTTTTTTTCTGTTTTATTGTGATTAAAACAAAAAACAACAAATTAAACTAATATTAGTCTGAAGTGAACATTTCCTCTAAAGATGAGACCAGGTGAGCAGGACTTCTCAGGTGTATTCTTGTCCTGTCTTGCCAGAACGCTAATGCTGTTATCTCTTCCTCTGGTGGTTAATGAGACTCTGCAGAGATTGGCAGCTGTTTGGATCCACTATTAAAATGCCCTTCATGTTGTTTAGCTTACACAGTTGAATTAGGTCATAGAAACTAATGGTTTCTCACATGGTGTCAACGAGCAGAAGTGATGGGTTATCGTGTGTGATCAGGTCGTCTGGTATCGATCACAGCCTGGTGATGATTAACAGAGTGGTGAAAACAGTCTCTGCTACGCCTGAAAGTGTGAATAATGTTTTTGCTGACCTCTTTTAAGAGTTTCTGTTGTTGAAAACAAGTTTAAGCTTAAAATCTGACTTTTAAGGTGCAGGAAGCAGCCAGTATTTGACACTTTTTTGTGAGTTTATTGTTTTCTGAATCTTTGCCGCTGTTTTTCTGAATGAAACATTTCTCTTTTTTTTCTCAGGGACAAGTGGAGGTCTGTATAACCCTACAGAATGAAGCTCCTGAAGATGCAGAATTTTATGTTGCTGTTCAAGGCTCTGAATTTACACATGTGACTCCAGCTAGAAGAGGAGCTGATGGTGTGACCCTGAGCTTCACAGCTCCTGGTACGGCCTTCGTTTAGTCTCTACCACTGCTGACATGTCTCACTTTCTCTTTCTTTGTCTCACTTCTTCATTTACCTGTCACCAGGCCATGACCACGTGGAAGACGTCACTGTCACCGTCTTCTTCTGTGTAGGAGAAGAAGTAAGGCCGTGTGAGGGGGGAGCTTCCCTGGAGTACCTCAGGAACGTTTCCCAGGAAGCTGCAGAGTACCTGAGTGCTAACAGAGATCAGCTCGGATCCCAGAGCTACCTGGAAGTCCTGAAAAGGTTTTCCACATCAGCAGCGGCAGCTGACCAAGAGTTTTCTGAAGGAGCGTTGGACAGCTGTGGAAATGACAAACTGTTAACGCAAACTCCAGGTGATGACACTGGTCTCAGAAGGCTGGACGAGGAGATCACGCTGGCTATGGCCAACATGGATTACTTTGAGCAGTGGAAAAACACACACCATCAGCCTGAAGGAGGTAAAGAAACAACAGGTGAGTGTAAACCTGGTCTAAGGCTCATTGTTACAGGGTGAGATCTGTGAATTATTTATGCTTCATAAATAAAAACAATCAAGGAAGAAGAAAGGAGGCTCATATCTGTGTGAGGTGAGAAACTACCAAGCTGAGTGAGGCTGAATTTCACATTTAGGATGTTTATGAAACAATAATAGTCTGGTGGTGTGAATTAATGTAGGTAAAGGAGATAATGCAGACAGCAGTAAAAATGTGTTACTGCTTTAAACTCAAAGCGTTTCTCAAACCTTTGGAAAATAAAAACCTCAGAACTGCTGTGGTTTTATGAACCGAGCCTGAGATGAAAAACAGCCTCCTCCTCTCAGGTCAGTGTGTTGCTCTGCTGTTTTGGTTTAAAGAAGGTTTGAAACCCAACATGAGATCAGACTGTACGGCCAAACTCTCTCATCACATGATGAACGGGACCAGCCAGGCAGCCAGGCAGAAGCCTGTGCACTCCAAAGACGGAGCAATTACTGCCATTATTCCTCTGCACTCAGATTAGAGTTGTCCTGCAGACCTCTGTGTCTGTTAAATCAACTCCAGAAACCCTCCTTTGCTTTGCACTTGCTCACTTCTTTCTGGCTTTAAATTTATTTTGGTATTTTTCTGATGCGTCACTATTTCAAACATTGATGTTTCATATTTTTTATAAACCTACAGTTTGCTGAGGTTTACCTTTTATCCGTCAAAGGTTTATTTTTAGTAAGGTTTAAAGAAATGTGCAGATTATATTCACACATAGAACTGCTATATGCTAAGAGATATACTGATTATTATCCATATAGGGTAAGGGTCAACCTGTTACCATTGCAAATTTAATCTGATCCATAATATACAGAGATGAAAAAAACCTAGAGGGGTTTAATTCACGACAAAAAAACACAACACCTTTCTAATTTCTTTAGCTCCCAGCTAATGTTAGCATTTACCCAGTTTCCTTTTAAATGAACCCTAGCTGGTGTGCTAACAGTTTTATTCCCCCTACAATCAGGACATCATTTGTTTCAAATTTTAAATCTCTTTCCAACCTGTCACCCCATTTCTACTTGTTTTTAAAAATTGTCATTTATTTATTTTTGACTGTTCTATTTACTTCAATTTTATTCTTTTTTGTGCTGGAGTACTATTTTAATTGTATTAATGCAACTATATTTATTCACCATTATTCTATTTTTTTAAAAACTTTTTAAACTTGACAAAACTACTGCTGTTTTAATTTTTGGCTCCCATTACCTCTGTCAATGAGGTTATGTTTTTGGGAGAGTTTGTTTGTTTGTTTGTCTGTGAAAAACATAAATCAAAAAGTAACAAACAGATCTTGATGAAATTTTCAGGAAATGTTCAAAATGGGATAAGGAAAAAGTGATTCAATTTTGTAGGTGATCTGGATCACCGTCTGGATCCAGGATTTTTTTAAAGGATTCTTTATCATTGTGAGATAGGGCTGTTTTCACCATATGTGTATATAACTCCATGATAAATGGTTGGATTGCTCTGCAAAACAATACAAGACAAGGTCACCATAATTTCTGACAGATGTAAAAGTATGATCCACATCCTGCCAATATTCTGGATACCAAGATCCAGAATATAGAATATGTTCTGGGTCATCATAATTTTCAACACTGTCAGGAAACAAGTTATCGTACAAACCTGCAACTAATACCAAATTGTAGCAGACAGTCTGTTGAAAGGGAGTATAACATTAAAGTAGGACTAAAGTGTTGGTGACAATCACAATATGCTTGGTGGAGGTCTGGGCTCTCTGAGTGCTTTTGTAGTTGCTATAATCATAACTTTAGTCATAACTTTTATTTATTTATCTACTTTATAGCATATGTTCGTTTTATCTGTCTTACTGTTCTATCTCCTTCATTTTTTCACTTTTTTTTTTTTTACTTCTGGTCCTTGTGGTCGACAGTACTGGGTTTTTGTGCTGCCTGGGTTTTCTTCCTCTGCTGTTGTGTTTTTATGTCTTTACTGTACAGTTTAAGGATTTTATTATCACTTTGTAAACTATTATTTTTAGAGGTGCTATATAAATAAAGCCATTATTATTACTTCTCTAGACAACAGGTGTTAAAGCTAACATGTTCAAAGCTAGCTGTTGTCTTTTGAGGATACATTTTAATAATTTTTAGACAGAATTGTTAGTACAATAGTTAACTTTATGTCATTATTTTTGTATTTTAAGTCTCCAATAAGCTTGTAAATGCATCCAGACTCATAAATAATTGTGACTCAACCCGAAAGTGGTTGAATGCTAACATTAGCTGCTTTTGCTAGCCTCTAATGGGATAAATGATGTTTTATTTTAACTGCAGCTTAATGACTCTTCACATTCTCACCATCAGTTTTCCACTGCATCACTAATCCCTTTGGTCTTTAGCAAGTGCAACACTGAGTCGCTGTATCCACCCCTTCACTGAACAGCAACAAATAAAAAAATACTGTCTGTTAGAAGCTTGCTTTGAAAACGCAGATAAGCATTCAAAACATGGGCGGTGCAAATGCAAAGCAGCGTCAGCCTGAACCCCTCAGTGCCCTGTTCACTGCTCTGTTTGACAATGAAATTCCTTTTGGCTGAAATTTGCTTAGAGAGCATGTTCAGCATTCACTCCTCAGTCAAACTGGGTCACAATTAGCGGCGCCATTGTGGAGATGGAGGGCATTTCAGTTCATGTCAGGGCTCCAGGAACAAGCTGGCTGGAAAAGAGGGAATAAGTGATAAATTCTTCTGCTCAGGGTTGAAAAAACTGATCTGTGGCAGCTTTCTGCTCAGGGGCAGTCCAGAAGATATAAAACATCTGCTGCTCTCAAAGACACATTTTTATGCTGCTGTGCTGACTGAGCAACGAGGATGTATTGAGAAGATTTGTGTTGAGCTGTGATCAGCAAATTGTGTCACCTTGGTGCTGGGTCACGTTAGCGTGGGTATTTAATGTTAAAACATCATTGACTGCCACAGTCAATGGGGTTTGTTTATGTCCATTATATCACCTGCTTATACTCCTTCATGCTCGGATGCCCAAACGGGCAACAGGCAGCAACTGTTTGAGAGCAGGTGTTTGCTTCCAGTTGTTGTGCGAAAATTCTGCAGACCTCATATTAGCCAGAGCAGGTCTAATCAATTCACAATCAATTATTAAACAGCACAAAAAGCTGGGATTTTGTGATTTAAACGGCTAAATGTGCATAGGGGGAGCACACACATGCCTCATGGTCACCTTAGGGACTCTATCTTGGTCTTTAAGTGCTTCACAGCAGGAGGTAGCTGTCAGTTTATTTCTCAGTTTAATGCTACTGACCCACGATAAAGCCAGGATGAGCTTTTCTAGGAAACACCACTTAGACACATACAGGACAAAATCAGCAAGTAGAGGAAAGTTTCTCTTGGGAGCTTTAAGGAACTGGCAGTGAGGAATAATAAAGGCTAGTATGATATCCTATAAATGTGCTGATGAACACTTGATTTTACTTTCTCCCACAGTATTGTTAAAGGTGTCATTACATAATAATCTGTAACATTAGTCTGGAAAATTTGTTTGATGTGTCAGTCAGCTTTGGTTTGACCTTTTAAATCACAAAAAAATTACACACAAACAGAGGCAATGGTTTAAGCTTTAACTTGACCTTAGTTTAAAGTAAAACTTGAGTTATAGTCCCCGTACATTTATTTATTTTACCATCTGCCTCGCATATTAGATGATAATGTGGTGTACATTAATTTAAATATTTTTGGAAAAATTGCAGTATGAAGCGTGTCTCTGTTACTGTATCAGTCTCTTATCAGTCCATGTGTCTGTCTTTTATAGCCACTGATCTCCAACCCCAGGAAACCCTGCTTCACCTTGCTGTGCGTTTAGGTTTGGTCCACCTCGTCCGATTCCTGAGTCACCAGCCCAGAGGCCAGAAACTACTGACGATAACCAATCAGGATGGAGACACGGCCCTCCAGCTGGCTCAGAAGGAGGGACAGCATGAAGTGTTACGGCTGCTGGCAGAGTAAGGCCACAATTTTACTGATACCCAATAATAAGCAAATCAAGCGATGGTTTGTGAGAGAAGAGACACAAAGAGAAATGTCTGGATTCAGATACAGCTTTATTAGTTCCAGGAACCTTTTAAAGGAATTTCTTCTACTCTGTAAGAAATTCCTTTGAAGGGCTCTCTGAAATCTGGTTTTAATTCCAAATAAAGGTCAACCTTTCACTTTCTAACACTATTAACAAGCTGTTAGAAACAACACATGGTCCAAGACCAGGCTGGAGTCAGACTTCATCATCAGCCCAGGGACCTGATCACTTCCTCAATAAAGGTGAAAAGTACACATGAGCCTTTATAAAAAGATTGGAAAAAAGGGTTGAATGATGAAATAAGAACTTCTAAAGTGGTGCAGAGAGGCTAAAAACCTATCCTTGGATCATATAAGAGGAAGAGCACAGGATGACTGATGCAGATCTCTGTTGAGGCTGGATCATGAGCCGTCTCTTTGTCCAACATTTAAATGTGGATTATGTAAAACTTGATTTTGTTTCTCTCTTCCTCTTTCATCAGTTCTCCAGGTCCTGCAGTAGGCCCTGTTCCCGGTGTGTGGTGTGTTTGGTCTGACTGCTCCTGCATGCTGAGCTTCTGTCCTGGGACAAACTCGCTGACCCTGACCACGCGACGGATACCCGGCAGCTGCCCTCAGGACGCCATCCTGATCCTCAGGGAGAGAAGAAGAGATCCCTGCATCCTCAAACTGGTGAGAGCAAACTGATTCTTATCCTACTTCTGTCCCACATATCATCATCCTGCACAAAGTGGGACAGGCAGGGTTCATAATGTCCTCCTTCTTATCCATCCTTGCTGTTAAGATGTGATAACATACATAGGTTTAGTTCAGGCCCATGTAAATAGTGAGTCCTTGACTCTCTCATGCTCTCAAACTCCCTATCAGACCATTTGATAAGAGTTAACAGTAAACCACAGAAACAGAGCAGTTTCTCCACCAGTGAATCAAGGAAATGAGAGTGTAATGTGAAAAAGACAGACAGTCTATGAATTATTGATAACTGGTGATAACTTTTTTCCATTGAAACATATATTAAATATTATAATTGCCTTAAGCTTTAAGGTGCTTATGTAATTTGTTCCCTGTTACTTAGGATGTGAGTGTTGAAATGAAGGATGTGTTTTTGTTGCAGATGAAGGAACTCCGAGCTGACACTGAGGACGATAAAGACAAGTTTCTCCTATGTGATAAAAGTAAGGTTACTGATGATATGGAGCTAACAGAAACTAAGTATTGTGAAAATTAAAATCAGCTGTTTATATATGAGCTCAACTGACATGTTGGTAAACTTAAAAGCCAAAATTACCTGAAAATGTGTAAATACAAAATATTCATGCACCCAACATAAAGGTCTAATGCCTGGCCCCATGCTAGCCCTAACTTTGACCCTCTATCTCCCCAACCCCAACCCTAACTCTGACCTTCTGACTCCAACTTACCCCAGCCTTAAAGTCTGACCCTTTAACCCCCTAACCCCTGCCTTAACTGTGACCCTCTATTCCCCTAACCCTAATTGTAGCTCTGACCTTCTAACCCTAAAATCCCATACCTGACTTTGACCTTCTGACCCCCAAACCCCAATCCTAACTCAAACGTTTTGACTCCCACTTACCCTTGCCTTAACTGTAACCCTCTAACCCCCTAACTCGAGCCCTAACTCTGACCCTCTAATCCCCCCCAAACCTTAGCCCTAACTCTGACCCTGACCCTCTATCCCCTCAACCTTTGTCCAAACTTTGACCCTCTTACCCCCGACCTCAACCCCAACTCTGACCTTCTAACCCTAAAACCCCACGCCTGACTCTGACCCTTGAACCCTTTAACCCCCAAACCCCAACCCTAACTCTGACCCACTTACCCTCACCCTAGCCCTAACTCAAACCTTCTTACCGCTTATCCTGACCCAACTGATGCTCGTGTTGATTTAGAAATGCGGTCTTGTCATAGTTTGTCCACTGGGGTGTGTTACTCTTCTTGATCTAACAGTACTCACAGCACTCCCGCAGCCTGCAGTAAATGAACCTATGTCTAAGAGCAAAACCCAGCAATGCCTTGAGTGAAGGAGCCAGCCTCAAGCAAAAACTTGAGGCTGGCTCCAAAAGTCAGAATTATCAGAGTGCTGAATTAAAACTGTCAGCAGGCTGGTTGAGAAAAGCCTGTGTCTAAAAACCTAACATCACAATTTATGCACACTGCAACACTTCTTATTACCCACATATTCTGCACATATTAAGATGAACAGTTGTGCATAAATGAATGTAATTGGGGGCATTGTTGATTCCATAGGGGGGACGTGTTGTAGCTGTTAACCAGCAGGCTTACATCCTGCCTCACCTCCACCTCTTCATCTCTTTTCAGTTTGATTAAAGTTATTTAGCATTTCTTTTATGACTGCCATTGTTTGACTCAAGACCCCAGCTTCAGAAACCAACAACTTTGTTACTGAGACTGCTTCCATGCAGTCAGTCTGCAGCATGTGCAGTAAAGCATCTGTGTCTGAACACATGACTCTGAATTGCCATTAGTTAGTGCACAGCCAAACCAGAATGTATTAGAGAATCTCTGGAAAACGAGCCACACTGATCCCAACCTCAGACATCCATCATTTGCATCCAAAGGATAGTAAGAAAGCACTCCCAGCATCCATAAAAGTTCTTCTTCTTTACCCAGGGTAACGGTTTGTGTGTTTTTTTCTGCTTTAGATTAAACTTCTCACTGAGCAAAGAGACATCCAAAGGATGTTCTTTCAAAGTCATGTTTTGACATCCAACTTTCCTGAAAGTGCGGACTCTTACCCCAGATGATGTCTTTTTACAACATCTACTGAATGTCCATTTATGACGTCCACAGTACCTCTCCCTAAAAAAGCAAAGTCTTTGTCCATGTCAGGCCTTGAACCAGTGTCCTTCCAGTTCTAAAGCCAAGTCCCAATGAACTGAGCTACTGTTGCTGCTGATGCCACCATGGTCTTTTTAGGCATTCTTATTGTTTTTATTAGAGATGCACTGATCTAGTCCTGGTATCGGGTATCAGCCTTATCCAGCCCCTCAAAGCTGGATCTGGGGTAAAGGATCGGTCCAAACTTGAGACTAAGGCTTGACCATGATTTAGCCGACCAGTCTTATCCCACAGTAGGACATGCAGGTTATTATCTGACACTGGTATTGGATCGGTATCAGTATCAGTCGATACCCAAAGCCCTGGTAATGGTATTGGAACCAGCAAACTTTGATTGGTGCATCCCCTAGTTGTTACACTACTTCTAGTTTCTGTGCATTAACTGTAGTCCAATTTCTGATGGTGGCATACTGTTCTGGTTCATTTCCTATAGCCTCATTTGATTTTTTCACCAGCAGATGGTGACTGTAAATGCAAACAAAAGTGATAAACATTTCCACTTCAAACCTGCTGCTGAGCCAAATTAAGCTACAGGAAAATTAACCGGTACAGGATAACAAATCAAAATTTTAGAATGGAAAACCGCAAATGTAAAAAAAGAAGTTGTCAGTAAGTAACATTCTGCATCTTCAGGAGACAAAATAAGACCGGTATGAAACCATACAGACAGACAGATCCTTCTCAGCAGCTCCTTTATTTTCTCTCTTCATTATGCACAAACATTTGGTTTCTCTGACTCAACCTGTGGCTCCTGTGTCCAGTAACCATAGAGATGGCACACTGCTGTATCGGCTCATAAAGGGAGGCAGGAAGTGTATCTCAGTATTGACCTTAGCCCTGTCCCGACTTCTGCAGCCGCCCATTAATCCTCTTGAAATAACAACTGCTTGGGGGGGAGTGAGTGCTCTTCCTCTGGACATGCTGCTTTGCACGAGCACATCTCCTTTGCCATTTTTTTGCCATTCCTGGATAGTCCAGTCGCATCCAGAGGACCTGAAAGTCTGATGAAGTGCAGGCGAGTGTGAAAGCGTCGACCTCTGATTAAATATTTTTATGTTGTGCAGGCAGAAGCAAGGAGCTCCAGGAAGAAGCATCTTTGGCAGTGGACAACGTGAGTAAAGATAAATAGTTTTTCATAAGTGCTTGAATACTGAAATGCTTTTGAGTTAAACTAATTATTTTTCTGTGTTAAAGGTATTTGAAGAACAGCTTTTTCTGTCTTTGGATGACGATGATGAAGAGGAGTACCTGTCCACATCATTAGGTAGATCTTCTATTCTTCCAATTTTTCATTATTAATCTATTTTTATACCTTAACGATTAATTCTCTTGAAAAAAGATGGGAAACAAATTTCCCTGAGAAAAACACTGCTTTCATTAAACATTTTGGCAGTGCTGCTAAAGCATCTGGCTCTCATTGTTCGATAGCTGAGTCATGCCCAAAGGACCTGATGTCGTGCCATCAGCTTTTCCTGAGAGGAGGACGAAGAGGGTTCTGACATATCATGCATCAACTTTTCAGGCATTGTTTTTATTTTGCCAAGGCATTAGCTTGATGATAATGAAATAAGGGTGTGTATTTCATTAAAGAAACGCTTCTGCGGCTGAACTGAGCAGCAGGCTGTGGGGACACATAAAACGCTGGTTGCAGAGGCTTTCTTGAACATTATGCAGAGCCCTGCTTTGGTTCACATCATGAGGAATCAATAAACTTTCTGCTTCTTAAATAGGAACAGATCATTGGTATCTGACCTACTAACTGAATATATGTGTTATTCTTGGGAGTCTGATACAAACACCGCCAACTAAAAACAAGAAAAGGAAAGAAGAGGTGAGCTTACGTAATAGGTCATGTGAGGGTAGCAAAATATAAGCAACTTCATCATTTAACGTCCAATTAGCAAGCAGTCGTTAAATTTAACTTTTCAAACAGTTTGGTGTTAAGAGCATAACTTATTTGATGGTTTTCAACAGCTTGTTGTTAGATCAAGATTGTTTGGTGTTGTAAGAAAGGCCAGAACCCTCAAGACAGCGACGTAGCAGCCTGCGTTAGCTTCATGGGACTTATTCCTTTCCCTTCAGAGAGTCAAACACATCCTGACATCCAGTCGTTTGTCTTGTACATAAGAGGACACAACAACACAGCAGTGCTGGCAGGAGATGACCAGATGTCTGGGGTTTGTTTAACTGGATTAAATGCTGAATCTTTCTGACTGATATCACAAAACATTAGCAAATATTGTACTCATAGTCAGAACTAACTATGTGCAAATACGTTTTTTCCAGTGAAAATAATAAACAAATAAAGTTTAATGCCAAGAAACGTATTAGTTATTTTTTCTTGTTTCAGTCAAGACTATTTTAAGAGTCACAAATTTAGCTGCTACCAATGTTAGCTTAGCTTGTACAGATTGGTTATCACTTAGCTAGGCTAATACTCACGTCGCGTCCAATGTGACATTGGCAAGGAAAGATGGTCTTAGGAAGGAATCCTGCCTGTTACTGGGACAAAGACAGGAATGGGGTCAAACTGGTCCCCGTCGCTCTCCCCCCTCGCTGAGCCTGTCACCCTGCTCTGCCATCCCCTCCCCTCCCCCATCACCCCTCGATGGGACAGTGGAGCTCTATGCCTGAATTTAGAGGTGGGGGGAACGTAAACTAGTTCAAATTTCACAAGTTTACGAAAGCTAACATTTGGGTGAGCCACATCATACTTTAACCTTAAATTCTCTGAAACCACACACACACACACACACACACACACACACACACACACACAAACACACACACACACACACACACACACACACACACACACACACACACACACACACACACACACACACACACACACACACACACACACACAAGCTTGGCCAGCACAGACTCTTCCCGGCTTGTTAAAACTTTAAAGGAGGATGCTAAAGTGCTTCAGGTGTTGCTGTGGTTACAGTGAATGCTAATTTCCTGTGTGGCAGAATAATGAGGAGTTTGTTGTAAACCCTGAAGAGACAGCTGAATGGAGCCTGTAGCCTCAGTGTAACCGCTGACTGTGAATGTATTTTAGGTTGTATTGGTAAGTAAAGAGAAAGGCATGTAGCGCAGTGTTTTTCCCAAAGGTGGACTGTGGATTATTGTTCAGTATGTAGTGAAAACAAACTGTGCCTCAGGGCCTTTGTGCTAAGCTAGCCTTGTAACTTACTGTTGGAGCTAATGCTGCCAACATCTTCCAGTGCCATTTACATTAAAACCTCCAGAGATGTTGTATCTGTGTGTAAGATCCACACACACTCACAAATACAATAGAGAAGGTAAAAACAAGAGAAATGAATAGGATATAAGAAGTTTTCCATGCTCGCATGGACTCTGTGTGAGAGCAGTGTAGAGGAAATGCCTCTGTGATGCCCAGGATTTCCCTGACATTAGTGCAGGCATGGCTGGGCCACACATCAAAGTCTGGGTGGGAAATGAGCAGAGAGCCATGAAAACGGCTTTTCATCAGGGGAACTAATTTTCTACCACTCCTGTAAATGTAAGCCAGAAGTGGTTCATGTGTTAAAAAACATTCACTCCATTCAGGCACTGAACTGAGGCCAGGCTTTTAGTTTTTTTTAACATTTTTTTCTTTAGGCTGCCTGGCCCTCATTCTTAAACATTGAGTACACATTAAAAGCTAAAATGAGCTAAACCACAAACTTTCAGAGCAGTAGCATATACTTGAACATAAGAAAGACTTTTTCTATCATTCCATAAACAGATCAGTCAGTTTTACCGGAGAAAACCAAGACAACAGGTCCTTAAACAAGGTTAAAGGCATGCTAACATGTTGCCTGTTTAACATCAAGTGAAGCATCTTTGCATGCTAGAATGCTGTCAAACAGCTATTATTTTAACCATGAATTGATGTGTTTGCATGCAAATGTATCACAGCGAGTTTAAATCTAACACAGGTAAGGAAAAAAACTCTTTATTTGTCAACTATCGAAAGCACAGGAGGTCACTGATTCTATCAGAGGCTTAAAACCAGTGAAAGGGTTTATTAAGGGTCAGTAAAACAGTTTCCTCTCAGAACTCAGATGGTACCTAACCTTGACTCTAACCCTACAGTCGGTAGGTGTAGTATCTGAAGGTCTGTGTGAAGACAAGCCTCTAAAGGTCAAATAGCGAGCAGCTATGCGGTGTCTCATCACATTTTCCCGCTTAGCTCTAAGCCGGTGACATTTGAGTGGTTAACAGTTGATGAGTGATGATCTTTGACCAGAACGAGGGCTAATCAGGACCTGAAGTCCTCTTGAGAGGTTGTTTTGTTTGTCTTTTTGTTGTCTGGCATTTGAAAAATTCTGTTGTTTGCTTTAGATTTTAGGCTTAGCCATTCTCCTCCAGGAGCTGTTCTCAGTTTTTAAGCATGTGGCTGAAGTTTGGACGAATAATAATAAAAAAATGGCTTCTGTCCACGCTCTGTGACAGTTAATCATTTTGAGGGATAAAAACAAATTCCTAGAAGACATCTGTAGAAGTCGTAGTTCATCCCCACTTGGAAGAGGGAAAGGAAATCTGTTTGAGTTATTATAATCAATACTGAAGCTAACCTGAGGCTGTTTTTCTATCACAGTAAATGGACGTCCAACACCGTGCACTTCAGACCGTCTGCTCCCCATGATGGACAGCAGGGATCAGAGCCTCAAACAGCAGACACAGGTCATCTATAGTGTTCATGTTAAACCCTTCAAACATCATTTGGTGGTTCTGTTTCAGACTTTTTAAATGCTTTACGCTCTTTTCCACTTTTCACTATAGATTGGGCATGAAGACATCCAGCTCACTGTGAGTGGAGTGACGAGCGACAGCACAGGGACTGATGGTAGTTTATGGGACGCAGCAGACTCAGAGGATCCACTTCCTGCAGCTGACACTCCTCTACTGCTTCCAGAGGACCCCCACCCTCTATCCTCACCTTTCCCCCTCTTTTTCTCTCCTGCGGATCAGGCCCTTTCTAGGCTCACCCGTCCCACCTTTTCTGAGTCGACCAATCAGAGGGAACTTCCTCCCATGGACACTTGTGACCCGAAGTATGGAAAGGAAATGATAGTGCTTTTGTTTCTATGTTTTAGCCTGAATGAAATTAAGATTTAAAGATTTGAGGGAGCATTGGTCAACAGCCAACCAAATGGATCATGAAATCATGTCTTTTGAAGGAAATGTCATGATATTGTAACTTGAAATAGGATAAGTCATGTTATTGTGCCTTTTTACAGGCTTTTATATTATATGGCACAGTATAACTTTTTTGTTTCCCGAAAGAAGTCAGTCTCAGACTCATGTCTTACACCTACATATCTGCCTTTCCAGCTCTCTGAACCAAAGTAGACCCTTCATTTTTCACACTACAGGAAGTCACTCTGATAATCATCTTCTGCCTCTATGTTCTGTAATAATTTCTCATTGTACATTTTCTAATTATTTTACATGTATAACTGATCCTTTCCCACTCCTCTAACAGTCTTGTGTCTCTGGAGCTTGAGGAGGACAGCCCCGAGCCAAAGCCTCTGCTTTTGCCGCTCTTGTCAGAAGATGAAGCTGAAAAGAAAACTTGTTGTCCCTCTGCAGACCTCACTTGTACTCGCACTCAGTCTGCCTCCTCAGCGTGTGAATCCCCCACTACAGTAAGAGAGCTCTCATGCTTTCTACGATACTTTCACTTCTGCTTATTTCATGAGAACAGTTTCTGCGCTGAAGTTTCCTCATGTTCTGAGTGTCCTCTTTTACTTCCTAGGATGTGGGTGACCTTGGGATTCGACTGCGTTCATATTCCTACTCATCCCCAAAAATCACTTTGCGTCCTGCTCGTTTTCATCGAGACAACCATCCTGCAGATATGAGCCCTGGTCAGTATCTCAGGATCATTTCACCTCCTTATAGAGTCAGGACTCTAAACTTATGCTTTCAGTTACTAACACTGACTGCTTGGTGTGTCACCAGTGGGGAAGTCTCTCAAGTTAATCTTCACTTTCAGTTTTACTCCAGCTTTACTGGAGGAAGCCACTGTAGCACAGGAAACAACTCTGACACCTACAGACAGAAATACATTTAAAAAATCTGCAGACAGGTCAAAAGATCAGGTAAATCTGAATTGAAACAAATAAAATATGTGAAAAGTAAACAGATTGAAATTAATCTGAATTTTCCCGCTACATGAGTCCGTCATTTCACTGACTCTTTTCCTGCAGCTGACTGAAGGCAGTTTGTAGTTTGTAGTTGATGTGTGAGCGGCCTCTGTCCACTGTGCTTTGTAGATGCCGTTCTCCACAGCCACAGCCGACCTCTCCTTCAGGCCCTCTCTCTGTCTAAATCTCTGTCTCTACTCCACCTGGGGAGTAAGTACCGGACACGTGCAGCCGCCGCTTTGCTTCAAACCCAGCATGGCTGACATAACGCTCTCAGTGTCTCTGTTTCTGTCTTTGTGGGAGGGAGTAGTGAAAATGTGGCCACTTCTGTCTGTTTGCATGTGAGTGTGTGTATGTGTGTGTGTTCGTGGCTCCCTGTCCTTGCTATAATCTGAATGTTACTGAGAGTGGACAGAGAATCACATGATGTACATTCGCAGCCTCTCTGAAAGATGAAGTGTGTCTCTGTGTGGATTTTCATTTTATAAGTCTCGTCTTTGAACCTACTCTTTCTGAATCTACAGGTGAGTTGTTCTCACTTGCTTCTGTACAGGTCTGGCTCAAACAGTGACAGCTTCTCTAGCATGAAAAAACACTCTGCAAGCTTTTCCATGTTGTGTTGTAAGAAACAGATGTTTGATGCTCGCTGTGAAACAGAAAAACTTACCATGTTTTGAATGTTTTCTAACTCCTCTCAGTGTTTATCATCTTCAGCTCTTTGTGCAGGTTTCATACAGATTTTGAATGGTATAGAGGTCTGTGGCGTTTTTTAACTTCTGCTTATTGTTTCTGTTCTCAGAGCAAAGACCCTCCATGATATCAGAGCAGTCCAACGATAAAAGGTATTTTTGCTCTTTTATTTAAATCAAAACCAGTCAGACTCTGATTAAGATGGTATTATTTTAATGTTGTATTCTTATTGTAATATTATAGATACTATATTATCTATACTATATCTATATTATCTATACTATATCTACTATATTATTATTATACTATACTATATAATATTATAGAACTATTATGATAATAATTTTATGCTACATTTAATTTGTTATAATGTTTAAGACTTTTACTCATTCTTGATCTAATTCAGAGGGAGGCTGATTCCACTTTAGGGAGATGGTTTGTCTTTGATGAAAAAATAAATCAACTTTTGGTAAATATTTGGTTTTAAAAACTATGACTCCATGCATATTTGTTTAAATCCAGTAACATGTTTTTGATAGACTTTCAATTATCCATTGATTCAAGAATCATAAAAATACATACATGGGTTATACATCAGAATGCTGAACAAATGTATTAGACCACCTTTTGTGTAAATTAAGAAACTTTCCAAATTCATTTTTTTTTTGTCTCAGTGCATTCCCTGTGCTTTGCTCTTTTTATTCCCAGACTCAAACTAGCGCGCTGGAATTCTCTGAAACATCAGAAATGAAATAACAATTTTAAACTATCACAAAAACACATTTTTTTCCCTGTTTAATAATGACAGTAAATAAGTGTTAAGTGGCAATCAAAGAATAATGATGTGCTTAAATTTTTCCTGCTTTCTTTTAAAAAAAGTTCATTTGAATATTCATGGGTAACAACAATTATTATATTTCAGTGTTAAAAATGTCAATTTGGTTAAAGATCTTGCACATACTGGTGGAATAACCATCACAGAAACAAACAAAAAAAAAATTAGATTATCAGATATCTATGATTAATTCAGAGGCAAATGCCTTACACTGGCTGGCAGTGTAATAAATGTGTTAAACACTCTGTACGTTCCTCCTTTCATACACTATATCTGGGTTGTATCAGAAATTGAGCAGCAGAAATATAAATTTGATATGCCGTTAATGAAAAAGACAAATGTGACATCTGCATTATGGGCTGATCAGCTGATGTGGATTATTTCACAATAGTCCAGATTAATTAGTGGACAGATGACTGGGTTTGTCTTCATATTGAATATCTGTGGCCTGCTTTAGGGTGTTAGAAAAAATGGGACTCAGAGGTCTGTTGGGTCATGATGAGGTGAGGTCTTGATCTGCTAAATTCAAACTTCTGCCACACATCACTTATTTTTTGGTACAATTTCAATAAATCTTTAATTTACTATCAGTCCTCCTTCAGTATTCTGATGCACACATGCAAACTCTGATCTGAGAGAAAAACCCAGGACTAAAGGAATAAGAGCTGCAGTTCTGCTTTGACCAGCTTCAACCTTTGCTTTCAACATGCTTTAATTTCTGTTAGCGCTCAGCTGATACAAAATCCTTTAACTTGTCCTGCCAACAGCCATAGATCTTCTCCTCTCGTGGTAGAAAGCTGGCAGGTTAGAGGTTAAAGTCACATAACATCTCAGCATCTCAGTACATGTTGCCGTTTCATGGTCAATGAAAAAAGAAAACTTAAATATTCAGGGCCTGGATTTCTCTTTGTGGCTTCTCTTCAGCACTGAAGTGGTCATGTGTGTCCATGTGTGCGTCACTCTCTACAGGGACATTAGTTTCCATAAGCGAGCTCAGTCAGCCGATGATGATGATGATGATGATAATGATGAAGGCAGCCTGGAGCTGGCAGAGTCGCTCCAACATCTCACCCTGTCAGAGTTTCTCAAAGAGTATGTAGAGCGTCAGAGCTCCATGAACCGTCGGCTGGAAACTAACTCTAACAAAACTTTCAGCACACCTGCAAAAAAAACAAACATCACCTAAAGTCACTGTTAAGTCTGTCTTTCTCACATCGTAAGCTGATCTTCTTCTCTCTGGCTTCCTTTGATGGACTTGTCTCTTTTTTTCCCCTTCTACCCATATCCCATCAAACCCTTTTCCTGTCCTCTCCTCTGTCTGACACGGCTCCTGGTCATGTCTTTGTCACCGCTCAAGGATGTTGAGAATGAACAGTTTCAGTTGCTTTTCTCTCAGCTGTTTCACTAAATCTCCACACAGTGCAGTGAATGATGAGTTGTTTACTTGTTTGGAGGCACATGAGAGTCTGAACTAACCATTAACTTAAGTTGTGAATCACCTTCATGTCTGTTGTCTGAGAAATATTCTGAAGCTTCTTCCTGCGCCTGTCACACCTGTATTTGTCATAAACTCACCTGAAGAAGAGACAGCATGACTCAAAAGACTAACGTGTCTGACAGCCAACAGCTTAACTGCCTGAGTTATAAAACACAAAAGCACAAATGGCTCTAACTTTATTGTCTTCTGCAGAATTGAAGAGGAGGAGTTGGATAGATACACCATCCCGACGAAGGTGGAGTCAGAGAAGTACAAAGTGATTCGCACGTTCAGTTTTCTGAAGAGCAGGATGTCCAGTACGCGCAACAAGACCAAGGTAAACAGCCCACGGCTGGGAATTAAACATACAATTATCAAAACAACAGCAAATCATTTTTCTGGGGGTGAGGACACCCAGGTTTGGTGTATCTGTCTTTCTGCTCTCTGGGAGAACAAACCAGGAAACACGTCTGAGGAAAGTCCAGAGTGACAGAGTTACAGACCAAACACGGTGTCCAGCCTCTTTCCTTTAATGATTAATCCTCAGGGTTGAGTCAGCACGGTCACTGGAAGTCCTGCCCGACCTGTGTCTGTTATTTATGCTCCATTTCCTCTTCTTTGGACTTTCTTGCGGTTCGGGTGAAGGCGGGGTTTCCTTCCAGGCTCATTTATCTGCTTACAGTTTGGAGCGTTCACACAGTAAATGGACTGAAGCACAAACCCTGGTTAATAGGAAATGAATGAAGAGCTGCTCTGTTAGCAGCTGTTTGTTGTTTTCATCCATGTCTCTGGCTTGGTTTTCTAAGGGGAAAGGGAAGGACAGACAGCCAAATGGACATCGCTTCAACACCGGAGCCTGTTTAGGCCTGACTGTGTGTGTGGTGTGTGACAAACCGGCCTCTGGAAAGGACCTGCTGCACTGTGCCAGTAAGTTAGAGGCATCATTTCTTTGCACCAGATCGAACCAGCTGTTTCTGAAAATATCCTTCTCCCCAGGTTGCACTGCGATGGTGCATAAAAGCTGTAAGGACTCTCTGCCTCCATGTTTGAAGGTGAGTTTCATCTTTCAGTGTTGGATAAAAAAGGTTTTAAGTGCTCGTCTCCGCTCCAGCCTGTCCTCGTGTCTATTGTTTAGACACTGAAACCGGCTCTCTCATTTGTATTACTTAGAAACTTCAGGATAAGTATGCAGTCCCCATGGTGAAGAACAGGACAGCATCTCTTCCACAGAGTGAGTTTATACAACAGTCCTCTCCTCTCGCTCCTCTTTTGTTTTTTCTTTGTCAGGTTTCAAAGAGGCCACGGCCGAACTTTTAGATACTGTGTTCAATCCAAACTAAACTCCACAGGTTTGACATCAGCTCAATCCTGCACACGTTGCACATCAGTATTCACATATGACCACTGCAACGACTCAATGTCAACAGATGTCAGTTTCTTTGGGCTGATACAGATTATTAACATGAAAATGAGTCTTAAACGTAAAGTTTGGGACTATTACCAACCCCCAAAAAACAACAACACCCCCTTTAGGAAGCAGACATGCTCCTTTACAGGACTATGGATGTTGGTTGTGGAAGTGAGGACAACATGACAACATAACTAGTTTTTTTTTTTTTTTTTAAGTTATGTGTGGGTTCAGGATCAGATTTGCCCTACTTACTTCTTTGACATTATTATAATTATTATTGTAATTATTATTATTATTATTATTATTATTATTATTATTATTATTATTATTATTATTATTATTATTATTATTATTATTATTATTATTAACAACAACAACAACATCAATACTAATAATACTAAAAATACTACTACTACTACTACTACTACTACCAATGATAATAACAACAACAACAACAACAACAACAATAATAATAATAATTATTATTATTAGCAGGTTTACTTTGAAGGTGTTTGACTAGGAGCCAGCTGAGTTAATAGAGTGTGGGGATGATGTGATCTCATGTGTGTCGGAACACTTTAAGTAATTTTAAGTAATCCAGACGGGTAGTGATGAAGGTGTGTAGAAGTGTCTCTGGCGTAGTGTGACTGAGGGAGGGGTGAAGTCTACATATTTTTTCCTGGTGGAAAAATGCAGTTTTACTTATGTTTTTGATGAATGTGCAGAAATAGAGGGTGGAGACTAATGTTCCGCCAAGATTTTAGGCAGTAGAAACAGATGGAGTTGTGAAACCTGGAATTTCAGTCGTGAGACCTTTTGCAGTGTAGCTGGGGATGCCATGAGCAGAGCTTCTGGTTTATCCTGATGGAGTTATTAGCAGTTGCTGGTCACCCAGTCATTGATGTCATGTAAGCAGTACAGTCAGGTTGGGTGGTAGAAGGAGTCAAAAGGCTTTGTGTGGGTGAAGAGTTGTGTATAGTTAGCGTAACAGGGAAAGTTGAGTCCATGCTTTGGAACTATCTGTCCTAGGGCAAGAATTTAGAGTATAAAAAGAAGTGGTCTAAGAACTGAACCTTGGGGGACACCTTGGGTGAGGATGGAGAGTGGTGACCAGAAGTTGCCAATAGAATCAAGTTGTTGTCATGCAGTGAGGTTAGACTTGGACCAGAAAAGCCGTGCTTTGCTAGCAGAGCAGCCTATGTGCGTTGGTTGCATTAAGTCATGCAGCCTGTCATTACTCCAGTTTGTGAACCTGGCACATCATAGTATGAATGACTGTATGTTGGTGTAAGTGTCTTCTTCACGGAGAAAACAGAGAGTGGGGCTCAACTTCTGTATGAATTCATAAAAGCACACCTTAATTTTCAAAAACACATGTTCCTGCTGCCTTATTTCTGTTTTTTTTTTTCACCACAGATTTCACAGTGAGAGACAGTCCGCCTCGGCCTGTGACCCCCGTCTCCACCTCTCCACCTGTTGTGACCCCGAAGGAGAGGAAAGACACCACGGCCCAGCCCAACACACTCTCTGGGAGCTTCCCAAACAGCGACAGGTCGTAACCCCTTCAAACTTCAAAGATTAAAAAATGGTTGGTCAGATATCAGGTTAAATAAAACCTGAACTTGTCTTTCTCTGCAAACAGCTGGCTTAGTGAAAGCCCAGAAAAACAGTCTGACATCTCCAGGGCCATCAGTCGATCAGAGGAGCTTCTGCCAATTCCAGCATCCTCCACGTCCACAGACTCATCCATAGGAGAAGGTATCTGATGAATAATGGATATTATTATGATTCAAACAATCCTAAAATGAAAAGTCCTCATAGTAAAAGGATATGTCTCTATGTCTTTACAATTGAATTTTTGTCCTGAAGAGCAGGTCACTGAGTTTATGAGGTTCTTTAAAGGCGGTAGGCTCAGAGATGGAAACTGAGGAACAGAAAGAAAGAAAGACAGAAAGAAAGACAAATGTCAAGGAGCTGCTGACTGGGTATCTCCATCCTGTCGGATGTAAAACAGGAAATGGAAAAGGTTGAAGAACAGAGTGACTGTGGTAAAAACAGAACTAGAAGGAGAGTGGAGTCGTAATCCTGCTGACTGATCTGTGATCATCACATGAAAGTCATCAACCTTTATTTATGACAACTGAATTGGGTCATTTAGAAAAGAAAGCAAAAGGCAGACAAACAAGAAAAAACAAAACAAAAAGAGGATTGACCAAAGGTTACTGAAATCCTGAATGAGCTCAAATAGATAAAAGTGATGAATCATTTAGGTCTTCAGGAGAGAGTGTTTGGCAGGTTTGTAATAAACTTTCTAAATCTGTCTTGACTTCAAGGAAATCCAGTAGTTTGTTTCAAGAGAGCAGAATTGAAAAAAAAACAGCCACAAGGGAAGTCAAGGAACAGGTAAAACTGGAAGATTTGAGGGAGACCAGCCAAGCTCAGTGGCAAACTCAACAGGATGTTATTCACATTGAAGACCTCCATAATCAGCTGCAGGGACAGGGAAGATTTAGATGGGTGAAAATGATGAGTCACACCTGTCTGTCCTTTTGTATCCACAGACTGTGTTGATGCATACACCCACAGCAACATGTCGGCTGATGCTGTGGATTACGAGGCCGAGTCGTGGAGTCTGACAGTGGAGCACAAGTTCTGCAAAAAGCACGACAAACGAACAGTGAAGAGGCAGGATGTGATCTTTGGTGAGCAGCTGTCAGAGTGGAGAAAGAAAGCCTCTGGGATGTGTGGGATTCTCCCTCTGACTGTATTTCATGTTAAACCTCCTGAGATTGAGTTACATGTGTAGCTCTCCAGTCTGATTGAGTCCATGTTTTTAAGTGGCGTGACCAATGTGACTTTCTAACACAGAGCTGATGCAGACCGAGCTCCACCACCTGCAGACTCTCCACATCATGGCCGAGGTTTTCAGGCGAGGTATGAAGGAGGAGGTGCAGCTGGATACGGACGCGGTGGAGCGGGTCTTCCCCTGCCTGGACCAGCTGCTTCTCTTTCATCACGCTTTTTTCGCCGCAATGAAAGAGCGGCGGCACTGCTCAGCTCAGCCTCAGGGACACAGGAACTACCTCATCCAGAGAATAGGAGACGTCCTGCTCCAACAGGTCAGCTGGTCCTGAAGGACGACAGTGTCAAAGATAAAGCATCGCTAACACCTGACAGTGTGTTTGTTTCTGCAGTTTTCAGATGAGAACAGTGAGAAAATGAAGCAGGTGTACGGAGATTTCTGCAGTCGTCACAATGAAGCAGTCAGCTTTTTCAAAGAGCTGCAGCAGCACAACAAGAGATTTCAGAACTTCATCAAGGTACCTCAAAGATTTTTAAACCTGGTCCACATTTTATTAGAGTTTTGTGCAATTATGACTAACAAGTCCAGAAAGTTTGAAGGTTGCCCAAGAATTTACTAAACAGTAAAGGGACAGGAAGTCTCATGAACGCTTATCTGTGTGATATCTAAGAGCATCCCGTAGAAAATGTTGGTCTTCTAAGAGGCTCAGGTTTTAGTTATAGCTGTTTGTGTCTGAAGCAGCTCTTCTTTTCACCCAGCAAAAGATCCATTACTCCATTTAGTGAGACCTGTGAAAGAAAGAGGTTTCACTTCAGATGTTGGAGTTGATGTTCTGCCTTTGCCTCAACCTGTTGATGCAGTTGTGTTTGTGTGTGATGCTACCACACTTAATAACTGTAAAAGAGGCTTCACCTAAAACATGGGACTTTCTAGTTTTACCTTCTTCTAGTTTTGCTAGTGTCTGTGGTCAAAGCTATCAAACCTTGTTAAACAGAGATGCGTGACTTTACATTTGGGCATTGGTTGTAAATCACCTCTTCTGCAGAAAAACTGAAATCTTATCAAGTGTTTTTGTCTTATTTGAAGTAAAAATTGTCTTTAAATAACTTGAAACAAGACATTTTCTGGACTGGTCAGGTGAATGTGGCTCATTTTATTTCTAAAAATTTTTTTTTACTGAAACTAAGACAAAAACTCTTGAAAAATTTCAAATGTTCAGAATCCAAATGTCTCCCCAACAACATTTCCACAGTAACTCATCAGGCTCTGTTTCCTGTTTTTGGAAGGTAACTTGGAAAGCGTGGGATGTTTTTGATTCAAAAAGTCTCAACAATGACGCAGAGCTCTGTTTCTGTAGCTGTCTTTGTATTTAAGACAAACAGTCTAAATTTGAAAGCCTGTCAGTGGAAGAAAGGGAGTAGTTGACTGGGAACAGTTAGCGTCTGTCTTTTCAGCCTGTCTCTTTACTACCAGGTCATTTTTAACTTTATCTTGAAGCAGCTAGACTCCTAACTTTTCAGCTGGATACACTCCAGCTCGGATTTAAGCCTCCTTTTTGGAAGTTTTGGCATTAACTTTTCATGTTTCTTTTTCAAGCAACAAGGCAACAATTCTTTGGTTAAACGGAGAGAGATCCCAGAATGCATCCTGTTGGTAACCCAAAGGATCACAAAGTACCCAGTGTTGTTGGAGAGACTTCTTCAGTACACTCAAGGTTTGTCATTCACCGCCCTCTGCTGGTCGCACGGTGCAGCTGTGAAAATATGAAAGTAAAACTGTCTTTCCTCTTGACTCTTCAGAGGAGACGGAGGAGCACGCAGACATTTCCAAAGCTCTGGCCCAGATTCGAGAAGTGATAGCTGCAGTGGACCTGAGCGTCAGCGAGTATGAGCGGCATCAGAGGTTACAGGAAGTGTGGAGTCGCATGGAGAACCGCAGCGCCGCCAAGCTGAAGAACGGCCACATGTTCCGCAAGCAGGATATGATGAGGCCAGGACAAACTTTGAAGCACCAGGGCCTGCTGCTGTGGAAAACAGCAACAGGTCGCCTAAAAGGTGACACAGGTGTTATAGATACATATTATGATTGTGTATATGATGTAAATGAGCAATCAAACTATGTTCTTCTTCTTTTCTTCCTTTCCTTAGACGTCCTGGCGCTCCTTCTCACAGATGCATTCATCTTCCTGCAGGAAAAAGACCAGAAGTTCACGTTTGCTGCTGTGGTACGCACACATCTATTACCTTGCACCTCATTATGAGTTTTTTCTTTTTCATCTTGGGTTTCTGATCACACCTCCCTCGTTTTTCTGCTGTGTATCAGGACCAGAAGCCTCCGGTCATCGCTCTGCAGAAGTTAATTGTGCGCGAAGTGGCGAATGAAGAGAGAGGCATGTTTTTGATCAGCGCGTCGGCTGCAGGGCCTGAAATGTACGAGGTCCACACGGCATCCAAAGAGGAGAGAAACACCTGGATGAGGCTGATTAGAGAGGCCGTGGAGAGGTGTGTTTATGTCTGGGCTTATTGAAAAAAATAAAATATTCAGATTTAACGCTTTAGGCAGCAACTGACCTTCAGCTGATCTGCTTAGCTGTCCTGAAGAAGAAGAGGAATACACAAGTGAGTCTGAGGAGGAGAAGAGAGCAGCTGAGGCCCGGGTTCAAAAGATCCACAGGTTCCAAGGTATTAAAAATCCTCTGAAATGATTTTTTTTATCTCTTAGTGTACTTTAAACCTTTTATTTTTTGGATACTTAATCTCTGACCCTTGTGGCTTCCTGTACCAGAGAGTCTGCTGAGCCATGACCAGCAGATCTGCTCCAGCCTGGAGGAGAAGCTGCAGATCTTCACTAATCTCTCTGCTCTGGGCGGGAGGATGGACTCCTCGCTGGTTGGACCACATCTGCTCATCCAGCCGCGGTTGGAGGAGGCGCCGCAGGCCGCCGTGTTTCTGGATGCAGCTTTAAAAGAGGGTGAGAAAGTTTGACAGCATGCAGACTTTGGCTGATTATTGACAAAGACTGTTTTATTGTTTTAATGAGGTTTCTGTAGAAAATCCTCACAGTGTTCTGACACTCAGGTGAGCTGTTACTGTCTCACAGGTAACTGTTTTTTTTTTCTTTTTTGAAGTTATTTTTGAGGCTCTTTGTGCCTATATGGGTACATATTCAGAAAAAAGGAAGACACAGAAAGTAAAACTGGGCTTGACACACTGTAAAACACTATATACATAAATATAAAATAATAAAAGCAGGAAATGCTTGATACATGAGGGGTTTAGAGTTACCACGGCAAAAAAAAACCTAAACTGGAAGAAATGATGACTAAAATCAACCTAGGAGAACGTCAAACTTTACAGAAACAGCTTCTGACGTAGCTTCCTCTGTGCTTTAAACATGCTTCATAAATAAAGACCTCACTCTCTCTCTAGAAATGCTGGCCAAGGGTTTAGTAAATAAAGGTGAAGTAATGAGCAGTTTCTATTTTGAGTGAGAAAGTTAGCTTCTACTTTAAAGAAACTTTTTTGCATTACATTTTTTAGGTAACAATTTACCTAGTGGTAAGACTTCTGGCTAAATGTTTTGTTTTTTTCCTGAAACAAAACTGAAAGAAGCAAAAAAGACCCAAGTGAAAGAAAATAAGTGAAACTAGAGTAGTTACATTTCCTTGCAGCAAATGTGTTGAAATGCTGACTCTTTTTCTCATATGACATTATCAGGTCTGTGTGGTTTCCATGGTGATGAAACATCTTCATTCATTTCAATGGGAAAAAAACTGTTAAAAGTGTTGAATGTTATAAAAAGTGAAAGTAATAGAAATGTGAAAAATTCAAGGAAACTTCTCCTCAGCTTGCTGAATTTTTAAAACATTGAACGGTGAAAATCCAACAAAACTTTAAGGCTGTGAAAAGTGCCAAAAAATAAAGAAGATTCCTGAAAATCTCCATCAGTGGTTGGAATAACAAAAATACAGTTATGAGTAAATGACCGTACACTGACTGATGGACTCATTTCACACTCGTGCCCTTTTTATTTCCCAGCTGAGAACCTGAGAGCCGCTCTGACATCTAAAGCCTGTTCTCCATCAAGGCTGGACCCCGACACAGACTTCCTGTTCCCTGCCGGCTCCGATGCACCTGAGCAGCTCAGCTCAGATTCAGAAACCTCACCTGAAAACCCTGAAAGCAGTGAAGAGAGTCTGACTGAGCTTCGATGTGCAGCTCCTCTGCAGAAAACTGACACAAACATCATCCACTCAAAGGTACAGCTCATAAAAACTCCTGGTTTACTTCACTGTGTATGAAGATTGTGACTTTAAAAGGTGTTAAATACTGTCAATTCAGCACAGGTTATAAGAGGGAGATTTCAGCAGTGTTGTAGGTTAACACATGGCCTTTAAGGGGACACTGAAGTTGCATGAAATCAGCTTCAAATTCGAGTTCTCCTTTAAAATATAACAGGAAATTATTTTGACTTTCCTGTGAGTGGGAGGTGAAATGTTAAACTGAGATTTACACTGAAAGCTCCCCAGCCTTCTTACTCTTGCATGTTCTGTGTGATTTTGTGTATTTACAGGTTGTTCAAAGTGTCCAAAGCCTGACACGGTTACTTTACAGTCTGCAGGTGAGTCATTCAATATGCAGCTACTTATAATCACAGTCTTCTATGCTGTCCCAGTATCTCACCAGCAGAGGGGGCAAAAACACACACTGTACCAAAGAAAATCTCTGAAAGCTCCCTGTGTACATTTCTGAGTGCTCTGCATCCTGTCTTACATCTGAAGCTGAAAATATCTATTTTAGCAGCAGTGATGTTGAGATGGGATCATTTTATCATGTAAAGATTTGTTGTTTTCCTGTGAATTAAAACATCAGATCACCTCGTGAAACCCCATCTGTAGTTGTGTCCTGCTTTGCTTTCACCTGATGCACAGGTGGGTTCAATAGTTGGTAACACCGTGCATTTCATAAACTCTCTTCTAGGCCGCAGTGACCCTCCAGGACAGCTGCTACGAGGTCCAGAGGCTCCTCCTCCAGGAGTCCGGCCGCCCCTCTCCCCGCACCCCTCGACAACACCTCCCCAGCATCCGTGTCAACTCCCTCCAGGAGCAGGAAAAGCAGCGCAACCTAGAGAAGAGGAAGGAGGAGGTAGCATCCACACGACGGCTCCAGAAGCACCTGTGCCAGGAGAAGGAGCGCTGGGAGAGGGAGTGCCAGGCCAGGGAGAGCCAGCAGGGGGAGCAGGAGAGCCGGCTGGAGGAGCGGGAGAGGCAGTGCCGCCTGGATGCAGAGAGGCTGAAGCGGGAGAGGGAGGAGTTGGAGGAGCAGCTGGAGGAGTACCAACAGAACCTAGAACGGCTCAGGGAGGGTCAGAGGACTGTGGAGAGGGAGCGGGAGAAGCTGGAGAACCAGGAGAAGCTGCTGCAGACCTGGAGGCACGGCCGGCAGGGGAGTCTGCCGTCTGTGGTCCCTCACATGGTCATCCCTCTGGACCGCACGCAGGTAAAGTTTAACCTGTGTCAGGATCATAAAATATCCTCTGGGCCCAAATCTAAATTTATCTGACATAATTCTGACTGTGGAAATCCTAAAACTAGGTTTCAAACTTTCAGTCAGGATTAGAAGAACAGTAAAGGTGACTCCAGTGGAGAGTTAAATTCACTCAGGGAGCACAGCCCTCCGCCAAGCATACTGTGATTGTCACCAATACTTAAGTCCTACTTTAATGTTATACTCCCTTTCAGCAGACTGTCTGATACAATTTGGTGTTAGTTGCAGGTTTGTACGATAATTTGTTACCTGACAGTGTTGAAAATTATGATGACCCAGTACATATTTCATATCCAGGATTTTAGTATCCAGAATATTGCCAGGATCTGGATTGTAATTTTACATCTGTCAGAAATTATGGTGACCTTGTCTTTTATTGTTTTGCAATGCAATCTGACTATTTATCATGGAGTTATATACACATATGGTGAAAACAGCCCTATCTCACAATGATAAAAAATCCTTAAAAAAAACGGTGATCCAGATCACCTCTAAAATTTAATCACTCATTTTTTATCCCAATTTGAACATTTCTTGAAAATTCCATCAAGATTTGTTTGTTACTTTTTGAGTTATGTTGTTCACAGACAAGCAGATAGACAAACTCTTAAAAACATAACCTCCTTGGTGGAAATAATAAAATCACTGTAGGATTTGGGACAGTTGTTCATGGGGGTCAGAGACAGATGGGATGTGGAACGCTGGCTCACGCTCATGAATTCATCTTTTCCTTTATTCTCAGGACTCGTCCTCGAGCCAATCTAGCAACCATGCAGGTAACGGCTCCGTGTTTGTGAATGAAGCCGCCTTATCCAGCACCAGCGTCAACAACCGCCACATCAACCACAAAAAAAATGATCCCAGTGCACACAACTGTCTCAATACCCTGCTGGCCAGATCCAACAGCAGACAGCCACCTGCCAAGAGCCCCAACAGTCAGCACTCAGACCCACACCCACAGGGCTGGGGGACCGGGACAGGATACCTGTACGGCTCCTCAGGTCAACTGGGGCTGCAGCATGAGACCACAGGTTAGGATTATCTTTGAGTTTAGTCTAATCTGTACCTAAGAAAGCTTCATGAAAACTTCAAGTGAAGTTTGGGTCAATGGGGGAAATTTCACTTCCTGATGTTTCCTGCTCTGATGGAGGCTTTAATTCAGATAGAAGGTGACCACGGCCAGGTGTCAAAACTATTCTGTCACATAATAAATAAGAACTGAGTGAATTTTTTATTTACCTTTGGAATCAGCTGAAAATGACTTGAGATTACTATCAAACACTACAAGACCTTATAAAAACTACCAACAGAACAAACAGACAAAATATTAAGTTCAGCTAAGATTAACATATTGAGGCTGTTAAATAATTACCTGCTGTCATTGATCAACTTATCATCACAAACACATCACAAGCACTTACTGTCTGATGAAACATTTTTGCTCAGTGAAATCTGAAGGAAAACTTTATCGGAGGCTTCATTTCTGTGTATTCTTGTTTTTGAATAACTTCGTATTAAAGAAGTGTATATATATACACTACCAGTCAAAAGTTTGGACAAACCTGCTCATTCAATGTTTTTCTAAATTTGTTTTTTAATAATTTCATCATTGACGACATTAGATCTATGAAGCCAGATATATTGAATCATGTAGCAAAGAAAAAAGTGTTGAATAACTATAAATATGTTTTATACTTGAGGTTCCTTATAGCTGCCACCATTTACTTTGATAACAGCTGCAAACTCTTGGTCATCTCTCAGTGAGCTTCGTGAGGGAGTCACCTGAAATGGTTTTTACTTCACAGGTTTGGTTTTGAACAGTTGAGACAAAATGTAATGTGTATTAAATCCTGTTTGAGCAGCTAATCATTTCACACAGAGATAAACAATGATGGTGCAGTGTTGTGATGGCTGTGAGATGTGTTGGGGCATAATGAAAGTGAGACTAACGGTGAAAGTGTGTGAGAGTTGACAGCCTTGCTTTATGTGCACATCCCTTTGGGACTCAGTCTCTAGTGGCGACTCAGGGAACTGCATTTTCTCTGCATGGCTCTATTTTCAGCCCCGTTCAGAGAGAATAATTGTGTTTACTGTACCCACTTAGATCTCAGCCAAGGCTTCATTGGAGACACCTGGTCGTCAACTGCAGGTGGAGCTGACCCGTATCCAGTACTGCCACACACAAGTGACCCTCAGCTGGACCTCAGCGCTCTGGTTTCCTTAGAGACTGTGAACACAGGAGATGAGGGCAGCGAGGAAACCATAGTGTATTTATGAGTGTTGAGAAGTTTCGGACTCTAAAGAACAGCTAACTCAGCTCTTAAGAAAAGAGAAAGACTTTCAGGCTGGCCTCAGAAAGCTTTTCTCTATCTCACTGTCTTTGTCATGCTTTTCTTTTTATCCAGTCGAGATATGTTTGTGATCTTTTGTCTCTTTTACTAAAGTGTTAAGTTGCTGGAGACAGAGAAACAAAAAGAAACTTTGCTTGTTTCAGTGTCATGCACCTTAGCCTGAGGAACCTCTGGGTCATTAATATGTCCTTATTTTTCTTCAGTTTGTGTGTGTGAGTGTGTGTCCTCTTCTCATTTTTGGCTGTCCCTCTGTGCCTCCTTTCTTTCCCTTGGTCCCTGATGATTTATGTTTATTTATATATTTTTTTACTGAGTAAAAGAACTAGCATGCTGTCATTCTAAGCAAACATCAGACTGTTCTCTCTCTCATGGGAACTTTTCTGTGCTGGGACATAAACTTCCTCTCCCTCCTGACCTTATTTACTCAAAGTCTTTTCCTCTGTTTTGTAGCTGTTGACAGAAAACAAGCCAGTCCAGTTTGCCCTCTGAAGCCACGTTCAATCATGAGTTTCTGAGAGATCTCTTTGGAATATTTTCACAAGCGTTTAGTGTGCGGTGTAGAGGATTGTGAAATTAATAATCAACCAGAACCATCTGTATGTCTGAGGTCTTCCATAATTTATGAATTGTTAAAGATCTGAAAGTATTTCACTTTGTAGCTGGCAAGCTAATGCTTTGCTTGAGAGATAAAAACTGACAGCTGTGCAACAATTCATGATCCCCCAGAGGTTAAATCTAAAAAATTTTACACTCTCATGACTCTCGTTTATTAACATGAAAAGGTGAAAATACCCATCTGCAACATTTGTTCTTGAAAAAATAGCTGAAGATAAATTTAGCTTCTGCCGTTGTTTGTGCTATGTGCTAAATTAGCCAACACTAGCATGCTAACATCCACAGAAAACAAGTCCTGTGATCTCAGGCAACATCGATCCTTCTGAAAATCGCACGCTGGGTCAGGCTATCCAATCAGCGGACTGGACCATTTTACTCTTTGGTTTAAGGATGTTCTCTCCCTTTAAGATGTGAGACCAAAACATGGCACCAAAGAAAAGGACAGCACAGACTGAAAAAAAAGCCCACAAACAAAAGACCCGCTTCTTGCACTGTTTCACATGCAACTTATAACCAACGACAGTCCCAGGGTATTTATTAGATTCAACATACTATTCAGACGTCTGACCTTTTATTACAGGGTCTAAAATCAGTGAGCATATATTTGGTTTCTGACATGTTTAGCCAAAGTTATGACTCCTTACAACGCTCTATGAAGTGATAAATGACCGGGCCATGGCTGGACTTCTCTTCCTGAAGTGGAATTCAAATAATCATCTTCATATTTTATTATTGTCAATTAATTGTCAATCTCTGTGTCCTCTTTCTATTCCTACCACAACTTGAAAAATCTATGTGTTGTATATTTTTTATCTCAAATTGACACTTTTTTGTGTAAAGAGGTCCCTGTGCCAATGTGTTTCAAGTGTTAGCAGATAAATTAATCTAAATTTGAACAAAACAAAGCAGTGACAGAATTTTGATGTAATTTTTGTCACGTGTATATTCTGTTTGTTTCTGCTTTATTTATTTATTCCAATACAAAGGAGCTTCTGTGTTTCCAGTGCTTTGTGTAGAGTTGTGTTATCCGTTTTGTGGCTGTGTAATCATATTGATCCTCGTATTGATAAAAGTGCTTTTATTGAACTTAAAACATTGCCTTGGGTTTCTTTGGGTTATTACTGCTCAGTGAAGTTGTTGGTAGATTTCCAGATGTTGTTTGTAGTATGACTGAGAGAACCCAGACCCTGAACACCAAGCAAAACCAGTAGTGTGTCCCAAATCGCATACTTCCATACTGTGTACTCAAAATTTTCAAATTGAGTGTACTAAGCATACTACATACTCACTGGCTTAGTGCGCAAATTTTGAGGGTGTAGTGCTGTCCCAAATCGCATACTGCTGAGCGCCATACTTACCGGGAATGATGACATGATGTCGACCTCTTCTTCTTCTACATCTAATTGTGACAGTTCCCGCCAAACACCGCCCCTATTTGCCAGCGAATTTTCAAAGCCTTTTCAGTAGTATATTAAACACAGCTAATAACATGATCAGCAGTGTAGAGTTTATTAATAGGGGTTGGTGCAGCTGACTGAAGCTACCGAGAGAGCTACGCGGGGCACTGCGGCAGTTAAAATACATCCACAAATTAAATGTTTGAGTGGTGCTTCTGGTCATGTACTCACTGTGCAGGGTCTAACCCGCTTGTTATTATATTTACCTGGTTCACTGGGTAATGCTAGGGCCCCGGTAACTGTTAGCCCAATGAGCTTTAGCATTCCAGATAGCTGTTAGCTCAACTAGCATCAGCACAGCCCAGTGTTTCTCAACCCTGGTCCTGGGGACCCCTGCCCTGCATGTTTTAGATGTTACCCCACTCCAGCACACCTGATTGGTGTGTTGGAGTCGGTAACATCTAAAACATGCAGGGCACGGGGTCCTCCAGGACCAGGATTGAGAAACACTGGCATAGCCTATCATTCTCAGAACAAAACAAACAAAAACAAGTTACACCACATACACAACGTCAACAGCTGATGGTGATTGGTGGAAACAACACGTGTAAAAAAACGACATCAATAAGTTACATTTATACATTGCTGCCAGAGGAGGAAATGAGTGCATTGAGTGTCCACAGCTGCATACTCAAAATCCGGGCTGATTTGAGTACATCATCCTGGTACTTTTGCATACTCATTTCTTCGCATACTATGCATACTGTTTTTCATTTTGACGCAGTATACTCAAAACTTTGAGTATTTGAGTATGGAAGTATGCGATTTGGGACGCACTACAGGATTCCAGCTTCAAAGGTTCAGGCTCTGTAGATCCTGCTAATCTAAACATCTAAGCATCTAAACACGCTATCTCACATGTTTTTCTTAATGAATTTAAAATTCTATTGATTTGTTCCCATGTCCATTGTAGGCACTATATAGATGTCCAAGGAGATGTCACCATTTCTAAAGCATGTATTGAGGCATTTTAACCACTAGAGGGCAGCATACGCTCTGTTAGATTAACAAGATTGCTCTGTCATACGTTGACTTGATAGCTGAATTGTTGAATTTGCTCTTGTATTGTGTATAAGTTATTATTTTCTCACCCCAGGGTGTGTCTCTCCTGGAGAAGAGATCTAAAAACAGACTTTTCAAATACTGGTTCTTGCGAGTCCATCCTAACCCTGCAGAGACCTTTCACCATCTCACGTCACCACTAATTAGACCACGACCTGCAAGCTGCCGCAACATGCACCCGTGATTAACTTGTTGATTTGAGGTTTTTGGAATTGTTTTAAGATGTCTCATCATAAGATCTGTTTGCTGTTAACTTTGAATGTGATTAACTGTAGTCAGCTGGTTAGGCTCATCTTTCTCTTGTCTATAGACATCTGAGACAGGACTGTCTCGAGGCACAAATCTTGGGAAGGGTACAGAAAAAATTTCTGCTGCTTTGAATGTCCCAATGAGCCCAGTGGCCTCCATCATCTGTAAATGGTATCAGTTTGGAACCATCAGGACTCTTCCAAGACCTGGCCGCCCACCTCAACTCAGGGAGGTGACCAAGAACCCAATGGTCACTCTGTCAGGGCTCCAGCTGCTCTCTGAGGAAAGAGGGGGCCCACGGGAACTTGATTTTCCCCATAGGACCAATGAATCATTACTACTACTTCCAGGAGGACGACCATCTCTGCAGCAATCCACCAGACCAAGTATCCAGAAGGAAGCCAGTCCTTTGTAGGAGGCACACAACTTTTTTTTGCATGAATGCCAGGTGCCATGTTCAAAGAAAACCAGGCATCACTCACCTGGATTATACCATCTCTTCAGAGAAGCATGGTGGTGGCAGCATCATGTTGTGGGGATGTTTTTCAGCAGCAGGGACTGGTAGGCTAGCAAGGACTGAGGGGAAGATGAATACAGCAATTTACAGAGACATCCTGGATGAAAACCTGCTCCAGAGCACTCAACACTCAATACTTTGTAACTACTTCCAAAGGTGCATTTACAAAGTATTGAGCAAATTCTGTGAATACTTGGGATTTCTTTCATTTTTTTTTTATTTGCAAGCTAAAAAATCCTCCCTTTCTCACATTGTCATTATGGTGTGCTGTGTGTAGAATTTTGAGGAAGAAAATGAACTTATTCCATTTTAGAATGAAACTGTTTGATAAAATGCTGAAAGAAATTAAGTGCTGTACTTCCCAATGCACTGCAGCTCATATGTTATTGTCTGTGCAACACCTGGTAGTTGTAGTTGGGCATTTTAAGCCCCATTTCCACCAAGTGGTTCAGTTCAGTTTGTCTTGGTATGGCACGCATTTTTTTGGCATTTCCATTGACTAATCCTTGGTCAGGTCTTCAAGTCAACGACCTGTACCATCCAACTTTTTGTTACTCTTGTTGGCGTGCCAGACCCCTGAGGGCAAACCCCAGAAAGTTGAGCTACAACACTGCAGCCTGTTGATTGGTCGAAAGAATTGTGCCTTACCGTTTAACAGCAGCTGTATTTCTCCTCCCAGCACACACACACAGCCTCGCTACCCTGCTATGTAAGTGAGGCTATCTGCATCCAACTAACACGCCGCCTACCAAGAGGGGGCATGGTTGGCTGTGGAAACACAAACAGGATCAGGCTCAACCAATCCGACCCGTACCAAACCGTACCAATCCATACTGGTGGAAACGGGGCTATAGTAACCTAACTTATGTAAGAGTGTGGTACTATAAATGAAATATTAACTGAAAAGCTCATTTTCAAAATTAAGGATACAAAATACTTTTTAAATGCACTGAAGCCAGTGAACTGCAAATTCAAATCCAAAGTTAAGTCAACTTGAAGCCTTTTGCCACAGCCCTGTCAAGATGCATGTAGTGTGGATTTATTAACATACCTGCGTTCCTTCCCCTGTGGTAGAGCTAAGCTTATTGCCTTCAAGTGACAGTGCTGCAGGTCGCTCACCAATCAAGTTTAAGTAGTGTTTGAAACCATGTGCTCTAAAACTTGGTTGTAAAGTGAGGCAGTCCACTCCCTCAACCAGCCTACATGCATCTTAAAGGCTTAATTTACATCGTAAACATCTGTAATGAAGAACCTTCATTAATTATGACTGACATTTGCCATGTAAAAATTGCACAGCAGGAATGCACTTGAAATGAGAACCATAAATTATTAAAAGCACTTTTACAGTACTTTATTGGCGGCTTTTGCGCATTGCATATTTAAAGGGGCTGTGAGGAGTTTCTCAGTGATCTCGCAAAAGTCTACCTTCTAGATATATGCCCGTTTGTAATCCACACTTTGAAATTAGATTATCAGCACCATTATTACTGGTTACAGGTTAATTTCAAAATGCTTCTTCTTAGCTAGCTGAAAAAAACCTGTGTTTTTCTCTGCTGTAAACGATTTCTGTGACTAATTTTGTGGTGATGGTGGACCGTGGAGCCAAAGTGTCAGACAGAAAAAGGACAGAAGAGCCGAAGAAAGCCAAACGGGAGAGTGATACAGCTAAAGGCTAACACAGGGGCTAAACTGTTAGAAATAATGTCCACTCCAACCCACAATCAGCAGTTATTCTGCAGTGGTCTGTTCAAACTTGAGAGTCTATCAATAAAATGAGGAGTGAGGTTACGTTAGCTCTGCTTGGTAGATGACTGGCAGGACATAGCTAACCAGGATTTACTAATGCTATACATTACAGACATGTCTCAGAGCATCGGACTGCCAGCAGCTCTAAATGTAGCCGGCTATTAGACTATGGTCCAAACTGACAGTGTTGTTGTCACGTTAGCCTACAGATACGTGGGGGCATCGGGCTGCCATAGCGCTACATAACTGTACGCACAAACACCTTACGTTGTTGCGTTGTATCCACTAAAAAGTTGTCTCGAACAATAAAAACTTGTTTCGATCCGATCTTGATTTGGTTCCAAAACAAACACACACCTTGCTAAAAGTAATTCACCACAGTTTGCGCGACACCCGGGCCAGAAGGCGGGGAGGGAGTACAATTAAAACAGATCCTCCTCATAGCATCTTTAATATCATTATCTATTGATAAATAAGCAAACAGTGTTGAAGAAAATTAACCTATGATTGATGTGTGGTTGTCCAGCTGGTGCTGGCTCAAGAGCACAGCTCTGTCTCTCTGCTAAGAGAGAAAAGAGCCAGAGAGTTACGCAACTCTGGTGTCTCCTGCGCTCTCTGGAGAACGCAGGAGATGAACTCCCCCCTAAATTAGCTGGCAGCTCAGTTGAAAGACCTCTGCCTTTGACTGACCTCCTGGCTGTTGCCAGGGCATTGATGGTCATTGTCAGCCCAGACACAGCACTGACCAAGTGCCTTGTGTGTGCAACAATGGCCTGAGTGTCACAACGGCGGGTGCATGCCACACTGGACACAGCTCTCACCTCCTGCACAATAGCCTGTAAACCCATCCGCCTGATTTCTCCAACTCTATAACTTCAAACTTCATTTTTCCTTCATGGCCACTCTGCTCTCCCAAACTCTCCATGGTGACAGCTGGTTGCATGCACTAAATCCTCATTTAAATAGGGCGGTTTGCATCTGTTATCTATTGCGGCTTCAGTCTTAGTAGATCACCTGCAACATGCCCACTTGCAACTTGCACATGCAATTTAGCGCTTGTTATTTGGGATCTTTGTAGATCTGGCCCATTGTGAAGCATGCTAAATTGCTGTGCACAGGGATGCCTAAAGTGTGCCAAGACAACATCTCACACCATCACACCACCACCAGTCTGACCTGTTGACACAAGGCGCCATGCTTTCACGTTTTTCTGATCCTACTATCTAAATGTGGCTGTAAGACTCCAGATTCACCAGACACCATTTTCACAATCTTCTATCGTCCAATACTTGTGAGCCGATGCAGATCGCAGCCTCAGTATCCTGTTCTTAGCCAACAGAAGTTATGCCGCGTGTGGTCATTTGCTGCTGTAACCCACCTGCTTCAAAGTGCTGTGAAGTCAGAGATGGTTTTCTGCAGATCTTGGTTGTGATGAATGGTTATTTGAGAAACTGATGTCTCTGTATCAACCATGTGATGTTCAGAGTCAATTCAGCATTTCCTCTTTCTGATGCTTGGTTTGATCTTCAGCAGACCGTTTTCACCATGTCTATACCTAAATACATTGAGTTGTTGCCATATGTTTGGCTGATTAGATATTGTGTACACATAGTATATACTGTGAAAGAGAATGTATTAGTTTTATATTTGTAACATCTTATATATCTAACCCCTTGAAACTGTGGTTTTAGGCTAAGACATTATTTAAACAATCCTTTTGAGCAACATTCCAGAAGACCGGAGGCTCACTAAATAACTGAGCTTGTGTGCTCAGTCTGTTCATTTCAGGCTGAAGTGGGGTGAGGTGCAGTGCAAGGTTATATTAGTCATCATCAGTGTCTAGTTGCATTTCTCTGCAGATGAGCAGTATGAATAAGACATCAGATGCGAAAATGTTTGTTTTTATTCCGGCCTATTGACTGGACAGCTAGCCTCAGCAGACACAGTGAGAGAATGCTAATAGCTGTGCTTCAAAGCACGATGGCGAGGCGGTGGTTTTAAAGAGCCTCCTGTGAAGGAAAAATCAGTTGGGAAAGCCCTTTAAGCATTTAGCAAGGAAATCCCAGGCAGAGCTTTGAAGGAGGGGGAGGGGTGGGAATAAATTTTTTGGGGAACCCAGTGTTCACTGGGTGGAGGGGCTGTGGGTGCAAGAGATTAAAGCTATGTTCCTCGAACATGTGCTCTCATATTTGATTTAAGGGTTTAATCACCTTAAAACTGAGATGTCTGTTTCGTGTGAATGGGTATTTTTATATCTGTGTGTGTGTGTGTGTGTGTGTGTGTGTGTGTGTGTGTGTGTGTGTGTATGTGTGTGTGTGTGTGTGTGTATGAGAGAGAGCGCGTGCGTGGTGTGTGTATGCATGTGCATGCGTAGCTGTAGCACGCAAAAGAAGGCCAGGGCCCCCGAGACAAACGTGGCTGCTTACTTGCAAGGTTGCCATGGAGACCGAGGAGATGGGAAAGGCTCTGTCAGAATTGCCATTAAAATGGAGAGCAGCACACCACTGCATGCCTGCAGATGCATACACACACACACACACACACACACACACACACACACATGCAAATTCACACAGTGTACTCATGTAAAGAGAAAAACAAACATGCAGTCCCACACTCACACACACACACACAAACATTAGAACCAACATGCCGTTGCAGAATTCCTCTGCATCAGTGGAGATGCAATGTTTTTCAAATGAGGATGTTATTGGTGTGAAACATGCAACCCAAAAACAACCACAGTAACATCATTCATGTCATGTAGTTGCCCAGGGTACAGGTGTGAGCGTTTGTACATATGCACGTGTTTGTGTGCATGAGTGTTATACAGGGATAGTAATAAAAATAGTGCTGTGGAAGACAAAATAGCTGGACTTAGTCATCTACTTACAGACTGGAAGCTTGTGAATGCTTTAACTGCCGCATGCTCATCTCCATCTCTTTCTCTTTCTGTGCTTTCAAAAATCCCTTATTTTGAAATGAGCACAGCTTGGGATGCTTTCTGGGCAAATATCTCTTTTACAGCTTTTCACACATTATGATATAGTTTGGGGGTTGAGGGATTAGGTGTAGAGATTAAGATATTGCTAGTGCTAGTGACAAAGCCATCGCTGACCAAAGCCGTTTCAAAAAACCCTGTAACAGCTCAGACTGGCAAAACACCAGACTAGAGATCAACTTGTGTTTTGACTTAAGAATGAGCCTGTTAATGTCCAACTTTCTCTGTGGGATGCATCTCTCTCAAACTTTTTTTTTTTCCACAATCATTAATTACTTATCTGATAAGGATACTTTGGCACATTTAAACTTGTATAAAAATACAAAAGGAGTTTTCATAGTGGAAACTTCAAAGTTGTCCTTTGTTCCGAGGGAAAGTTCCTCAGGTTAAAATGCAGTTATATTATATCTGCATGTTCCACCCAAACAACTCAACTTAGGTTTTATCTGTACGCAGAATATTTTGCCAGAAGTGCTGTGGAACATCTGGGTACTTTTGGCAAACTGCAAATGTGCACCAATACTTTTTTTTGGGCAGCAGTGGCTTCCACCGTGGCATTCTCCAATTAACTCCATTCTTTTTTCAGGGTAAAGGAAGTCACCATACCCAGATGTTACAACCTACCAAACTTTGGTAACATTGCCAGGGTAGAGTTGTATCATTTCTCAGATGGCCAAAGCAAAAGTAGCACCTGCAAAGGTCACAAGCATTTTAAGGGCGTGGTCGCACTGGCCATCCAAACTGTGCTGTACTCAAGCAGGATTGCCTTCCTGCAGTGCTGTTCCCCCGCTGGAGGATATGGCCTGCAGTCACACCACTTCAGTATGAACCAGACTTTAACAGGTATCACACACACGCATGGCCCGCCTATGTCATCGTTTACACAAAGCATGATCTCAGAGTCAGCACAATGAGATACAGAGAGCACTGCTACATCTTTAGAGGCTTTTTGGCTGATGTTAAGTTGTTTTGGTTTGACACAGCCTTCTAACAACCCCGCTGTTGTTTAAAATGATTGTCGAGAGGACTGGTCAAGGAAATCACATGTGCTGTCTGTATGCTTGTGCTCGTTAATGAAATCTAAGGTTGATTTGACCTGACAATATCGTACCCTAAGCCCATACAAAATGCACAATGAGGTAAAACAAAGTTTCTTTACTTGAATAAAGATAATTTTTATATTAGCCCAAATCTTTTTAGAGATGTTTTTTTTAGAAACAGAAGAGTTTGGCAGTTTGACATCAATATATATTCCATATCCAACATGAGTCGTGGAATACAAGGAGTTTTGTACAAAGAAGCATCGGGACCCATTGACCCGCAGAGTCTTTCATAGGGTGAGGTTTCACTGTCAAAATACCTCCAAAGAGAGCACAGGAGTCAGATATATCAAACAACCCGATGATAAGGTCAAAACGGCCAGATGGGGGAGAAAAAAGTGCATTCTCTGCAGAGAAACTAGGAATGTTCAACGGTCTACTCTCTGAAGGTGTCAACTCTGTGATGTGGCCCTTTTCCATTTTCGAGGCAGGTTCTGCTACATGAGTGGTATTAATGATATTTAGAGGTAAAACAACTGGATTTAAAAAAAAAAAAAAAAATTAAATTGCTTTTGTTGTGTCTTTGTTTATATGATGCTGTTCTTTTTATCTCCTCATTGCCAAGACTTGATGGAATCATACTCAGGAGTTCAAAGGCCTGTGTATTGATGATCGTGTGGGATTTTTATATGGTTATTATGTCCTTATTGTGGTAGATCTTTAAAAAAAAAATCCCGACATTATAAGATCACCCATACTGTAATAGCGCAAGTTGTCTTGGAAAAAAAAAACAGATTCATGATGAGTACCAGTAAGGGTTGAGGTTATACATGAGCAAAATATGGCAGGGGGTCCAAAGCGTTACATGTTTGACAGCAGAGAATGATCCCTGAGCTGGAATCCTTTGGGCATTTGTCTGTGTGAACACAGCCTCAGTAAGAGTTATTAGTCTGCACGCCCACCATTGAGAAAGGTTAAACTAATGTGATATTAGACCTTAGGGGTAAACAGTTGATTCCCAGTAGACATCCATGTCTGCTCATTTATTAAAGAAATCATGTCCAAGGAAAGGGATTTGCAAATGAAGGGTCTATGCTAACTTAAGTCTTGATATACAAACAGGAGGTATCGTTACCACAACATGAGTTTTCATGAGAGATTGCAACAAATGCATACATCTGTGTATAAAAGTCTGTTTCCTCCTTCTGTCTTCAGTGTGTTCTTCGGCTGGCTGACTATACTTGTGTGCTAAATCAAATAGATTCAAATTTTTGCCCAAGGCCAAAGCTGCTGTTTCATAATATTGCTTTGCTGCCTGCATTATGCTTTTTTTCAGTCTCTGGATCCCCGGCCTTCATGTCTACTTTTTTCATTCCCTCTCTTTTCTTCTCGGACTCTTGCAGCTTAATTTAGGCTGCTCCACCCACTTTTTCTCTCTTGCTGTCATGAATTCTCAAACAAGGAGCATGTCTTTGTCTCCTGCCTCTGTTTACTTTCCTTAATGCCCATTAAAATTACGCATCTTATATTAAAGCGAAATATTTAACACTGTGGATTATGAATGTTACATGTGATTATTAAGTTTTAGAGCAACCCATCTTTTTTTTTTTTTTTTTTTTTTTAAATCTGTGCCTTTTATTGCCCCATTATACTCTGGAATGAAAGCATTGGACAAAAACATTTGAAAAAACAAACAAACAAAAACCAAACTAAAACCTAGGTTAAGAAAACTTAAAAAAAATAAATAAAAAAAAATCAATTGATAAAACAAAATTTACTCTCAACTTTTGACTTATTCAAACAATCATCTTTAGCATATATAACAAAAAGATCTTCCCAACTCTGTCCCAGTAGAAGATCCCTTAGATATTGGGCATTTGTGGTTTTTAAGTTCCTTTTCTGACTAAATAAAATTAAGTTTAAATAACTTCAGATGTATTTTGCTTTGGTAAAAAGCAACAACTAGAATGATAAAAATGAAAAAATAAGATTGAATGAAATATCTGTAAATTAAGTAACACATGAAAACAAATTACGACATTGTGATAACATGGTTTGACACACTTGCAATCTTTTGGTGACAGTGGGCTTTTTTTTTTCCAACTCCAGATGTCTGTTGAGTCATTTTCGTGGCATGAATTTAAGAGGGAGTCAAGCTGTTGTGTCACATTATGTTACACCCATGCCAGTTTCTGCTAATGTAATTACGTCAGTGTTGACATTTAAAATGTCATCAGCCTGGTTTCAGCATGTGTATTATTTGATACAAATAATTTGCTACTGCAATTAGATAAACCATTAATTCCACTTCACTGCATTTATGACCATAAAGTCATCCAAAGTGAACTTCTCTGACATTTACTCTGTGGATCATGTAAGAGTGGCCAGCCCATTCTATTCTATTCTATTCTATTCTATTCTATTCTATTCTATTCTATTCTATTCTATTCTATTCTCATGTCTTGTACTACAGATCATACAGCAAATAGGACATTTGTGCATATTAGGCTGTTGGATATGCATTGCATACTGTATGTAAGTGGTGTTTTATTCACTGGCCTGTGAGATGCTGTTGGGGAATCGAGGAGAGAAAACACATGAGGGGATGGAGAACAGACAGAGGTTGTAGATACTTGCAAAGTGAGGACAGTAAAGACTGTATGCTGTATTATTTATCTCCATTCAGATGTAAGTTTACATTATTAATCCTCAAGGGAAACACATTTCATCTCTGGTCAGAAATATATTGTATGCTTGGTGTGTATAATGGTGGTCTTTTGTGTTAGATTATTATTACTCATTGTTTGAAATCACAATGCAGAATTATATCAAACACGGTCAACAAAGTAGAAATTATAAAGGTATTTCTGAATGTGGTTCCATCATGAGCTTTTAGCGCTCTGAGCCACTAATAGAAATGAATGTTGCCTCCCCCTCCTTACAAAACCGATTTAATCACACAAATGTGCCGCCAGACTCACCTTGGTATGCTTGTAGCACATGTATCTAATCACAGTTTACATATTTTTGTGTTTGTTTGTGATTCTTTGCCTTTGGTAAGGTCAGACCACAAGGTAATAGTTTCTTAGGGGTTCCCTTAGGCTTGTGTGTGTATAAAATTGTACTCAAGCATTAATGTTTGTGTGTGTGTGTCATCAGATGTGCACATTTATATACTGAGAATGATATTGGATGACCTCAGATAAATCTACGTCTTGAGGACATCCTGTCCCTCTTCATATTTTAAGAAGTTATTTTTGGGTTCGACTGACGGTTTCCAATGAGATTAGAATTATGATGAACTAGCCTGAGGTTAAGCAGAGGATGTGAGTTTATAAGAAGGGAAGGTGCAGATTTTTGGATTTGGGTTTTAAATTTAGACATAAATTATTTAAGCAAAGATTAAAGTTCAGCCTGAAGAGCTATTGCTGTGCTGGAGTGTAAAAATGTAGGGACTCAAATAATTTCTGTGTCATGTCAATTACTGTGGTTATTATTCAAAGAAAGTGCACAGTTAAATTAACATTGCCATAGCAACCATTTAATGTGCTATTACTGCTCATATCCCCCAAGCTTCTCAGAGAACATCTGCCCCTATTCATGTCACATGTCTCTTCATGAGAAGTGACACCTGATAATCTTCAAAATTCACACAGATACAAAGGAAGAGAGGTTTAGATCCGCCATGAGAGGAAAGAGGTGAGCTGCCTTTTTGACAAAAGCAGAGGTCATTTCAAGTTTTTAATTTTAAAGATCAAAGTCTACACCTCCGTTACAATTTCTGAGGGGGGAAATGTGAGTGGTTTGATGAGAAAATCTTTATTTGGTTGTCTTTTAAAGGTCCCATATTACATCATTGATGTCTTCATGAAATGGTAATAACATGTTTTGGTCCAAAAGGCCAATAAATCAAGCACAGCAGCATTGTTTCCAGGCTCTCATAGCCCCTCTGTTCAGAACGCTCTGATTTAGTGGGTGTGACCTTTATATGTAAATGAGCCATCGCTGATACCGCCCCGCTCTTCCGCGTCATTGAGAGCGGTGCCACGAGCTCCGAGTGCACAATGTTTAGAAAACACTGAAGCTCGTTCACCGTAACATTACAGGCTAAAACAACAGGCTAACTGCAGATAAAGTTAGCATCCTGAAGCTAACATAGAGACAGGGGGGACACTGAGGTAAAGCTCTTCCATCTGCTCCACAGCACACAGCATTTAAAATACTCACATTTCCAGGGTCCGAGTTTTGTTGGCGGATGGTTGGTAATGGGCCTGGATTCAGGACCAGTCTATTCGCTAGCCCTCTGTTGTACTGTCCAAAGTTGGAAAAGCAGTCGGCTGTGAAGTGACTAGCACACACATGCACAGTTTTACTGAGTGTAGCTGGCACATTTCCTTGATATCCTTGACTTAGTCTTGTCTTCTTCCGAGGTGGGAAGCTTGAGCATGGAACTATGTGGCTGTTTACAGCCAAAAACAAAGCAGTGATGGTTCTTCAACTTTGGCATTCTCCTCCCGGGAAGAGGAGAGGGGGTATCTGCTCTAGTGGACAAATCAGGTCAGACTTGCTCCTGATTGGTCAAAAAGGGAATGGCTGATGTCAGCAAATCCCGGATATTCCAAACAGCTCGTTTTAGGTCAGGATTTTACATTCACAAGCACTACTAGGTACAGGTTTTGTCATTAAATATTACATTTTGTGGGCTAGGAGGAAAGCCAAAGACCCACAAATTTCACTAAAAGACTTAATAAAGTGATTTTTGCACAATATGGGACATTTAATTCACAGACTTCTTGTTAAAACCCAGAATGCAAAGCTGGCCATCTAACTTGACAAGCTGAAAACACATTGTGCTGAAATTGTTAAAAGCACATTAAGTTGTATAGCACTGATCTGCTGCTTCCATTTAGTGTGAGTTGCGTGTTTTCCTTATTATGCAACTGTATGTGTATATTAAACATGACACCAGGGCTGCAGACTGTGTTCAATCTGACAGTTTTAATGGAAAGCAGAACAACCCTGTGCCAAAACAAGCTTTCAAAAAATCCAAATTGAAGAATAAACAATAATCTGGACTGGATGTTTCCTGGTTCAACACATCCCATATATTAGATGAAGTGCAATCATATAAACTACTCTGCAGTTTTTTGGACCGATATCATTGCTTTCTCTCTAGACACTCCACTTCAGAAAGATTGGTTTGAGAAGTTTTATTAGGACTAATATTGCACTGACAAAACTTTCTCGGGTCTTATGATGCTGGAGAGCTGGATTTTTGTGGGATTTCTCATGGGAAAATCCTCTTCACTGTCTTCATTGAAAAGGCTTACACAGTCAGAGGTGGAGAACAAGAGATGTCAAGTGGAAAACTGAGAAAGGGCAAGAAACTGATGTTTGACCAGAGGAAAACACAGCACAGAGAATTTTCTCCTCGCTGTGTTCATGATCAAACAGATAAGGAGAGCATGAAGCAGAAATGAAAAACACCACAGAACTGGTGTGATGATTTATGTGTGATTCAGATGAAAAGCTCCTGATTGTGCTATAGAGTTGGGCTTTTGTCTTGCCGCACTAATCCTCTTGGCATCCCCTTTCTCCATCCTCCATAAGCCCACATCCTTCCTGAATGTACCCAGTCTGTGTTTTTTCCAGTAACCCCCTCACTCCTAAACCCCTGCTTTACCCCTTCATATGCACTGTGTTCCCACCTTTCAATCCCCTGTAAACCCTTTCCTGATTCTTCCTCTTTATTTCAGCATCTCTTTTGCCCTTCTCTACCCCCTTTCTCACCTCAGCTCTGCCCTCTGCACCCTTTGCTTCCCAGCTGTAACCCACCCCCACCGTTTCCTCTGATCCTGTTAAAGCCTCATGTCAGCATTAGTGTCAGTTCACACAGCGGTACACCACAAATTAAAGCCAGACAGCCATTGTGTGAGTCTGGGAGTTGTAGGCAGACAATGTCTAGGTCAGCATCAGCATCTGTCTTTAAGGCTAGGGAGGGGGAGGTCATAAAATATGACAGTGTGCTTCTTTTGAAGCCATGAAAACAGTATTTTAAAGGTCTGGTGTTTCAGCAGTTATGACGACACAAGGTATATATATATATATATATATATATATATATATATATATATATATATATATATATATATATATATATATATATATATATATATATATATATATATATAATCTTACTGTGATTAACATGTAGGCAAAGCAAGATAACCGTTACATTTTATTAATTAAATTTGAAAAATTACATATTCATCATTATTTTGCTTTTGATTGCAAAATGATTTATTTTATTCTATTTTTCTATTATTGATTTATTCTATTTCTTTTGTCACTTGGTTTCAAAATGAAGGTATGATTATCAAATATAAAATTAATATTTTGTTTCTAAAAATTCAATGTGTATTTCCCGACATTGCTTTTGTGAAAATAAAGAGTTGTGTATCTACTGTGTTATTAAGATAACAGACAAATCATATTTATGGTATATATCAATTAGCTAAAAAGCATGCAGATGCATGAAAATTGCATTCCAAGAGTCTGAAAGATTTTGAAACCTGGTCGCTGAGATTTGCTCCAACTTAGCCTAAACAACTCTGGTCTGACTTTCTTCCTGTTACCAAGATATGTTTAGTTCAGCTTCCCAATTACTGTCTCTAGCTAAGATAAATTCAAAGCTCAATACAAGAAAGCAGCTGGACTTGGTAGAATTTTTGAATCTCTTGATGTCTTCTCTAGAAAGCTTCGTTCATTCAAAGCTGCCTCAGAGATGAAGAAGACATCTGAAGACAAGATAAAAATGTCTTGTCAAATCAAGATTTGAATTACCCTGACTTGGATGACTCAGAGTCTACACCGACAGATTGGATTTATTTCACTGCAACAAAGAACTCCCAAAATTAGTTTTGATGGTGCATGGTGATACTGTTCTCCATCTTCCTGGCCCTCCCATTCCCACTCTCCTCCTTCTTTTCTTGGTGCATCATTCCTCTTCTCTTGTGTGTTTGTTTCCCTCCCTATCAGTACTGTAGGCTACATTGATCTCTTTCGTTTCAATTTCCTGCCATGTACCTACCCTCACTCCTTGTTCCTCATTCAATGCCTCTTCAAGGAGCCGAGTGTTCCCACCATGGCATTAGTTTGTTGGTTGCTATGACAACCCCCTGAACAAAGTTATTTATAGCAGCAGATCAGCATGACTCCCACACAATACAGGCCCAGTGTGTGGATGGGTTTGTCTTTGTTTTTGTCACTGTTTTTACATGTTTTTACACATTTATGTTCATATATGTTGTGTGTGAACTTTTTTGAAAAATTCTCTCACTTCAAAGCACTGTAAAGAATAGCAACCAGTAAATACAGACATATCTGAGTATGTGCTATTGACAAAAGAAAATATATTATTCTATTTGCACAGGAGATCCAACAGAATTTACACATATTACCACATGGCAGCATTTGCCAACAAACATTAGTGTGATTATTGCCGAGTTTACAGGTGGTTCCTTAGACCCCAAGTGCTTTGGTGAAATTGAAACAGTTAAACAGGAAGTCCATACAACTACTTTTTCCCTAAGGAGTATAGGGTGTTTCTTCAAGTATATGTAACATCTTTTTTAGTATGTAACATTAACATGAATATGTAGCAGTGTCTCAATTTTTCAATGCTGACAGCCCCAGGAGTAACATTGGTTTCTGACAGTTCAACAGAGAGTATATTTAAAATATCACTTTTAGTTAATTTAGAGAGCACAGAACTTTAGATTCGGGATTTAATGGCTGATCCTGCAACAATAGAAAGATGAGAAACAAGAAACCACACGAGGTGTTTAAATAACAAGCAGAGGAGCAACATGTAGATAAATTGCCAAGGCGGAGGGAGACCTTATAAGTCTTGCTGTGTCTGCATAGGAAGGACTCTAAAAGGAGACTGTTTCTTGAATAATTCATCAATACTTTCTTTGGTAAAATACTCACAAGATGAAAAGAGAGGTAAGGGTAAATGGTAAGTATACTGTTTATAAGTGGTAAGAAGGCTACCAGATCATATAGTGAAAAAAACATTCACAGGGCTGGACATGTGACAACAAAAGGCTAATTTCATTACCAAAACAGCTGGTCCCAGAAGCTGGACCAAAGACAACCAACCACTCATCCTTGGCAGTCATTGTTTTCCTAAAAACTGAAGTGTCGATTAATACTTTTGTCTATTGGCAAGCCAACAACTGAGCCATCTTATGCTTTTGCCCCTCCTACACTTGCTCATATTTGGCCTGAGATCAATATTTCAATTTTTTTTTCAAGGTATACTAGTTGGGCTGCACAGATGCGCAAAGGTTAGCGCTGCAGCCTCACAGCAAAAGGGTCACCAGGTCAATCCCCAGTTTGCCTGGAGGGTCTTTCAGTGTGGAATATGCATATTCTACCCGTGCACGCATTGGTTCTCTCCAGGTACTCCGCCTTCTTCCCACAGTCCAAAAACATGCTCATCAGATTGGTCAGTCTGGACCTTTTATCCTCTGTTTCTCTACTTTATATTATTATTATTATTATTATTATTATTATTATTATTATTATTATTATTATTATTATTATTATTATTTCATTTTTCTAGATATTATTTGTATATTTGTATATTTTATATCTTAACTTTCTCTATATTCTTTTTTTCCCCACAGTGTATAGCCAGTAATTCTGTATTATTTTCTGTTGACGTTATTTTTTTCTTGTTAATTGTTGAACCAACACACAGAGTCAAATTCCTTGTATGAGCAGATGTACTTGGCAACAAAACTTAATTCTGATTCTAAATTGTCTGTAGGTGTGAGTGTGTGCATGAGAGGTTGTATGTATCTATGTGTCAGCCCCATGATTGACTGGCGACCAGTCCAGTACCCTACGTCTTGCCCTAAGACAGCTGGGATTGGTTTCAGGACACCTGTGACCCTGAACAAGAAAAGTCATATAGAAAATGGATGGATGGATGGGTGGCATACCAGTTATAGATAGATCTAATGACAACTTTAGTTTTGATAGTACTTGGGCTTGGCCTATGGGAAAAGTTGTGCACTCATGTGACCTGATATCACATCCAGCCAAAGGCTCCTTTACTGTCCGCCCCCACTCCAGTCCAAATGTACTGTGTTCCGGACTGCAGGATATTAGGCTGTGGTGGTGTGGTCAGCTGCAGCGGAGAGATGTATGACAGGGGTTTGTTAGAGGAGTGCTCAGCAGCACAGGTTAAAACTGTGAACTGGCTGCTTTTCTTTCACCTGCAGTAGTGTGCTGGACCTGGGCAGAGGGAGGGCAGAGGGAGGGCAGAGGGAGGGCAGAGGAGGGGCAGACTGGGCTGTCTCATGGAGATATTTAATTTTAAGGACTCTAAGTGAGCTTTTGAATATGAGAAGTGTCCTTGTGTTGACTTAATCCATGTGCTTACAATGAAATTTAGAACTGTAAAGTGAAGCTGTGAGAGGGCACCTTAACCACGGTCTCATGCTGCACAGGGTTTGTACTTGGATCCAGTGCTGTCCTTCAGTCAAAGCCAATATTCTTCCAGGATTATTTGTTAATGATTGTGGTTAACTGATCCAATCAGAGAGCTCATAAATGCCATCTCTGATATTTTAAATCTGACTGATTAAATCTGAAAATGGTAGAGAGAAGGAGCTGGTAATGAGATAAAAAAAGTCTGTTTGAGTTAGTGAGTGAAATGAGGCAGTAATGACAGTCACGGCTCCAAGAAATATATTATTGATTATTAAAAAATGTTTTTTTGCAGAATGAAGTAGAGAGGGAATCTCTGCACTCACTGATAAGAGACAGAGGATGTCACACATCTCACTGTCTGGTCTATAGGCAGGGTATGTGAATGGATGTTTGCAAGTCTCTCCAGCAACACTGATCACAGCCAAGGCCAGTGCTTCACGGCCAGCCTGCTATGTTACCATGGAAACCAGCCCGCCACTTAGGAGCCGCCGAGAAACCAAACACCTTCTGATCAATAACCTCCCTGAATAATGGGGCCATGGGCACAGACACACACACACACACACACACACACACACACACACACACACACACACACACACACACACACACACACCCACACACCCACACACACAAAGCAAGTCTCAGTCTAAAAGTACCACCAATAATAGTACTTATTAAGAGAGTTACAGTGTGGAGAAAGAGTGAGGAAGAGTTTTTTGAAAGCCACAGAGACCCAACCAGGAG